>NC_056726.1:332742419-333042419 GCF_019279795.1 Protopterus annectens
CTGGGTAGGATCAAGTGTCTGTAGGTCCCCAATATCTTTATTTATGAGATCCATGATGATCCTTTCCATAGCTTTGCAGACCAAGCTAGTCAGGCTTATGGGGCAATAGTTTCCAGGATCCGTTGAGGCACCACCTTTGTGGAGAGGGACCACTGTTGCTGTACGACACTCTTTGGGTACATAACCTGCAGTAAGGCTGAGATTGAACAGTAGTTTTATGTTTGGGTTTAGCTCTTCTTGGAGTTCATGTAGGACGCAGCCCGGGACACCGTCAGGTCCCATTGATGCTGTGTTTTTTGCTTTGGAGAGGGCGGTTCCTACCTGAGCATCTGAGATGTCAGGGGGGCAGCACTCTGCTGGGATAGATATTTGCCCTTTTGGTGGGGAGGTGGGGGGGGAGTTTGCGCTGAACCTGTCAGCTAGGATGTTGGCAATGTTTGTGGGTTCAGTGTATTTTCTGTCATTTTGGACTAATTCTGAGCATATCTGGGAATTCCCACCCGGGTTCCTAACATAACTAAAGAAAGCCTTGTGATTATCCTTAGTGTCCTGTGCAATTTTTCATAGGTTCATAGGTTCTTTTTCTCTCGAAGCTGGCCTTAGACGATTTTATGAGTGCCCGTAGTTTTTTGCTAATACTGATCAGAGATGCCTTCCCTTTTTGGGATTTTGCTCTGTCATGTAGTAGCTTCATCCTTCTATTGTATAGTTTGTTTATGGCTGGGGTCCACCAGACAGGACGTCTGCCTTTGGAGGATTGGGTCTTGGTTTTATATGGGATTGCATGATCCATGCATTCCTGAAGGTGTTCATAGAATGCGTTTATAAAGGATTCTGCGGTCTGGGCCGTATTTTCCACAGGCAGGGGCCTTTGAAGGATTCCACCTCAGTTTTGAGGAGTGTGAAACTTGCTTTAGAGAAGTTTTTCACTGTGGTTTTCTGGGCAGGGGGTGGGGTTGGGATGTGAATATCCAGTGAGATTAGTTTATGGTCTGATCTTACCAGTGAGGGACACACTTCTGGTCTGGAGCATAGAGTCCCCATGTTGGTGATGATCAGGTCCAGTATGTTTCCCCCTCTTGTGGGAGTGGTAACAAGTTGTTCCATAGCATTTGAGTTTATAAATTCTAGGAACCTTTGGGCTAGGGTGTTGGAGCTAGAGTAATGCTACCAGTCTATGTTTGGGTAGTTGAAGTCGCCCAATATAATGGTGTTTGGAGAGACCTTCATATTTTCCAGTGTTCTCAGGAAGGCCGAGTGGGGTTCTTGGGTTCGGGAGGGTGGTCTGTAGCAGGCTATAAACTGGAAGGCAGTTTTACCCACTGTTAGTTGCACATGGATAGTCTCTGATGCTTCGTGCTGTGCCACCAACCTGGAGGTGTGGGTATCTTTGATGAATATTGATACTCCCCCCTCCTTTTGTGGTTTGGTCCAAGTTTTGGGGCCGAAAAGCATGGTATGAGGTATAACCTGGTAATGCTGGAGTGCTCTCGGGAGCCTTGAACCAGGTTTCTGTTACTGCACAGATATCAATGTTCTCCATGCTAAGAAGAGTTTAGAGTGCGTGCATCTTGAGGTTTAGACTTCTGGCGTTGAGTAGCACTACTCTTAGTTTCTTATCCCTTGTGATACCTATGGAGGTGGGTTTGTCTTTTGAGCCTTGCCTAAAAAAGGCACTATGGGGGTAGCAAGAGCCTTTGCCAATATCCAAAAGCCCAGGGGTGACAGGTGCAAGCCGTCCCTAGCAAAGCATCATGGCTTGTCGAGCATATACAGTGGATATAGAAAGTTTACACACCCCTGTTAAAATGCCAGGTTTTTGTGACATAAAAAAATGAGACCACAATAAATCATTTCAAAACTTTTCCCACCTTTAATGTGACCTGTACAATTCAATTGAAAAACAAACAAATCTGTTAGGGCAAAAAATATAAAAAATAAAAACTGTACAATACGCTGGTTGCATAAGTGTGCACACACTTAAACTAATACTTTGTTGAAGCACATTTTGATTTAATTAGAAGTTATGTACCTACCATAACGTTCCATGTTAGTTGTCTTCTCTCGCCTTCTTTCTTGCTGGATGGGTTCGGAGCCGATCCTCGGCTCCGACTCGGCACTTGCTAAGCTCGAGAGCTAATTTTACCAGCTCGAGGCAACCCTATATCCCATGATGCAAGGCGGAGACTACCCAGATCTTGTTTGGTAGCTAAAGAAATAGTAATATTTTCTTCCAACTGAAGAGGAGGAAGAAAAATAACAATACTAAATAACATCATAACCCTCTAGAAAGGATCAACCTAATCTAGTGACACTAGAAGTTGAACAGCTAGAAAAGGGAATAACCTCTTAATAGAAGATGCATAATCTTCCCGGTCTGACCAGGCTAGGGGGATGGAGGGTGGGACGCAAGAAAGAAGGCGAGAGAAGACAACTAACATGGAACGTTATGGTAGGTACATAACTTCTAAATGTTAAGTTGTCAATCTCGCCTTCATTCTTGCTGGATGGGACCGCTTCCCTAGCACCTCTATCCTGGGTGGCTCAATGGAACAGACTCTTGAGAACGGTGGAACCAAAATTCGCTCTGTCTCTGGAGGCCAAGTCTAATTTGTAATGTGAAACAAAGGTATGAGGAGAGGCCCATGTGGCTGCTGCACAAATGGTGTCTATTGGAAGTCTAGCTTGAAAAGCTGTACATGTAGCTAGAGCTCTGGTAGAATGGGCTTTTGGCTTAGAAATCAACTCTTTGCCTCTGAGCTGATAAATGTAAGTGATCACAGAAGACAGCCATCTAGATAAAGTTACCTTAGAAACTGGAAGGCCTTTCCTATTCTCTGCATAGGGTAGAAACAGTTGATCAGATTTCCTAAAAAGTTTAGTTTTGTCCAGATAATATCTGAGCTGGCGGTGAACATCAAGACAATGTAACTTTTGATCCGCTCTAGCAGAATAATTCGGGAAAAATACTGGAAGATCAATGGATTGATTCAGGTTCGTCTGCGATGCCACTTTTGGTAAGAAAGACGGATTAGTCCTTAGAGATGCCCTATCTTTGTGGAATATTAAATAGGGAGGACGAATGCAGAGAGCATGAAGCTCAGATACTCTCCTGGCGGAAGTAATGGCGACTAGAAAAAGTATCTTCCAAGAAAGAAATTTCAAAGAACAGGCAGCTGCAGGTTCGAACGGGGGAAGAATCAAGGATGTTAAAATTAAATGTGGTGGGGGGTCTCTAATCGGAGGTTTCAATAAACAGATACCTCGAAGGAATGCCTTGCAAAGTTTATGTGACATAATGTTGTGGTCCAAAAGGCCTATATGAAAATTTGAAATGGCTGCCAGTTGAGCTTTCACTGTGGAAGAAGAGGATCCTGAATGAAAAATCTCAGCTAGGAAGTCCAATACCGAATGAATTGGAGCAGTATAGGGGTGTATGTTCCTAGTTTTTGCCCAGAAAGAGAAACGTCGCCATTTACTAGTGCAAATCTTTCTGGTAGAAGATTTTAGGGAAGCTACTATGATAACCCGGACGGGATTAGAAATCATAGGAAGCCTGGCTAAGGATGGAAGTGGAGCAACCAAGCAGTGAGGTTGAGAGAAGGTATTGATTGGTGCAGTTGACCCGACTGGTGGGTCAGAAGATCTGGAACCGGGTCTAGATGCCATGGCTGTACCAAGAGATAATGATGTAGGAACGGAAACCATATCTGTCGAGGCCAATAAGGGGCAATGAGAATCAACTTGGCTCTCAAGGCGGTTGCTTTCTGAATTAGCTGAGGTATCAGCGGAAAAGGGGGAAAAGCATAAAGAAGTCCCTGGGGCCAATCTTGGGTTAGAGCGTCTCTGGGGGGATGGCCTGGAAGGGGGAAGAGAGAGAAGAAGTCTGGGCATTTGCTGTTTTGAGGTGTAGCGAAAAGGTCGCAGCAAGGAAGGCCCCACTTCTGAAAAATCTCTTCCGTCACTGATTGTTTGAGAGACCACTCGTGAGGCATGAGAATAGCTCTGCTCAATCTGTCCGTTATGATGTTGGATTTCCCGGGGATGTGCGTTGCTATCAGAAACCGGTGAGAGGAGATTGCCCATTGCCAAAGTCTGAGAGCCTCTCGACACAGTGGACAGGACTTGGTTCCGCCCTGTTTGTTTATATACCACACTACGGACATATTACCCGTTTGGACTGCAATAGTTCCCAGGGGAAGGGAGTCGTTGAGGGCTTGCAACGTTAAAAGCACCGCTCTCATCTCCAGAACATTTATGTGCAGATGGTACTCGAAAGGTTGCCAAGTGCCATGGACCATTCTGCCCTGATAATGCCCCCCCCACCCGATCAGGGAGGCGTCCGATGTAACCGTGGCAACCGGGGCAAGAGGAACAAAAGGTCTGCCTTGATGGATTTGAGGGGACGATATCCACCAAGTCAGATGCCTTTTACAAGTTGGAGTTACTATGATCTCGTGACACATGGGAAGTTGTTGAAAAGACCATTGGGTGAATAGCATCCATTGTAGGAGACGCATGTAAAAGCGGGCAAGGGGAAGAAGTGTTATGGCGGCCACCATAAGACCCAATACCTTCAGAGCAAATCTGGCCTGAAAATTGTTGCTGAGAAGAATCACCTGGACGTGTCTTTGAATGTCCAAGATCCTTTGGTCTGTTAACTTTGCTGAAAGTTGTACGGTGTCCAATCTTGCGCCTATAAAAGTAATAGATCGACAAGGTGACAAGGCAGATTTTTCGAAATTTATAGAAATTCCTAGCCCTCTGCAAATGTGAATGGTGTAATTTCTGGCTTGGAGAAGCTGATGCCTGGTGGTGGCAGTGAGGAGCCAGTCGTCTGGATATGGAAACACCTGGAATCCTTGACGTCTCAGGTGAGCCGTAACCACTGCCATACATTTGGTGAACACTCTGGGGGCTGTAGTGAGTCCAAAGGGCAGGGCTCTGAATTGGAAGTGACTGGTCCCCAGCGAAGCGGAGAAATCTTCTGGAGCGTCTGTGAATTTTTATGTGATAGTACGCATCCTGAAGATCTATCGAGCACATCCAATTGTCCTTGCCCAGAAAGGGCAGAATGGACTGAAGCGTGACCATCAGGAATCTTGATTTCTTTACAAACTTGTTGAGTTTGCTCAGATCTAATATTGGTCTCCAGTCCCCTGTCTTTTTGGAACTAAAAGAACCTTGAGTAGATTCGGATCCTATTTGGTCCGCTGGGACTGGCTGGATGGCTCTTTTTACTAGCAGTTTTGATATTTCTAGTACTGCTAGTTCCCTTAGACCGGGTAGAACATCTGGAAGGGTTCCCTTTTGTTGAATTGGGGTTTGAATAAAGGGAATTTTGTAACCCTCGGATATAATTGACTGTACCCATTTGTCTTGAGAAAGGGAAAGCCAGGCTATTGGGTACAGCGATAATTTTCCCCCGACTGCCTCCGAAGGCGGACAATCGGGCAACATCTCTGGGATGCTGGAAGGGTTTGTCAGAAAGAGGCTCTCTGCTACCCTGATTCTGCGGACCACCTCTGCCCCTAGGGCGGCGTCTATTATTGTTACCCCCTCTGCCTCTGGGGGTAAACTGACTTTGTGTGTCAGGCGTGACTCCTTGAGATTTGCGGAACTTTTAGTTATGTACTTACCATAACTTTAGATGTATGGGATCCATCTCGCCTACATTCTCTACAGATAGGTTCGGAGCCGATCCTCGGCTCCGACTCGGCCGCTATACAATAGAACGCAGTCTCTTATTGGCTGAGTTACCTCGTATCCCAGGATGCACCACTACTGCTTCCCCAGATCTTGTTTGTCCGCACACATGCACACACACACATAGACAATTGTTATAACATTCCCAGGTGTTTCAAGAAAGGAAGAAGTTGAATTCGGATCGTCCGGTCTCTTCTGGTCTACGAGGCAGGGGGAAGGAGGGTGGGTTATTAGGAATGTAGGCGAGATGGATCCCATACATCTAAAGTTATGGTAAGTACATAACTAAAAGATGTAATGTGATCCTATCTCACCTACATTCTCTACAGATGGGACAGCGTCCCTAGCACCTAATTCCTGGGTGGCTCACTGGAAAACGCTCCTGAGAACCGTAGAACCGAAGGAAGCTCGACCCCTAGATGCCACATCCAATTTGTAGTGAGAAATAAAGGTGTGTAGAGAAGACCGCCAGCCGCACAAATGTCACTAATAGAGAGCTTGGAATGAAAGGCTGCCGGTGGCCATAGCCCTGGTAGAATGAGCTTTCACTGGAACTATAAGCTCCTTATTTGAAATGAGATAAATATGACTGATACAGTCTCTGATCCACTTGGCAATAGTGACTTTTGTGACGGCTTTGCCTAATTTACTATCGAAAAGGACACAAACAGTTGATCTGATTTTCGTGCTTGGTGTGTCCTATCCAAATAGAAACGTAATTGTCTGTGCACGTCTAAGCTGTGAAAGGTATATTCAGCTCTGTTTGAATACTTAGGGAAAAAGACCGTAATTCCAGTGATTGTTGCAAACAAAAGTTAGAACAAACCTTTGGTATAAAGGATGGGTTTGGTCTAAGAGATACTCTATCCTTGTGAAATACCAGGTATGGTGGTTTGACACATAGGGCTTGAAGTTCTGAAACTCGCCTGGCTGATGTAATAGCAACTAGAAGAGCAGTCTTCCAAGAAAGAAATTTTAAGTCACAGGTTGCTGCCGGCTCAAAGGGAGATGAGGTTAATGCACCTAACACCACGTTAAGGTCCCACGGTGGTGCAGGATGAGATATAGGGGGCCGTAGAAGCCAAGCTCCTTTAATAAAAGCTTTGCACAACTTGTTGCTCATTAAAGGTGGTTCTACGCTCTCGTGAAAATTAGAAATAGCAGCCAATTGAACTTTGATGGTAGACACCGAACAACCTTGGTTGAACAGGGAAGCTAAAAACTTCAGTACCTCTGACACCGAGGCTGTCATAGGGTCTAATCCTCGGAGTTGGGCCCAAATAGCAAACCTCTTCAATTTATTGCTATACATCTTTTTAGTAGAAGTCTTGTGGGCCGAGGACAAAATATGCATGACTTCATGGTCGAAAGAATGGCTCCTAACTATGGTCGGAAGAGGAGTAGCCAAGCTGCTAACTTCAATGAATGGAGGGACTAATGGAGCTGTCCTGACTGATGCGTCAAGAGGTCCGGAACTTGGTCCAGGAACCAGGGACCCTCCAATGCATATTTGTGAAGAAAGGGGAACCAGACTTGACGAGGCCAGTATGGGGCGATTAGAATTATTTTGCTTCCCAAGCGAATCGCCTTCTGAATCACCTTGGGGAGAAGGGGAACCGGTGGAAAAGCGTATAGCAGACCGGGGGGCCAAACTTGGACTAGAGCATCCTTGGGGATCTCCCCCGGAAGTGGGGTGAGAGAGAAGAACTGCTGGCATTTCGCGTTGAGGGGAGTTGCGAAGAGATCGCAACAAGGAGCTCTCCATCTCGTGAAAATCTGTGCTACCACTCTGTCATTCAAGGACCACTCGTGAGGGGAGAGAATAGTTCTGCTCAGTCTGTCGGCTATCACGTTGGATCTCCCCGGAATGTGTGTTGCCACTAGGAAGCGTTTGGTAGCAATCGCCCAATCCCATACCTTCATGGCCTCTCTGCAAAGGGGGTAAGACCTGGTCCCTCCTTGCTTGTTTAAGTACCAGACTACCGACATGTTGTCGGACTGAATGGCAATTGTACCCTGGGGGAGGTGATCGTGCAGTGCTTGCAACGTTAAAAGCACCGCCCTCATTTCCAGGATATTGATGTGGAGAAGACTCTCGTCGGTGTGCCACGTGCCTTGGACTGACCTGTCCAGATAATGTCCCCCCCACCCTGTCTGGGAGGCGTCCGTAGTCAACGTGGCCGAGGGGAATGGGGGAATGAAGGGTCGCCCTAGATTCAGGTTGGAGGAAAGAAGCCACCAACGAAGATCCTGTTTGCACGTCTCTGTGATCAATATGTGGTGACTGAGGGGAAGGTCTTGATAAGACCACTGGACTGATAGGAGCCACTGGAGTATCCTCAGATGCAACCTTGCCAAGGGGACCAGAAGAATGGTGGCTGACATGGAACCCAACAGCTGCAGGACCATTCTCGCTGGAGCACGACGTCTGAGGAGTAATGCCCGAACCTGAGACTGCAGCGTTGCTATCCTTTCCACAGGAAGATAGACTCGCATCTGCCTTGAGTCTATTTCTGCACCAATAAACAGAATACGCTGAGATGGCAGCAATACAGATTTTGTCCAATTGAAGGTGATTCCTAAGGAGTTGCCTAGAGAGATAGTGGCTGCTAGAGTTTTCAAGAGTAAATGCCTGGAGGTGGCAGTTAGGAGCCAGTCGTCTAGGTATGGAAACACCTGGAATCCTAGACTTCTCAGGTGAGCAGTCACCACCGCCAAACATTTGGTGAACACCCTGGGGGCTGTGGTGAGACCAAAGGGCAGTGCTCGAACTGGAAATGACTGTCTCCTAGGCTGAAGCGCAAGTGTCTCCTCGCCTGATCTATCAGAATGTGATAATAGGCGTCTTTGAGATCTATGGAGCACATCCAAACACCTTTCTCCAAAAGCGGAGAATGGATTGCAAGGTGACCATCCGAATTTGGACTTTTTCACTAATCGGTTTAACTTGCTGAGATCCAAAATGGGCCTCAAGTCCCCGGTCTTTTGGTACCAAAAGAATCTTGAGTAAGTCCCTGATCCGGCCTGATCTGCGGGGACAGGTTGGATGACTCCTTTTTGAAGCAGCTTCGATATTTCGCTGGCTGCATGATCCCGTTGACTGGGTGGCGGGTCCGGGATTCTTTGGGATGGTGGGGGGGTTGAGAGAAGGGAATGGTGTAACCTCCGGCGATGATTCGGAGCACCCATTGGTCCTGAGTGATATTTTCCCAGGCCTTTAGGTGTCTCGAACGACCCCAACTGGCTCCGGAGCTGCACAGTCGGGTACTCCTTCAGGGATGCTGGAAGGAGGAGGAGCCACGAAAGGACTCGTGGTCTCCAGTGTTGCAGGGGCCTCCGCTGCCTCTGGGACGGCGTCTCCCTGAAAAATTTCCCCCTCCTCTGCCTCTAGAAGGGGAATCGCTCTGCTGCGACGAGTAAGGCTTTTGAGACTTACGGAACCACATTTTCCCTCCTCTTCGAGTCTTGGGATAAGGTCTGAAGGGAGTGGAAAACCGGCCTCACGGCAGTTAAAGTCTTACCCTCCTGTTCGCACCGGGTCAAAGTGCCTTTTCCCTGGGGTCCAAACAGTGAGGACCCATCAAAGGGTCGGCAAGGAAGACTTAAAGGCCTCCGCAAAGTGACACAGGCGTAGCCAGGCTTGTCTCCGTAGAGCAACACCTGTTCCCGCCGCTCTGCTCACTCCTTCGGCTGCATAAGAAATGAGCCTCATGGATGAGCTGGATAATGAGGACAGGGTAGCCAACTGGGAGTTAACCGTCTGGGCCAACTGCTCAGGTAAGTTACCGGAGAGGGTATCCGAAAGCTCCTTGACCAGATCCCTCTGCAGTCTCGTGAAATGCGTTAAGTAGTTCAGAGACCTTAATGTAAAGGTCACTGAAGAAAGGGTATGCTTCCCGTACCGATCCATGCTCCTAGACTCCTTATTAGGAGGATGGACGGACGTTGAAGCCTCTGCCACATCTTGCTGGGTGGCAGATGCCACCACCATGGCATCTACAGCCACACCTTTCGAAAGAAAGTCCTTATCAGGGGGAGCCGAAAGGAATTTATTGGGACGAGCTGGCACCGGTTCAACAGAATCCGGGTGTTCCCACGCCCTTCGAGAGATCAAATCCAGAAGCTCATCGAAAGGCGGAGACACCCAGGAGGCAGAGGGCTGAGCCCCGAAGGCCTTGAGGAAAACCGACTCCTCAGCAGAAGGGGGTTTGGACTGCCAGTCGCCTCGTTGCTTAAGGATCTCCAAGATGTCCGCAAAGGATACATCATCCGAGGACGACTTGGGGGACCCTTCCGCATCATCGAGGTCGGTATCCGAGGTGAGAGACTCATCAGGGAAGTCGACGTGCTTCCTCTTACTCTGTTTCCTCCTCGGAGGTTCCTCCGAAAGAGTTTCGGAGGAACCTCCAGGAAGAAGGGAACCCCCAATGGGGGTAACCTCAGGCCCAAGGGCTCCGCTGTCGTGAGACAGGGGGATTGCAAAGGAGCCAGTCTCTGTGCCAAGGGAAGGTGGTGGTGAGATGGTAGAAGTGGCCAGAGAGGATTTGGCCAAGGCACTCCTCATGGCCTCGAAGGCGGGACCCCCAGAGTCCTGGGATGGTTCAACCCCCGAGGCCACAACAGCAGTCGGAACTCCCGCAGCCGACGCACCGAGAGGGAGGCTCGGAAACGAAAGGATCGGTCCCGAAGCGTCCCCCCCCCGGGGCCGACAGAGGAGGTCCGCGTACCGAACCCTGACCCAGAGGGCTGGGTTGGAGTTAGGGTCGGAACCGACCCAACAACTTCCACCGGCTCCACCAACACTGACTCCAACAGCGCCGAAGCTGTTGGAGGAGGAACCGAGATAACAGGATTGGAAATCGGCTCCGGAGCCGACTGGGCTGGAGCCGAGATCAATTTTGCAAAGACCGGAGACTGAAAAAGCCTTTGAAGCACCCTGTATAAATCTGAATCAGACATCCTCGACGACCGAGAAGGGACCGACCGGGTCCGAGTCGACTTCTCCGCCGGCTCCGAAAGACTGGGGGACCAGCTCCGTATGGGTTCGAGAAGTATCGGCGCCGAGGGAGATTCCACTACCACTGCAATTTCCCTTGGAGCCGATGTGGACTTCGGCACCGAAGGGGAAGAGTCTGAGCGGGCAACATCCATCGGCTCCGAAGGCAGTGGAGCCGATGGAGATGACTCGCCTCGACGCCGAGCTCGACTCCGAAGCCAGAGGAGTCGAGGCTGGAGACATCGAGGCAGACCATTCCGCCCACGGCTCCGAAGTCCGTGGAGCCGACGGAGGAGCCTGCCGTGACTTTTTAGCTGCCGGATCCGACGGGCTGGTCGGAGCTGAAGACTTTTTCTTCCTCGAAGGGGAAGAAGAAGATAGGGCTTTCTCAAAGGAAGGGGTAATAAGCCCTTTCAAAATTAACTTATTTTTCCTCTCTTGGAGGACGCGAGAGGAAAAAGCGTGGCAAACGCTACAGGATTCTTGGAGGTGCTCCAGGCCCAGACAGTAGACAAACAATGAATGGTCGTCCGTAATGGACATTTTATAATTACATTTTGAACATTTCTTAAAACCCGATGGTCTATGTTCCTTCGACATGGCTATCTAACTACAAACACACTAAACTACAAAAACTACACAAGGACAGCCTAGACTCTAACTAAAACGCCTAGGATAGGGCAAGGCCCCTCTAACTTAAACGGGATCACTTAAGTACCACAAAAAATACAATTTTGCCACAAAAAAAATTTTAAATACACAGTCACACAACAATAAGTAGCTGTTAAACAGCTTTTGGGTAAGTTTTAGCACAAAACTAGACAGAAAAAATCTGACTAAGAGGCACTTAGCTCAGCCAAGTCCGAGACCACGTCTATGCTTCAGAAGCGGCAAACGAGATCTGGGGAAGCAGTAGTGGTGCATCCTGGGATACGAGGTAACTCAGCCAATAAGAGACTGTGTTCTATTGTATAGCGGCCGAGTTGGAGCCGCGGATCGGCTCCGAACCCATCTGTAGAGAATGTAGGCGAGATAGGATCACATTACATCCACATTTTCCCTCCCTTCTGTCCTTTGGGGTAAGGTCTTGAAGGGGTGGAGAAACGGACTCCTACGGCAGAAAGAGTCTTGCCATCTTGTTCGCATCTAGTCAAAGTGTCTTTCACTTGAGGTCCGAACAAGTTCGACCCATCAAAGGGGGAGTTTGTGAAGGACGCCTTGAAGGGGTCTGCAAAATTACAAAGCCGCATCCAGGACTGACGCCTTAAAGCCACTCCTGTGCTCTGCTACTTCGGCTCCATCGGCTGCATAAGAAATGAGCCGCATGGAGGAGTTAACAATGGAGTTAAGGATTCCTAGCTGTGAGCTAATCTTATCCTCAGACCCAGCAGCTGACGGATCCTGTAAAACTTCTCCCAACTCTTTAAGAACATCTCTTTGAAGGCGGGTGAAGTGGCATAAGTAGTTCAGCGATCTCATGGCAAAAGTCGCTGAAGAAAAAATCCGCTGCACCTGTCCATAGTCCTAGAATCCTTGTTAGGAGGATGGACAGGTACTGAAGGATCAGCTAATTCCTTCTTGGTGGCAGCAGCCACCACCATGGCATCAACTGGGACATCCTTTGTTAAATATTGTCTATCTTGTGGGGCCGTAATAAATTTTGAAGGGATAGGTTCCACCGAATCCGGAGCCATCCACGCCTTCCGAGCCACTACCTCCATAAGAGGGTCGAAAGGCGGAGACACCCAGGAGGTGGAGGGTCAAGATCCGAACGCCTCCAGGTATACTGACTCGTCCTCGGAAGGATTAAGGGAGGGCCAGTTCCCCCTCTGCTTAAGGAGTTCAAGGATGTCTGAGAATGAGACATCCTCAGAGGAGGACCTTGGGGATCCCTCCGACTCTTCCAGGTCAGTATCTGATGTAGTAAACTCAGATGAGTCTAGATGTTTCCTCTTACATGTCCTCTTACGCGGGGGTTCACCTGACGGATCAGGAGAAGCCTCGGAAGAGGAAGATATTCCCAATGGGGAAACCTGAGGCATTGGATCTCTGGGTCCGGGAGCAAGAGAGTGGGAAGAGACGTCAGCAGGCACTGAAGTGGGAGGAGCTGATGGAACTGTCCGTTGACTAAGCCCAGGGGCTAGTACACTCCTCATCACCTCGAAGGCTCCCCCGTCAGAGAGACCAGAAAGTTCCCTCAAGAGATAGGAACCCCAGGCCTCACCGAGAGGGAAGGCTCCGAGGCAGATGTCGGGGCCGAGCTCACCAACGCCGAAGCTCCGAGAGGGAGAACGGGGTCGGACAAGGGTCCGATGCCACTTGCCCCCTCAGAGCCGATGAGAGAGTCCAGACGCCCGGATCCCTCCAATGAAGGTCTCAAGGAGGAAATCGGAGCAGAGGACGACGGAGCCGAAAGGGGTGGTATCGGCGCCGAAGCCACAACGGTGCCGGTTCCGAGGAGCTCCGGCTCCGAGCTCTGTAAGAGAGTCGAAGGAGGAATGTTTGCTGGATGTGAAATAGCTACCGTCTGTTGAGATGGGCTATGGAGTATTTGGGCCAATGTCTGAGACTTTAATAGTCTACTCACCACTCTCTCGAGGTCGTGATCCGACAGCCTGGACGACCGAGAAGAACGGCTCCGATGGCTCCGCTCCGACAGCAAGGGTGATCTCGGAGCCGAACGTATGGATTCCACTGAAGGGGATCGAGATCACTTTTTTGAGATTGATGGAGCCAACAGAGCCGAAGATACATCGGCTCCAGCTGGAGCCAACACTGAATGTCTGGATTGGACAGTATCGGCACCGGATGGAGCCGATACTGAGACTGGTAAGGTGGAAGGATCGGCTCCGGCCGGAGCCTATCTCGACCCTGGTGAGGGTGAACCCGAAGCCGACAGCTTGGAAGTCTCAGCCGAAGGCTTAACAGGTTTCGAGGGCTTCCCCGGCGCCGACTTAGTCGGGGAGCTCTCGGGCTTTAATAAGCCCCTTAATATCAGCTTATTTCTTCGCTCCTGCAGGACTCTTGGGCTGAAAGCATGACAGATAGCACAAGAGTCCTGCAGGTGCAAAGGTCCCAGGCAATAAACACAAGAAGTGTGACCGTCTGTCAGAGACATCTTCTGACAGCACGAGTCACACTTCTTGAAGCCTGAGACCTTAGTGTCCTTCGACATAACTGTGTCGAGGAAACACAATACAGTAATACACACACAAAAACACTCAATCCAACAATTTAAAATAAACAGGGATAACACACAGTCATACACAAACAATCCCTGACAGGAAAAAATTTAGGGAGGGGAAGGCCTAAGGCCTAAGCTAGGGAAAGGGAATAAATTACTCGAAAAAAAGGGAACACTGATGGGAATAGGGTTAAAGTAAGTCGTTAAGGTTAACAAAACACAAATATATATATAAATTTAAAGGGGGTTAGACAAAAAGTCTCAAAAACTATTCACTTACCTAGAGCTGGTAAAAGAAGGCACCTCGTTAGCGAAGCGGCAAACGAGATCTGGGTAGTCTCCGCCTTGCATCATGGGATATAGGGTTGCCTCGAGCTGGTAAAATTAGCTCTCGAGCTTAGCAAGTGCCGAGTCGGAGCCGAGGATCGGCTCCGAACCCATCCAGCAAGAATGAAGGCGAGATTGACAACTTAACATTTACAGCATTCAGTCTTCTTGGGTACATACCTGCCATCAATTAAAGAGACTCTGATTAACCCCAAATAAAGTTCAGCTGTCCTAGTAGGATTTTCCTAACATTTACTCAGTTGCCTGCTACAGGAAAAGCCATGGTTCGCAGAGAGCTTACAAAGTATCAAAGGGATCTCATTGTTGAAAGGTATAAGTCAGGAGAAGGGTACAAAAAAAAATTCCACAGCATTGGACATGGAACACAGTGAAGACAGTCATCAAAAAGTGGAGAAAATATAGGACAACAGTGACTTTGCAAAGAACTGGACGTCCCTACAAAATTGATGGAAAGACAAGATGAAAACTGGTCAGAGAGGCTGCCAAGAGACCTACAGCAACACTGAAGGAGCTGCAGGAATTTCTGGCAAGTACTAATTGTGAACTACACGTGACAACAATCTTCTATATTCTCCATATATCTGGACTAAGGGGTAGGGTTGCAAGATGGAAGGCTTTTCTTACACAGAAAAACATCCAGGCCTGGCTAAAATTTGTAAAACAATACATCAAGTCTACCAAAAGCATATGGGAAAAGGTGTTATGGTCTGATGAGACCAAGGTTGAACTTTTTGGCCACAATTCCAAAAGGTACGTTTGGTGCAAAAACAACACTTCACATCACCAAAAGAACACCATCCCCACGGTGAAGCATAGTGGTGGCAGTATCATGCTCTGGAGTTGCTTTTCTTCAGCTGGAACCGAGGCTTTAGTCAAGGTGGAGGGAATCATGAACAGTTCCAAATACCAGTCACTTTTGGCCCAAAACCTTCAGACGTCTGCAGAAAGATGAAGATTAAGAGGAATTTCACCTTTCAACACGACAATGACCCCAAGCATACATCCAAATCAACAAAAGAATGGCTTCACCAGAAGAAAATTAAAGTTTTGTAATGGCCCAGCCAGAGTTCAGACCTAAATCCAATAAAAAAAATCTGTGTGATGACCTGAAGAGGAATCACCGTTTTAATCAAAAGATGGTGTTGGATCCCACTTTAAAATTGAAGGTGGGTAAGATAAGTTTTTAGAATTAGCTGTTGATGACAGGATTATTACTAGGGATGTGGATTTTCATCTAATCATCCAAGATCCTGCTCAACAATACTTTTATATGCTGCCTAAGACTCACACAGATTATACTCATCCACCAGGGAGGCCAACAGAGTCAGGCAATGCATCATTAACGGAAATCCTATCAGAGTTTCTTTACTCATCCACCAGGGAGGCCAACAGAGTTGGGCAATGCATCATTAACGGAAATCCTATCAGAGTTTCTTTACACATCCACCAGGGAGGCCAACACAGTTGGGCAATGCATCATTAACGGAAATCCTATCAGAGTTTCTTACAAGATATTTACAACAACTGTTAAAGGGGGTAGGTGCAAGGATCCAAGACACCACTCAATTTCTTAACATCATACAAGATATGCAGTTGCAACAAGATTGGTATAAGTGCGCATTGGATGTGTAAGCTTTATATACTAACATACCACACTGGGCTGGCCTCATGAGTGCACACTGGATGTGGAAGCTTTATATACTAACATACCACACTGGGCTGGCCTCATGAATGCGCATTGGATGTGTAAGCTTTATATACTAACATACCACACTGAGCTGGCCTCATGAGTGCACACTGGATGTGGAAGCTTTATATACTAACATACCACACTGAGCTGGCCTCATGAGTGCACACTGGATGTGGAAGCTTTATATACTAACATACCACACTGGGCTGGCCTCATGAGTGCACACGATGTGTCAGCTAACATACCACACTGGGCTGGCCTCATGAGTGCACTCTGGATGTGGAAGCTTTATATACTAACATACCACACTGGGCTGGCCTCATGAGTGCACACTGGATGTTTCAGCTAACATACCACACTGGGCTGGCTTCATGAGTGCGGATTGGATGTGTAAGCTTTATATACTAACATACCACACTGGGCTGGCCTCATGAGTGCACACTGGATGTTGAAGCTTTATATACTAGCATACCACACTGGGCTGGCCTCATGAGTGCACACTGGGTGTGGAAGCTTTATATACTAACATACCATACTGGGCTGACCTCATGAATGCACATTGGATGTGGAAGCTTTCTATACTAACATACCACACTGGGCTGGCCTCATGAGTGTACACTGGATGTGTCAGCTTACATACCACACTGGGCTGGCCTCATGAGTGCGCATTGGATGTGTAAGCTTTATATACTAACATACCACACTGGGCTGGCCTCATGAGTGCACACTGGATGTGGAAGCTTTATATACTAACATACCACACTGGGCTGGCCTCATGAGTGCACACTGGATGTGTCAGCTAACATACCACACTGGGCTGGCCTCATGAGTGCGCATTGGATGTGGAAGCTTTATATACTAACATACCACACTGGGCTGGCCTCATGAGTGCACACTGGATGTGTCAGCTAACATACCACACTGGGCTGGCCTCATGAGTGCGTATTGGATGTGTAAGCTTTATATACTAACATACCACACTGGGCTGGCCTCAAGAGTGCGCATTGGATGTGTAAGCTTTATATACTAACATACCACACTGGGCTGGCCTCATGAGTGCACACTGGATGTGGAAGCTTTATATACTAACATACCACACTGGGCTGGCCTCATGAGTGCACACTGGATGTGTCAGCTAACATACCACACTGGGCTGGCCTCATGAGTGTGCATTGGATGTGGAAGCTTTATATACTAACATACCACACTGGGCTGGCCTCATGAGTGCACACTGGCTGTGTCAGCTAACATACCACACTGGGCTGGCCTCATGAGTGCGCATTGGATGTGTAAGCTTTATATACTAACATACCACACTGGGCTGGCCTCATGAGTGCACAGTGGATGTGGAAGCTTTATATACTAACATACCACACTAGGCTGGCCTCATGAGTGCGCATTGGATGTGTAAGCTTTATATACTAACATACCACACTGGGCTGGCCTCATGAGTGCACACTGGATGTTGAAGCTTTATATACTAGCATACCACACTGGGCTGGCCTCATGAGTGCACACTGGGTGTGGAAGCTTTACATACTAACATACAACTGGGCTGGCCTCATGAGTGCACATTGGATGTGGAAGCTTTCTATACTAACATACCACACTGGGCTGGCCTCATGAGTGTACACTGGATGTGTCAGCTTAATGAGTGCGCATTGGATGTGTAAGCTTTACATACTAACATACCACACTGGGCTGGCGTCATGAGTGCACACTGGATGTGTAAGCTTTATATACTAACATACCACACTGGGCTGGCCTCATGAGTGCACACTAGATGTGGAAGCTTTATATACTAACATACCACACTGGGATGGCCTCATGAGTGCACACTGGATGTGTCAGCTAACAATACCACACTGGGCTGGCCTCATGAGTGCGCACTGGATGTGTAAGCTTTCTATACTAACATACCACACTGGGCTGGCCTCATGAGTGTACACTGGATGTGTCAGCTTACATACCACACTGGGCTGGCCTCATGAGTGCGCATTGGATGTGTAAGCTTTATATACTAACATACCACACTGGGCTGGCCTCATGAGTGCACACTGGATGTGGAAGCTTTATATACTAACATACCACACTGGGCTGGCCTCATGAGTGCACACTGGATGTGTCAGCTAACATACCACACTGGGCTGGCCTCATGAGTGCGCATTGGATGTGGAAGCTTTATATACTAACATACCACACTGGGCTGGCCTCATGAGTGCACACTGGATGTGTCAGCTAACATACCACACTGGGCTGGCCTCATGAGTGCGTATTGGATGTGTAAGCTTTATATACTAACATACCACACTGGGCTGGCCTCAAGAGTGCGCATTGGATGTGTAAGCTTTATATACTAACATACCACACTGGGCTGGCCTCATGAGTGCACACTGGATGTGGAAGCTTTATATACTAACATACCACACTGGGCTGGCCTCATGAGTGCACACTGGATGTGTCAGCTAACATACCACACTGGGCTGGCCTCATGAGTGTGCATTGGATGTGGACGCTTTATATACTAACATACCACACTGGGCTGGCCTCATGAGTGCACACTGGCTGTGTCAGCTAACATACCACACTGGGCTGGCCTCATGAGTGCGCATTGGATGTGTAAGCTTTATATACTAACATACCACACTGGGCTGGCCTCATGAGTGCGCATTGGATGTGTAAGCTTTATATACTAACATACCACACTGGGCTGGCCTCATGAGTGCGCATTGGATGTGTAAGCTTTATATACTAACATACCACACTGGGCTGGCCTCATGAGTGCACACTGGATGTTGAAGCTTTATATACTAGCATAACACACTGGGCTGGCCTCATGAGTGCACACTGGGTGTGGAAGCTTTATATACTAACATACAACTGGGCTGGCCTCATGAGTGCACATTGGATGTGGAAGCTTTCTATACTAACATACCACACTGGGCTGGCCTCATGAGTGTACACTGGATGTGTCAGCTTAATGAGTGCGCATTGGATGTGTAAGCTTTACATACTAACATACCACACTGGGCTGGCGTCATGAGTGCACACTGGATGTGTAAGCTTTATATACTAACATACCACACTGGGCTGGCCTCATGAGTGCACACTAGATGTGGAAGCTTTATATACTAACATACCACACTGGGATGGCCTCATGAGTGCACACTGGATGTGTCAGCTAACAATACCACACTGGGCTGGCCTCATGAGTGCGCACTGGATGTGTAAGCTTTATATACTAACATACCACACTGGGCTGGCCTCATGAGTGCACACTGGATGTGGAAGCTTTATATACTAACATACCACACTGGGCTGGCCTCATGAGTGTGCATTGGATGTGTAAGCTTTACATACTAACATACCACACTGGGCTGGCCTCATGAGTGCACACTGGATGTGGAAGCTTTATATACTAACAAGCCACACTGGGCTGGCCTCATGAGTGTACACTGGATGTGTCAGCTAACATACCACACTGGGCTGGCCTCATGAGTGCGCAATTGATTGTACTAACATACCACACTGGGCTGGCCTCATGAGTGCACACTGGATGTGGAAGCTTTATATACTAACATGCCACACTGGGCTGGCCTCATGAGTGCACACTGGATGTATATGCTTTATATACTAACATACCATACTGGGCTGGCCTCATGAGTGCACACTGGATGTGGAAGCTTTATATACTAACATACCACACTGGGCTGGCCTCATGAGTGCATACTGGATGTTTCAGCTAACATACCACACTGGGCTGGCCTCATGAGTGCGCATAGGATGTTGAAGCTTTATATACTAACATACCACACTGGGCTGGCCTCATGAGTGCACACTGGATGTTGAAGCTTTATATACTAACATACCACGCTGGGCTGGCCTCATGAGTGCACACTGGATGTGTCAGCTAACATACCACACTGGGCTGGCCTCATGAGTGTGCATTGGATGTGTAAGCTTTACAT
Source organism: Protopterus annectens (assembly GCF_019279795.1). Taxonomy (NCBI): domain Eukaryota; kingdom Metazoa; phylum Chordata; order Ceratodontiformes; family Protopteridae; genus Protopterus; species Protopterus annectens. The sequence goes on from NC_056726.1 coordinate 332,762,312, forward strand.
ACTAACATATCACACTGGGCTGGCCTCAAGAGTGCACATTGGATGTGGAAGCTTTATATACTAACATACCACACTGGGCTGGCCTCATGAGTGTACACTGGATGTGTCAGCTAACATACCACACTGGGCTGGCCTCATGAGTGCGCATTGGTTGTACTAACATACCACAACTGGGCTGGCCTCATGAGTGCACACTGGATGTGGAAGCTTTATATACTAACATACCACACTGGGCTGGCCTCATGAGTGCACACTGGATGGGGAAGCTTTACATACTAACATACCTCACTGGGCTGGCCTCATGAGTGCACACTGGATGCGTCAGCTAACATACCACACTGGGCTGGCCCCACAAGTGCACATTGGATGTGTAAGCTTTATACACTAACATACCACATTGGGCTGGCCTCAAGAGTGCACACCGGATGGTGAAGCTTTATATACTAACATACCACACTGGGCTGGCCTCATGAGTGCACACTGGATGTGGAAGCTTTATATACTAATATACCACACTGGGCTGGCCTCATGAGTGCACACTGGATGTGTCAGCTAACATTCAAAACTGGGCTGGCCTCATGAGTGCACACTGGATGTGTCAGCTAACATACCACACTGGGCTGGCCTCATGAGTGTGCATTGGATGTGTCAGCTAACATAACACACTGGGCTAGCCTCATGGCTCTTGAATATTGGCTGAACCGTATGACCTTATACAGCCTTGGATTTAACATGTTCTGTCAAGCAAAGCAAAAAGGTCTTACCAAAAATACTTTTTACTTTAACGCAGAATGCTATTTACAACTCAAAGCATTGCAATGGAGGCTTCTTTTACTCCATTTATGCTGACCTTTTTATGGGCTATCTTGAGGAATAAGTTATATACAATGTCAGCCACAATTTATTTTTGGATGCTACTGACATATGGCGCAGATATATGGACGACGGCTGGATGGTGCGGATGTCAGCTATTCACTACTTGACTGAATTTACTGAATATCGGAATGAAAATAAATGGGGTACAGAATTCACTATACAATACAATCTTACACATAAAACTTTTTTGGATGTGGATATTAGGGAAAATTCAGATGGTACATCGGAGACTAGTGTTTGTCGAAAACATCCTCAGTTTAACACTTTGTTGCATGCGAGTTGTTGTTATCCCCAAAACATTACACATAATATTCTTAAATCCCAATTTATGTGGATTCGAAGAATCTGCTCCTCAAAGATGAGTATGTCTGACAAGAGTCAGACTTAATCCTAAGATTTATGGACAGGGAATATAATAAAAATGACGTCTTGCAGGGTTGCAACTCAGTTAAAAAATTAGACAGATCTTCTTTGTTAAGCTATAAATCTAAAATAACTTCCAAACAAACTTTAACGCTCATTACCAGCTTTGGTAAAAATATCCCTTTTTTTCAGAAATATAATACAAAGACATTGGGATATACTTCGACTGCACAATATACTAAGTGAATTAATTCCTGGAAAATGTTCTTTTTCTTATAGAAAAGGGAAATATTTGGGTAATATATTTAATTACTATAAAAGGAAATCAAATCAGATATTCGAACAACAAACTACTATTGGTGGGGGATATTCTTATAGGATGCCAACCCTGCAGACATTGTGTTCAGGGCAAGTATGCTAGTAAGACCAAGGAATTTACTACCCAAAATACTCCTAATGTTTTTTTAAATTTTTGTTTACGGAAACTGTAGTTCTGATTGGGCTGTTTACCTTGCAACGTGCACATGTTCTGCATTTTATATTGGCCAAACATCCTGTCCCTTCAAAACCTGTACTTCAGAATGCATTAGTGACATTAAAAATAAACATACTTCTAATACACTATATAAACACACACAAAAAGCATTTGACTGCTAGAGTCACTTTTGTTATAATAGACAAAATTCTATACAACAGAGCCCACAAGTCAGGATGGCATAGCATTTTAGATAAAAAAGAACAAACTTGGATTATCAGACTAGGTGGATTATTTTCACCTGGACTGAATGAGCATTTACAATTAACCAACAGGAAATGGATACGTACTTCAGCAGAGTATTTAAGTTTGTGGTTCATTTTTGTTAACAGATTCACTGATGAAGGCATCTGATGCCGAAAGCGGTCTGAATTTTTATCCTGCTACTGCAGGATAAATAATTATGTTTTTTGCATAATAAATCTATTAATTTAAATAAGGATTATGGGGAGTGCTGGCTTTCTTTTTGAACTGAATTTAGTATGTATTTGGCCGCTGCACCTTGCCGTACATGAGAAGCTCAGCCTTGGTTTACAAGTTGATTCTTCCCATAGAACAAGGTGGTTTAGGATTACCTGATTTGAAGGGATGCATTTAAGTTCATATAAATATCGTAAGTAGGTTAAAAATCAAAGTGGAAAGGGATGATGATGAGAATGAAATGGGGGAGGGAGTTCCAGAATTATGAGAACATGATTATGGACGCAGGTCCTTAATGAGAACAATAACAACTATACAGAAATAGAAGTTATGTCCTTACCATAACGTTCCATGTGGAGTGTTCATCTCGCCTTTGTTCTTACACATGGGTTCGGAGCCGATCCTCGGCTCGCCTCTTGCAAGCTCTGCATCGAGAAGAAGCTCGAGACAATCTAATACCCACAATCCCCCTCTGCCTTTACCTCAGATCTAGTTTGCAAGCAAACCAATCTATATAAAAGCACATTCATGCTGACACACATAACATATCTAAACAGACACATATAAACATATATGTGTATACCAACTATGTACACAGAATAATAGCAGTAGCCAAAATGCTTCTGGCCAGGCATCAAAGAACGCTCTTCCTAAGGGTGGAGGGTGGATAAGAACAGCGAGATGAACACTCCACATGGAACGCTATGGTAAGGACATAACTTCTATATGTGATAGTGTTCAATCTCGCGCTTGTTCTACACATGGGTAGCGCCCCTAGCTCCTTGATCCTGAGGAACTCACGGAGGACGTTCTTGAGCACAGTGGAACCAAAGGTTGCCCTGTCCCTAGAAACCTTGTCTACTTTATAATGAGAAATAAATGTATGTGGCTTAGACCAGGTAGCAGCCGCACAAATAGCATCCAGAGGTAGGCGAGCTGCATGAGCCAAAGACGAGATATCGATCTTGTGGAATGTCCTTTGGGTTTGTGTAAAAGGGTTGATCTGCAGAATCGTAGACATAGATTATACAATGCTAACCATTTAGAAAGAGTTCTTTTGGTAACTGCAAGTCCTTTCCTGCTATCAGCAAAAGCCACAAAAAGTTGATCTGTTTTCCTGTGATCTTTTGTTCTATCCAAATAAAACCTTAGCTGTCTGTGAACATCTAATTTGTGTAACATATACTCCATTTTGTTGGAGTGGTTTTTGAAGAAAATGGGTAATTCAATGGACTGATTAATATTGTTAATGGAACATACTTTAGGGAGGAAGGATGAATTGGTTCGAAGAGAAACTCTGTCAGAGTGAAAGATCAAATAAGGGTGCTTGACGGAGAGAGCCTGAAGTTCAGACACTGCCTAGCAGAAGTAATGGCTACCAGAAAGAGAGTTTTCCAGGACAAAAATTTTAATGGGCAAGAAGAGGCAGGTTCAAAAGGGGGCAACATTAATTTAGATAGCAACAAGTTTAGACTCCAAGGTGACGAGGAGATCTGACCGGTGGTCTAATATGAAAACTCCTTTTAAAAAGGCTTTACAAAGTCTGTGAGCCATAACAGGAGCTCCACATTCTTCCACATGGAAATTCGAAATGGCAGCCAATTGAACTTTTAGAGTAGCAGGAGAAGCACCCTGATGAAATAAGTCTGTTAAGAACTCTAATATCTTATTCAAAGGAGCTATTAAAGGGATCCACATGGTGTGCCTTCGCCCAGAATACAAACCGCTTCCATTTGCTAGTATATGTTTTCGTGAGTGGAAGCTTTATGAAGCCACTAAAATATCCTGGACTGCTGGTGACAAAAGATCAGACCTGGCTAAGGAATTGGAGCAGCCAAGCTGCTAGATGGAGTGACAGGAGCTGGATGGGGAACCCTGACGAGTGAGTCAATAGATCTGGCTCTGGGTCCAGAATCCAGGGTCCCCGAATGCAGTGTATTTTCAGGAAGGGAAACCAAATTTGACGAGGCCAGAATGGAGCAATGAGGATTATCGTCCTGTGTAGGTTCCTGGCTTTCTGGAGAAACTTCGATATCAGAGGAAATGGGGAAATGCGATAGGAGTCCCGGGGCCAATCAGAACCAGTGGCCCCTGGGGACTTCGCCTGGAGGGGGTAATAGGGCAAAGTAGCTCCTGCATTTGGCATTCATTGGAGACGCAAACAGGTCGCAGGAAGGCTGGCCCCACGTGCGAAAAATCCTTTCTGCCACTGACTGTTTTAGAGACCACTCGGTAACAGAATTGCTCTGCTCAGCCTGTCGGCTATGACGTTGGATGACCCCGGGATGTGCGTTGCTATCAGAAAGCGACCCGTGGACTCCGCCCACTGCCAAATTCTCATGGCCTCTCTGCATAGTTGATAGGACTTGGTTCCCCATTGTTTGTTTATGTACCAGACTACCGACATGTTGTCCGTCTGAACTGCAATAGTCCCCAGAGGAAGGAGGGGAGCAAAGTGTTGCAACGCTAGAAACACTGCCCTCAACTCTAGAACATTGATGTGCAGATTGTACTCCAAATTGGTCCATTCGCCTTGGACTGTCTGTCCCTGAAAGATGCCCCCCCACCCTATCAAGGAAGCGTCCGTGGTCACCGTAACTGTGGGCGTGGGTAGCACAAACGGCCTCCCTGGGAAAGGTTGCACGTTGAAGCCACCAGTTTAGATCTGTTTTGCAAGTCTTTGTTATAAGAATCTCGTGTGTTAGAGGTAGTTGTTGAAATGACCATTGAGCAAACAGTAGCTATTGTAGGACTCTCATGTGCAGCCTTCCCAGGGGAATTGCAATAAGGGAGGCTGACATGAGGCCCAACACCTTCAGTACTAGTTTTGCAGGAGATTTCCTTGACAAGAGTAGAAGACGATGTGAGTCTGCAGTGATAATATCCTTTCTGGGGAGCTTCAGAATTAATTGACGGTGTTTAACTCTGCTCCTATGAACAAGATATTTTGTGATGGCTGAAGTAAGGATTTTCCAAATTTACGGAGATCCCTAGGTGAACACACAGTTGAAGAACATAGTCTCTGGCCTGCAGTAGTTGACGCGGTGGTGGCCGAAAGGAGCCAGTCGTCCAGATCCGGAAACACCTGGAATCCCTGACGTCTTAAGTGAGACGCTACCACTGCCATACATTTGGTGAAGACCCTGGGGGCTGAGGTCAGACCAAAGGGCAGGGCTCGAAATTGAAAGTGACTGGCTCCCAGCCGAAGCAAATGATCTCTGGATGCCCTGGCCATTTTGATGTGGTAGTATGCATCCTCTAGATCTATTGAGCACATCCACTCGTCCTTCTGTAAGAATGGAAGGATCGATTGAAGCGTGACCATTCGGAACTTTTCTTTCTTGACGAAAGTATTGAGGTAGCTTAGGTCTAGAATGGGCCTCCAGTCCCCTGTTTTCTTTGGAACTAAAAAGAACCTTGAGTAAGTCCCGAATCCTTGCTGGTCCGCTGGGACTGGCTGGATGACTTTTTTCTAGCAGCTTTGAAATTTCTAAAGCTGCTGGCTCTCGCAGATGGGCGGTACATTTGGGAGTCTTTTCTTTGGAATGGGATAGGATAGGAAGGGTATGGAGTAACCTCTGGTAACTACGCTTTTTACCCACTTGTCTGTAGTTATACCTTGCCAGGCCTGAGGGTATAAAGCTAAGCGACCCCCGACTGCCTCCAGAGCAGGACAGTCGGGCCTCCTCTCAGGAGTGCTGGAAAGGTTTACCAGGAGTGTATCCCTGTCACCTTGATGTTGCGGACCTCTGCCGCCAGGGCGGCGTCTTCCACCTCTGCCCCTCCTCTGCCTCTAGAGGCATCACCCTGTGTGCCTGAGAAAGACCCTTGGGGTTTTCAAACCACATTTTCCCACCGCTGCCCTTTGGGGCACGGTCTAGTTGGGGTGGAAAACGGACTCCGACAGCAGACAGAGTCTTTCCCTCTTGTTCACACCGGGTAAGGGTCTCCTTTACTTTGGGGCCAAAAAGAGTGGCACCGCCAAATGGGGCGCTTGTAAAGGAAGACTTGAAGGCTTCCGAAGGAGCATAGGCGCATCCAGGATTGTCACGAAGAGCAATCGCTGAAGCTGCTGCCCTACTCGAACCTTCGCCGCGTAAGAAATCAGCCTCATGGACGAAGTTAACAATCGATGTTAGGGTATTAAGTTGCGCTGTCACTTTCTCTGAGACAGCTGCATCTGTAGTACCCTGGAGGGTATCTCCCAACTCTTTGACTAGATCCCTCTGCAGACGTGTAAAATGGGTCAAATAGTTCAGGGACCGCATGGAAAAAGCCGCTGAACTAAAAATGCTTCCCATATCTATCCATCGCCCTAGAATCTTCATTAGGCGGATGGACAGACGAAGAAGACTCCGACATCTCCTTTTTCGTGGCTGCAGCCACCACCATAGCGCCTACTGGAACTCCTTTGTAAGGTAGGACTTATCCTGAGGTGCTGTGATGTACTTGTTCGGTTTCCTTGGAACAGGTTCCACTGTGTCAGGAGCCTCCCACGCCCTTCGAGCAATAAGTTCCATTAGATCGTCAAGGGCGGAGTGACCCAGGAGGAGGAAGGGCGAGCACCAAATGCCTTCAGCAGAACTGACTCATCCTCAGAAGGGGAAGGGACTGCCAGTCACCTCTCTGTTTCAGGATCTCCAAAATGTCTGAAAAGAGACATCTTCTGAAGGTGACTTAGGGGACCCTCTGACTCATCTAAGTCAGTATCAGATGTTATGGATTCCTGTGGAGAATCCAAGTGTCTCCTCTTACACAGTCTCTTCCTAGGGACTTCTCGTGGGGAGCATCCAAGAAGCCTCGGAGGAAGAGGGGCACCTCCAGGGGTGGCTGAGACACTGGTGCCCGACGCTTGGATGTGGCCGTGGGTGCAGATGAAGACAAAGGCCCTTTATGGGGAGGAGAAACTGCTTCCACTGATGTGGTTGTCTGGGTAGACAACACCTTCCTCGCCAGGTCGAACGCCCCGGGTCCCGTGATCGAAGAGTCCCCGGTTCAAGAAAAGGGAAGAATCCCGACACGGCACCGGGCATCGACCCGAGGACGGAGCCGAATCGATCCGCCGAGGCCCGAGGGGAGAGTCGGAACCGACACGCCGGTTCGACTCTCGCCCCGAACCAAGAACAGACCGTCGGCCCGAGACTGCACCGGATCCGACGGAGTCGAGGTGAGGAACAGACCGAGAAAGGACGGTTCTGGACCCGAGGGCTCCACAATCAGCAGATCAGCCTCTTCCGGCTCCAAAGACTGAATCGGTCTCGGAGGAGGAATGGATGGAGATACAGGAAGGCCTTCAAGTTTCGACACCAACTGGGTGGAAACCGAAATAAGTTTAGAGAGGGCCGAATGCTCCAACAACTTCTGCACCACGCGATCCACATCGACATCCGAAAGCTTGGAGGAAGAACGGGTCGAAGGAACCAAGACGGAGCCGACCTCAATATGGTCAAGGAGGGAGCTCCATCACCGGTTCCAAGACTCGAGGCTCAGGAACCGACACCAGTTGAACACTCGGCCCCAAGTCTGTGGAACCGGTGATCTAACCTTTGAAGAAGAGCTCGGAGCCGATGACTTAGGCTCCGACGTCTTCGATTCCTTAGAGGACTTGATGCCTGGTCAGAAGCATCCAAAGCCTCTTGGAAAGCTGGTTTCAGTAGACCTCTGTCCATCAGTTTCCTGCGCCTATCTGTCATGACCCTCCCACTAAAAGAGTGACAGATGGAGCAATCCTCTTGTAAGTGAAGAGGGCCATGGCAGTAGACGCAGGAACTGTGGTTGTCAGTGACCGACATTTTTTGGCCACACTGACAACGTTTGAAACCAGACTTTGCTTTCTCCGACATAGTATAGCAATATATAACTACAGAAAAACACAGTCAATCCGAGTAAAAAGTCACAATCAGGTTAATGTCAAATCCGGTTAAATTGTCTCAATATGGTAGATGTGAAGGGAGTAGGCCCCGATACAAAAATACCGAAAATAAGGTTAACGGTACCAAGGAATTACGGAACCACAACACAATCACACTAGATAATACAGATAATATCAACTAGAATATATTTCTTAATAAAATATAACAAAAAAAAGTTATATCTTAGCTTAGAAACTCTCGAGCTAGCTCCCAACGATGCGTATGCAGCAGCGGCAAACTAGATCTGAGGTAAAGGCAGAGGGGGATTGTGGGTATTAGATTGTCTCGAGCTTCTTCTCGATGCAGAGCTTGCAAGAGGCCGGCACGGAGCCGAGGATCGGCTCCGAACCCATGTGTAAGAACAAACGGCGAGATTGAACACTATCACATCATTATATTCATACAGTTGCAGAAAGTATTATATAAGCACTAGGCAAACATGGAAATGGAGAAATGAGATTTTGCCATTTGGGATGATTGCAAGTAGGAGTATAGAAACCAGTGAGCTAGAATTTACTGGATAAAAGAGCAAAGGAACAAAGCAGAGAAGGGAATGCAACAGAATGGGATGAGGTCAAGCACAAGTCTGGACTACTAAGAGACTTCCTTCACTATCAGGGATTGATAAGGGCAAACAGAAAAGGGTACAGGACCTCAACATGAAAGACCAGCTCTGGTAGAGGTTTTAGATGAGCCTAGAACAGAAGCTGCTGTTAAAAGGGGGTAATTAGTAGGACATATAAAATATTGCAGGATAACTACAAGAATCAGAGTAGCTTAGAAGAGGAGAAAGAAAAGAAAATGGAATGGCTATTTGCAAAAGAACAAAGGAATGATATTTGTATGGCTCCCAAGTATGCAATAAAATATAGAAGGTTTTGGATTTTTGCATGAATGTTTGCATCTGTATTTTTAAACTCCAAGCTGACTTCAGACAGCAAATATTGGAGTGTGACATTAAAGAGAAAGATAACTGGAGACATATTTTTGTGAATGCAACAAGTTGGCAGATTTTTTAAAAAATCCCTGCAGAGTACTTGGTCAGAAATGTTGGAGAAGCAAGTGGTTGTTAACTAAAGATTTTATTCTTTCAGCCTGGAATACATGATCTGACCTGCCCAGGCATAGTAAGGCCTTGTTATGTTTAGTACTATTGGGTGTCAAAAAGTAGTTACTAGAAAACTGAAATCAAAATCCAAATTAACTGTAAATGAAGTACTTAATACTGTAAAGAAAATAAAAGAAGTAGAGATTGGATCTTTAGAAAAGGGGTGTAACAAACTGCATTACAAATAAATGAAATTTGTGTGAACAATACTTGCAGAATAATGCTCAGGATGAGTGAGGTTTAAGGGAAACCAGGACTTGGGCAATGCATGTAATGTAGTGAATGACAACTGTTAAAAGAAACATATAAAAACAATAAAACATGTCACAATGGTTTTATTTTCTGTTACTGTATGTGTATGTATTCATTCATCTACAACCTTATCTTCCCATTTTTCCACACAGGGACAGGGACTTCAATAGTGACAGTCATCTAGAGCCAAAGTTCACCCTGCTGCTTGGCTAGCTCTGCCATGGTGTACATTTAATAAAAGTGTTTGAATAAAAATGATGGCCTCCTTCCACTCACCATCTGTCAAAGTATAATAATTCTTTTTTTTTTAATCAGTTTCCAAGACTTCCACATTTTCTGTACTTGAGAAGCATGACACTACTTGACCTTTTGCACATCTCCTTCCATTGACCCCATCTTTCTGATGCAGAATCAGTCCTCCATGGCCCTCTAGTGTTGAAAAGAGCAGGGTATTTCCTTGGTGCCCTGACCAAGTTTCTCCTAGTCGGTATGCATACCACCTTGGATCTGCCCTGAAAAGAGACAAGTGGACTACTGGGACGAACCCAGTCAAAAATATGCACATACGCAAGTCAATAAATTTAATAAATCTTCAGTGTCTCTGACCATGTTCTTTTCTAATAGTTCTCCCTATGACTCTTTGGGGGTACAGTGGGGAGTTCCAAGGCAGGAGATGAATTACTGCATGCCCTGGCATCAGTACAGCTTAAGGCCTTGCGCCTATTCTTGTCTAGATAATTTTGAATGGAACATTTACTTCTCTTAAACATCTTGAGGGCAAAGCCCTGACAAATGCAACAGATTCTGACACGTTCCAAGCCTAAACAAAATACATAAGTTATAGCAATATTAATGTGGAATTTGTGTTATACATGCACAGCTTTTTTTTTTTTTTAATTTTCTTTTCAGAGTGAACATGCCCTACACTGACAGAGAGATACTGAACCAGCTTTAAAGCAATAAAGCACAATCCCAAAACTTGATAGTATGAAAATGATTTTCTCCAGTGGGGTACTTGCCTGTACTCAGCTCTGGAGCAAGCCAATGACAGCAGACTAGAGATATAAGCAAGCGGTTCATGTGATACTAGCACAGCGAGAAGGACCCAAGGATGGTGCAGACGGATACCTGTACCATGCAGGCAGTGTGCTGATGTTCCTAACTGTGGGGCATATGACCAGCCTGGAAAGGATAGGAAGCTGACCTTTGCAAATCAGGCCAGACATCAGGCCTTCTGCAGGAGAAAAGACTTAGTGGTCAGTATTACTGCAACAGTGACCTACATGAAGGACATCATGCTGACATTCCAGCAAGCTGCTGCCTGGCTAATCAAGGAGGTACAGAGTGCAATGCTCTGATAACTGGGCCAAATATCTTGATTTATATGTTCACACGTTCACAGGTGTATACTTGGCTAACAAACACTAGGGCCTTTAAAAGCCTAGCTGTGCAACCCAAATGGTCCCATAAATTATGTTTTAGATGTTTACCTCAGGGGTGATTGTTGGTTATGGCATTATTTACCGACTGCCTCTGCCCATGAGAGGCAAAGATACCAGACCAGGGGTGAATTTCCGACTTAACATCCAATGGTCCAAGTTACATTTAAATAGGGTTAGGGAGGGCCTTTGTTTCACATGGATGGGGAACCTGTTTCAGAGAATGGGAATTCTCTGCGATACATATCAGTCTTTCCAACATGTCCTATTTATGTTGCAAACAAAATTTAGGTCTTTAGCTCTGTAGGTTCATAGGTAGGTACTAGGCTATTGGCCCTAGGGCCTATATAAGCCTAGCCAAAACGTATCCTGCCTTCACCACCCAAGAAAATTATTTTCCTGTGCCACTGTCGAGAAGAGCCACAGAAGTGATCCCCGGGGTGAATTTCCTATCTCCCATCCAATCATCAAGATGTAGTTCTAAAGCTGTTTGTTTTGCAGATGTACAAAAGGGTTCATCAGAGTAGGGTCCAGGGATGCCTTTTATGTCAGGCATAGATCGCATCTCATTCATCTGTAGGAGACCAAGTATAAAGATAGGGCTTTGAGGTGATCCACATGCAGTTTTGTTTATGCCCTGTATTCATTACGTAGGCACCTCTGCAGATGTTCCAGTTGCTGCATGTGTCTGGTCATATTGTACTAAAGAGGGCATTATACTCAATGATGGGTCTGATGAGGGCCGAATATAGTGGTACAATGACTTCCCTGGACCTAGATGCCATGCAAAGCCATGTGTCTGAAGCGTTTCTCCCAGGGCCTCCGCTGAAAATGGGCTCTGTCCCAGTCGGACTTTCCCAGGAAACAAATGTTAAATAAATAAATAACACAAGGATTTCCTTACTACTTTGGACACATGTTAGTCTATATGTGCTCCTACATCCCTGACTAGTAGGTCAACTCTTAGGGGTATTTTCTCGATGACGTATTTTCCTGCAGTGGCTGACTTCCCAAAAGATGCTATAATGCATTACTTGGCACTAAGTTTTAAGCCGTGGCTTTAGCACCAATTATTTGTCTATGTTAGACCCTCTTGTAAGATGTTTGCGTCTTGAGGGAATTCTATGACTACTCCCAGTTTGCAATTATCTATGAACTTGGTCAGCCAGAGGCCTCTGACACAGGACTTGACTTTCAAGAAGTAGTTGCCAAAGAGCAGGCCCACCATGGAGCCCTGACAGTCCCCCTATGACCTACCTCTTTGAGGAGGTGGTCTCATTGCTCCTAACTTCCTGGGTCTCATACTGTGTTACATAGCGGTTTTGTGCCTAATTCCATACGTTTGTTAACAATGCCTGAGTGGGGTACGGTACCAAATGCCTTGCACAATGTTTAACCCTTATCTATTGCCTTACTGTGTTACATAGCGGTTTTGTGCCTAATTCCATAAGTTTGTTAACAATGCCTGAGTGGGGTACGGTATCAAATGCCTTGCACAATGTTTAACCCTTATCTATTGCCTTACTGTGTTACATAGCGGTTTTGTGCCTAATTCCATACGTTTGTTAACAATGCCTGAGTGGGGTACGGTATCAAATGCCTTGCACAATGTTTAACCCTTATCTATTGCCTTACTGTGTTACATAGCGGTTTTGTGCCTAATTCCATACGTTGTTAACAATGCCTGAGTGGGTACGGTATAAAATGCCTTGCACAATTTAACTTATATCTGTGCCCCATCGTTTGTTAACAATGCCTGAGTGGGGCGGTATCAAATGCCTTGCACAATGTTTAACCCTTATCTATTGCCTTACTGTGTTACATAGCGGTTTTGTGCCTAATTCCATACGTTTGTTAACAATGCCTGAGTGGGGTATGGTATCAAATGCCTTGCACAATGTTTAACCCTTATCTATTGCCTTACTGTGTTACATAGCGGTTTTGTGCCTAATTCCATACGTTTGTTAACAATGCCTGAGTGGGGTACGGTATCAAATGCCTTGCACAATGTTTAACCCTTATCTATTGCCTTACTGTGTTACATAGCGGTTTTATGCCTAATTCCATAAGTTTGTTAACAATGCCTGAGTGGGGTACGGTATCAAATGCCTTGCACAATGTTTAACCCTTATCTATTGCCTTACTGTGTTCCATAGCGGTTTTATGCCTAATTCCATACGTTTGTTAACAATGCCTGAGTGGGGTACGGTATCAAATGCCTTGCACAATGTTTAACTCTTATCTATTGCCTTACTGTGTTACATAGCGGTTTTGTGCCTAATTCCATAAGTTTGTTAACAATGCCTGAGTGGGGTACGGTATCAAATGCCTTACACAATGTTTAACCCTTATCTATTGCCTTACTGTGTTACATAGCGGTTTTGTGCCTAATTCCATACGTTTGTTAACAATGCCTGAGTGGGGTACGGTATCAAATGCCTTGCACAATGTTTAACCCTTATCTATTGCCTTACTGTGTTACATAGCGGTTTTGTGCCTAATTCCATAAGTTTGTTAACAATGCCTGAGTGGGGTACGGTACCAAATGCCTTGCACAATGTTTAACCCTTATCTATTGCCTTACTGTGTTACATAGCGGTCTTGTGCCTAATTCCATAAGTTTGTTAACAATGCCTGAGTGGGGTACGGTATCAAATGCCTTGCACAATGTTCAACCCTTATCTATTGCCTTACTGTGTTACATAGCGGTTTTGTGCCTAATTCCATAAGTTTGTTAACAATGCCTGAGTGGGGTACGGTACCAAATGCCTTACACAATGTTTAACCCTTATCTATTGCCTTACTGTGTTACATAGCGGTTTTGTGCCTAATTCCATAAGTTTGTTAACAATGCCTGAGTGGGGTACGGTACCAAATGCCTTACACAATGTTTAACCCTTATCTATTGCCTTACTGTGTTACATAGCGGTTTTGTGCCTAATTCCATAAGTTTGTTAACAATGCCTGAGTGGGGTACGGTACCAAATGCCTTACACAATGTTTAACCCTTATCTATTGCCTTACTGTGTTACATAGCGGTTTTGTGCCTAATTCCATACGTTTGTTAACAATGCCTGAGTGGGGTACGGTACCAAATGCCTTGCACAATGTTTAACCCTTATCTATTGCCTTACTGCGTTACATAGCGGTTTTATGCCTAATTCCATACATTTGTTAACAATGCCTGAGTGGGGTACGGTACCAAATGCCTTGCACAATGTTTAACCCTTATCTATTGCCTTACTGTGTTACATAGCGGTTTTATGCCTAATTCCATACGTTTGTTAACAATGCCTGAGTGGGGTACGGTACCAAATGCCTTACACAATGTTTAACCCTTATCTATTGCCTTACTGTGTTACATAGCGGTTTTGTGCCTAATTCCATAAGTTTGTTAACAATGCCTGAGTGGGGTACGGTATCAAATGCCTTACACAATGTTTAACCCTTATCTATTGCCTTACTGTGTTACATAGCGGTTTTATGCCTAATTCCATAAGTTTGTTAACAATGCCTGAGTGGGGTACGGTATCAAATGCCTTACACAATGTTTAACCCTTATCTATTGCCTTACTGTGTTACATAGCGGTTTTTTGTTAACAATGCCTGAGTGGGGTACGGTATCAAATGCCTTACACAATGTTTAACCCTTATCTATTGCCTTACTGTGTTACATAGCGGTTTTATGCCTAATTCCATAAGTTTGTTAACAATGCCTGAGTGGGGTACGGTATCAAATGCCTTACACAATGTTTAACCTTTATCTATTGCCTTACTGTGTTACATAGCGGTTTTGTGCCTAATTCCATAAGTTTGTTAACAATGCCTGAGTGGGGTACGGTACCAAATGCCTTGCACAATGTTTAACCCTTATCTATTGCCTTACTGTGTTACATAGCGGTTTTGTGCCTAATTCCATAAGTTTGTTAACAATGCCTGAGTGGGGTACGGTATCAAATGCCTTGCACAATGTTTAACCCTTATCTATTGCCTTACTGTGTTACATAGCGGATTTATGCCTAATTCCATACGTTTGTTAACAATGCCTGAGTGGGGTACGGTACCAAATGCCTTACACAATGTTTAACCCTTATCTATTGCCTTACTGTGTTACATAGCGGATTTATGCCTAATTCCATACGTTTGTTAACAATGCCTGAGTGGGGTACGGTATCAAATGCCTTGCACAATGTTTAACCCTTATCTATTGCCTTACTGTGTTACATAGCGGTTTTGTGCCTAATTCCATACGTTTGTTAACAATGCCTGAGTGGGGTATGGTATCAAATGCCTTGCACAATGTTTAACCCTTATCTATTGCCTTACTGTGTTACATAGCGGTTTTATGCCTAATTCCATAAGTTTGTTAACAATGCCTGAGTGGGGTACGGTACCAAATGCCTTGCACAATGTTTAACCCTTATCTATTGCCTTACTGTGTTACATAGCGGTTTTGTGCCTAATTCCATACGTTTGTTAACAATGCCTGAGTGGGGTACGGTACCAAATGCCTTACACAATGTTTAACCCTTATCTATTGCCTTACTGTGTTACATAGCGGTTTTGTGCCTAATTCCATACGTTTGTTAACAATGCCTGAGTGGGGTACGGTATCAAATGCCTTGCACAATGTTTAACCCTTATCTATTGCCTTACTGTGTTACATAGCGGTTTTGTGCCTAATTCCATACGTTTGTTAACAATGCCTGAGTGGGGTACGGTATCAAATGCCTTGCACAATGTTTAACCCTTATCTATTGCCTTACTGTGTTACATAGCGGTTTTATGCCTAATTCCATACGTTTGTTAACAATGCCTGAGTGGGGTACAGTACCAAATGCCTTGCACAATGTTTAACCCTTATCTATTGCCTTACTGTGTTACATAGCGGTTTTATGCCTAATTCCATATGTTTGTTAACAATGCCTGAGTGGGGTACGGTACCAAATGCCTTACACAATGTTTAACCCTTATCTATTGCCTTACTGTGTTACATAGCGGTTTTGTGCCTAATTCCATAAGTTTGTTAACAATGCCTGAGTGGGGTACGGTATCAAATGCCTTACACAATGTTTAACCCTTATCTATTGCCTTACTGTGTTACATAGCGGTTTTGTGCCTAATTTCATAAGTTTGTTAACAATGCCTGAGTGGGGTACGGTATCAAATGCCTTGCACAATGTTTAACCCTTATCTATTGCCTTACTGTGTTACATAGCGGTTTTATGCCTAATTTCATAAGTTTGTTAACAATGCCTGAGTGGGGTACGGTACCAAATGCCTTGCACAATGTTTAACCCTTATCTATTGCCTTACTGTGTTACATAGCGGTTTTGTGCCTAATTCCATACGTTTGTTAACAATGCCTGAGTGGGGTACGGTACCAAATGCCTTACACAATGTTTAACCCTTATCTATTGCCTTACTGTGTTACATAGCGGTTTTGTGCCTAATTCCATAAGTTTGTTAACAATGCCTGAGTGGGGTACGGTACCAAATGCCTTGCACAATGTTTAACCCTTATCTATTGCCTTACTGTGTTACATAGCGGTTTTGTGCCTAATTCCATAAGTTTGTTAACAATGCCTGAGTGGGCACGGTATCAAATGCCTTGCACAATGTTTAACCCTTATCTATTGCCTTACTGTGTTACATAGCGGTTTTGTGCCTAATTCCATACGTTTGTTAACAATGCCTGAGTGGGTACGGTATCAAGTTTGTTAACAATGCCTGAGGTACCAAATGCCTTACACAATGTTTAACCCTTATCTATTGCCTTACTGTGTTACATAGCGGTTTTGTGCCTAATTCCATAAGTTTGTTAACAATGCCTGAGTGGGTACGGTACCAAATGCCTTGCACAATGTTTAACCCTTATCTATTGCCTTACTGTGTTCCATAGCGGTTTTGTGCCTAATTCCATAAGTTTGTTAACAATGCCTGAGTGGGGTACGGTACCAAATGCCTTGCACAATGTTTAACCCTTATCTATTGCCTTACTGTGTTACATAGCGGTTTTGTGCCTAATTCCATAAGTTTGTTAACAATGCCTGAGTGGAATGTATCAAATGCCTTGCACAATGTTTAACCCTTATCTATTGCCTTACTGTGTTACATAGCGGTTTTGTGCCTAATTCCATACGTTTGTTAACAATGCCTGAGTGGGGTACGGTATCAAATGCCTTGCACAATGTTTAACCCTTATCTATTGCCTTACTGTGTTACATAGCGGTTTTGTGCCTAATTCCATAAGTTTGTTAACAATGCCTGAGTGGGGTACGGTATCAAATGCCTTGCACAATGTTTAACCCTTATCTATTGCCTTACTGTGTTATATAGCGGTTTTGTGCCTAATTCCATAAGTTTGTTAACAATGCCTGAGTGGGGTACGGTACCAAATGCCTTGCACAATGTTTAACCCTTATCTATTGCCTTACTGTGTTACATAGCGGTTTTGTGCCTAATTCCATACGTTTGTTAACAATGCCTGAGTGGGGTACGGTATCAAATGCCTTGCACAATGTTTAACCCTTATCTATTGCCTTACTGTGTTATATAGCGGTTTTGTGCCTAATTCCATACGTTTGTTAACAATGCCTGAGTGGGGTACGGTACCAAATGCCTTGCACAATGTTTAACCCTTATCTATTGCCTTACTGTGTTACATAGCGGTTTTGTGCCTAATTCCATAAGTTTGTTAACAATGCCTGAGTGGGGTACGGTATCAAATGCCTTACACAATGTTTAACCCTTATCTATTGCCTTACTGTGTTACATAGCGGTTTTGTGCCTAATTCCATACGTTTGTTAACAATGCCTGAGTGGGGTACGGTACCAAATGCCTTGCACAATGTTTAACCCTTATCTATTGCCTTACTGTGTTACATAGCGGTTTTGTGCCTAATTCCATAAGTTTGTTAACAATGCCTGAGTGAACGGTATCAAATGCCTTGCACAATGTTTAACCCTTATCTATTGCCTTACTGTGTTACATAGCGGTTTTGTGCCTAATTCCATAAGTTTGTTAACAATGCCTGAGTGGGGTACGGTATCAAATGCCTTGCACAATTTTTAACCCTTATCTATTGCCTTACTGTGTTCCATAGCGGTTTTGTGCCTAATTCCATAAGTTTGTTAACAATGCCTGAGTGGGGTATGGTACCAAATGCCTTACACAATGTTTAACCCTTATCTATTGCCTTATTGTGTTACATAGCGGTTTTGTGCCTAATTCCATAAGTTTGTTAACAATGCCTGAGTGGTCACGGTACCAAATGCCTTGCACAATGTTTAACCCTTATCTATTGCCTTACTGTGTTACATAGCGGTTTTGTGCCTAATTCCATAAGTTTGTTAACAATGCCTGAGTGGGGTACGGTACCAAATGCCTTGCACAATGTTTAACCCTTATCTATTGCCTTACTGTGTTACATAGCGGTTTTGTGCCTAATTCCATAAGTTTGTTAACAATGCCTGAGTGGGGTACGGTACCAAATGCCTTGCACAATGTTTAACCCTTACTATTGCCTTAGTGACCTTCTCAATCAAGTCCACCAATTTCAGTAGGCATGACTTTCCTTTGACAAAGCAAGCTTAATGTCTCCTATGGCTTTGTTGATCATTTCCATGGCTTTGCATATAGGTCTAGTCAGGCTAATGGGCCTGCAGCTTCTGGGATCTGTTGATGGTCTGCTCTTATGAAGAGTGATGACCAATGCAATCCTCAATTCTCATGACACAAAGCCTGTTTTGAGAATATAATTAAACAGTAACTCCAATGGCCCTCAAATGTCATATTTTAGACTATTCAGGCGGCATCCCGGGATATTATTGGGGGTCACTGAGGCTATGTTCTTGACCTTAGCTAACACAGCCAGGTTGTGCTCTGAATTTATAGTTGGCAGGATTATATTTTAAAGTATTTCTTGGGGGTTGGCTGGGGGTAAGTGGGGGGTAAAGTTGGAAATTAATTTGTCAGCCAGCAGATTCACTATATCGCCCAGCTCAGTGAATGTGGCACTATTAATCACCAGTTCAGCACACTGCTGAGTGCTGCCTTTGAGGTTTCAGACTTAGATGAAGAAGGCTTGATAGCTGTCTTTTGCCTGGGAGGCTATCCTGACCCCAAAACTGGATTTATTGGACTTAATCTGCCCTCTTAGTTGCCTGGTTAATTTGATGAGAGTGTTCTTATCTTTATGGGAGTTGCACTTCTTTATTTTAGCCATGTTTTTTTCCCTTTTACTGTACAACTTGTTTAATTTGGGATGCCACCAGGGTGAATTGTTTTTAGGACTTAGTTTTGGGCTTACTTCAGGTAGGTACAGCAGCCTCTGACATGGTTGTTCAGAATTTCCATGAACATACTATCACTTAATAAAAGGTAGTTTGTCTTGGAACGGTTCCCAACTACTACTGTGTTTGCTGGGGTTACTGAGGTGATTTTGATTTCAAAGGAGACAGCTTTATGGTCAGATCTTACCAAAAAGGGTGTGACACTGGGGGCATGCAGCACTCTTCCATATTTGTGTGCAAAAGGTCTAGTATTTTGGAACCTCTAGTGGGCGTATGCACTAAATTTATTTATATTTGTTGACCGGGAGTGTCCGACTGGACGTAGGTCCATTTTCAGCGGAGGCCCGGGGAGAAAAGCTCCACAGTTAAAATAAACAGACAGTAGTTACATTGGATTACATAGAGATTAATTTACATAGCAATTACTTACAACATATTAAAATGGTCAAGGGTGTTTGTATTTCAAAGTCCAGGAATCCATATGCCTGAAGATTTGGGGCCATGTAACATCCCCAGTCTATACAGGGGTAATAAAGTTCCCCATGATTAAGGTCTAAGTATGCATTATGAGTTTTCTGGGACATAAAGGGTGACCTATAGCTTGCTGAGATATGGTACAGGAACTTATCTATGGTAACCTACACATGGAGGAACTCCAATGTGTCATCCTGTTTAACTAATCTAAAGGTATGGTTGTTATTGAGGTACAGAGACATTGCCAACTTTATCCCTTGTCTGTCCATCTACTTGTCTAAAAGTGTGGAAGGCACTGAAGCCTTGCACTCTTGGGGTACTCTCTGCAGCTTTAAACCATGTCTTGGAAACTGTACAGATGTCTATACTCTCAAGTGTGAGGAGGGCTTGGAGGGAGTGTAGTTTTTTTTTATTTTTTTTATTTAGGCTCCCCACATTGAGCGAGGTTCAGTTGAGTTGACTCTGCTATATCAGTAGGTTTGTCAGTTTGGTTGTTGTTGTTTGTCTGTCGGCTTTTCCTGGTTAGGGGTCGCCACAGCGGAACTCCGGTCCGCTAATGATTGGCAGTTGGTTTTCATGGTGTCGAGTTGCCAGCCCGACGCCCAAACTTCAACGAAGGCACGCCCATTCAAAGCATGTCTTTCGAACGCCCACTCGACCATGGGGGGGACATGCAGACTCCACAGAGAAGGCACTCCCAACCCAAGCCGAGAATCGAACGGGAGAACCTCTTGCTGTGAGGCAGCAACGCTACCGCTGCACCACCGCGGAAGTAGTAGTTTGTCAGTTTGGTATTGCTTAAAAAAAGGCTCTGTGGTGGAGGATAAAGTTTTAGACAGTTTTAAAAGCCTAGAGGGGGCAGGTCCAGACCATCCTTGGCAAAGCAACATGGCCTGTTAACCATGTCTTTCCATGCTGCCAAATATCGAATCCCCTTATAACAAAACTAGAAACTTAGTCAATTGACAAAATCACTCAACGTTTGTTTGCACTGTGGCATCATCCTTGAAGGTAATATGCTGCTCAACGCACTGTGACATCATCCTAAGTGATGCTAAGTGATGCATTGTATCATTGTATCATCCTCAGTGATACATTGTATCACTGTATCATCCTCAGCGATACATTGTATCATCCTCAGTGCTGATAATATGCTGCTCAATGCTAGGCACATACCAGCCTGAGACTCAGTCAAAGAAATCTATAATGTCTCTCTTCACATAGTCTAGGGAGGTATGTTTCAGGTCACTTACACCTACATGAACTATGACGGAATCATACTGGTATCTGTGGTGCAGTGACCTCAATGCTAGGCCCATACCACCCTGAGACTCAGTCACAGAAATGTATAACGTCTCTCTTCACATAGTGTAGGGAGGTATGTCTCAGGTCACTTACACCTACATGAACTATGATGGAATCATACTGGTATCTGTGGTGCCGTGACCTCAATGCTAGGCCCATACCAGTCTGAGACTCATACTCACAGAAATCTATAATCTCTCTCTTCACATAGTCTATGGAGGTATGTCTCAGATCACGTACACCTACATGAATTATAATGGAATCATACTGGTATCTGTGGTGCAGTGACTTCAACGCTAGGCCCATACCAGTCTGAGACTCAGTCACATAAATCTATAATCTCTCTCTTCACATAGTCTAGGGAGGTATATCTCAGGTCACTTACACCTACATTAACTATGATGGAATTGTACTGGTATCTCTGGTGCAGTCACCTCAATGCAAGGCCCATACCAGCCTGAGACACAGTCACAGAAATACATAATGTCTCTCTTCACATAGTCTAAGGAGGTATGTCTCAGGTCACTTACACCTACATGAGCTATGACAGAATCATACTGGTATCAGTGGTGCAGTGACCTCAATGCTAGGCCCATACCAGCCTGCGACTCTCAGTCACAGAAAGTACAGTTGTGTACACTTACCATAAATGTAGATGTTCCAAGTGTATTCACTGTTGCAGTCATTACATTTTGGATATCTTGCCTGTAGGTAGCCCTCAGCCAGCCTGAATACCAGAATCTTGGATTCCTCTGTTGGATGCTGTCACTTCTTCCATGACGTCAGGTCGTCAGGGGTATAAAACATGCAGCCGATGCCATTACATCAGTTTTTCTTGCCCCAGATATCAGATGTCCCCACAATGGGAAGAAGTTATATGTTATGTTATACCTCCAACAAAAAGCAAATACACCAGAAATCTCAAATACACCAAACAATACGAAAAGGTAGAGCCAAGAGAAGTCAGGGGGATGGAGGGAGGGTAACCAGGACTGCAACATTGAATACACTCGAACATCTACATTTATGGTACGTGTACACAACTGTACTATGTCCTTCGTGTTTCACTGTTGCAGTCATTACATTTGGGTAGATTCCCAAAGCTAAGTAAGGGAGGAGGAAGTTAGAGAGCATTAGGACAAGCTATTAAGCCCTGCAAAACTGCAGTGGCAAAAAACAGCTCTGGATTTAGAAGAAATAGGCATGTTGTAATGCTTGGTGAAGGTATGAACAGAGCTCCAGGTAGCAGCTTCTAGGATGTCCTTGGTAGGAACTCCTCTGAGAAAGGCTGTAGAGGTAGATGCAGCTCTGGTGGAATGTGATCTAATCCCCTGTGGGGTAGGTTTTCCATGGTGCTTACTGCAGAAATGAATGCAATGGGCTATCCATTTAGAGATGGTTTGCTTTGAAGTGGCCTTCCCCTCTGCCCCTGCAGCAAAGCCAACTAGCAGCTGTTCAGATTTTCTGAGAGGCTTAGTCCTGTCCAAATAAAATCCACTTTGTCTGTGCACGTCCAAACAGTGCAGAATTTGTTCTCCTCTGTTTTGTGGATTAGGGAAAAAGGTAGGCAAATGAATGGACTGATTAAGGGCCACACTGGACACCACCTTGGGCATAAAAGAAGGATTGGTCCTGAAAGAAACCCTGTCTGCATGGAAGATAATGACGGGCTCCACTGCCATGAGGGCCTGTAATTCAGACACTCTTCTTGCTGAAGTGATGGCTAGAAGGAAGGCTGTTTTCCAAGAAAGAAATTTCAACTCTGCAGTTGCAGCTGGTTCAAATGGAGGGAGAGTGAGCTTTTCCAATACAAAGTTAAGGTCCCAGGCTGGAGTAGGGGCTCGCCTGGGGGGGGGGTCTTAAATTTTTAGCCCCTCTGAGGAATTGCTTTAACAGGGGATGAGAGAAGAGGGGAGGTTGAGTATTATAATGTGCTGAAATTGCAGAGGCATGAATTTTAATTGATGAGAAGGATAGGCCCTTGTGGAGCATTTCTGTTAAGTACTGAAGAATATGAGGTAAGCTGGGCACCATAGTGCCCATACACTGGGTCTGGCTCCAGGAAAGTACAGCTGTGTACCTACCATAAATGTAGATGTTCAAGTGTATTCACTGCCGCAGTCATTACAACTGGGTTATCCTGCTGGCAGGCTACCTGCAGTCGGCCTGAATTCCAAAGTCTAGGTCCGGCGTCGGTTGCTGTCGCCTCCTCCCTGATGCCAGTGCGCCAGGGGTATAAAATATGCAGCCGACACCATTTTCTTCAGTTTTTCTTGTCCCAGATGTCAGGTGCCCCCTAAAGGGTAGGCTAAATTATGCCAATAAGCATGCATGCACTAAAGTAAACTTTTCCTTCACCTACAAGCAAATACATCACATAGGTTGTATAGAATAGAGAAGCACAGATAAGTCCCAGCAAAGGAAAGGGGGATGGTTCATAGGTTCATACTAGGCTATCTGCCCGAGGGCATTTACAAGCCCAGCCCATAGTTTTGTGGCTTACGCCACCCCTTTAGTATGGGGAACTATACCCATTATTTTGCTGTGCCTCTGTTGAGCAGTGACACTGAGGTAATCCCTGGGGTATATCTGCGATCTCCCATCCATTGGTCAAGATTTCTAGTCTTTGGGTGATGAATCTATCCTTGTTGAGGGTAACCTGGACTGCAACAGTGAATACACTCGAACATCTACATTTATGGTAGGTACACAACTGTACTATGCTCATCGTGTTTCATTGTTGCAGTCATTACAATTGGGTTGAATCCCAAAGCTAAGGTTGGGAGGCTGGGGCTAAATAGGATTTGGAGAGGCTATGAGGCCCTGCAGAACTGCAGTGGCAAAGCCTGCTCTGGATTTAGAGTAGAGAGGTAAGTGGTAGTGCTTGATAAAAGTGTGCAGGGAACTCCAAGTTGCAGCCTCTAAGATGTCTTTGGTTGGTACTCCTCTGAGGAAGGCTGCTGAAGTGGCTACTGCTCTGGTTGAACGGCGCCTAATGCCCTTAGGCACATATTTGCCATGCTGTGAACAGCAGAAACGAATGCAGTGGCCTATCCACTTTGAAATAGTCTGCTTTGAGATAGCCTTTCCTTGTGATCCTGCAGCATATGCCACTAGAAGTTGTTCAGTCTTTCTGAAAGCTTTGGTTCTGTGCAAATAGAAGCGTAGCTGCCTGTGAATGTCCAAAGAATGCAGAAGTCTCTCACCCCCTGCCCAGAAAACCACAGTAAAAAACTTCTCTAAAGCAAACTTCACACTACTCAAAACCGAGGTGGAATCCTTCAAAGCCCCCGGGCCTGTGGAAAATACAGCCCAGACCGCAGAATCCTTTATAAACGCATTCTATGAACACCTTCAGGAATGCATGGATCATGCAATCCCAAATAAAACTAAGACCCAATCCCCCAAAGGCAGACATCCTATCTGGTGGACCCCAGCCATAAACAAACTATACGATAGAAGAAGGAAGTTACTACATGATAGAGCAAAATCCCAAAAAGGGAAGGCATCTCTGATCAGTATTAGCAAAAAACTACGGGCACTCATAAAATCATCTAAGGCCAGCTTCGAGAGAAAAATTGCACAGGACACTAAAGATAATCACAAAGCTTTCTTTAGTTATGTTAGGAACCTGGGTGGGAATTCCCAGATATGCTCAGAATTAGTCCAAAATGACAAAAAATACACTGAACCCACAGACATTGCCAACATCCTGGCCGACAGGTTCAGCGCAAACCCCCCCACCACCAAAAGAGCAAATATCTATTCCAGCAGAGTGCTGCCCCCCTGACATCTCAGATGCTCAGGTAAGAACCGCCCTCTCCAAAGCAAAAAACACAGCATCAATGGGACCAGACGGTGTCCCGGGCTGCGTCCTACATAAACTCCAAGATGAGCTGAACCCAAACATAAAGCTACTGTTCAATCTCAGCCTTACTACAGGATATGTACCCAAAGAGTGGCGTACAGCAACAGTGGTCCCTCTCCACAAAGGTGGTGCCTCAACGGATCCTGGAAACTATCGCCCCATAAGCCTGACTAGCTTGGTCTGCAAAGCTATGGAAAGAATCATTATGGATCCTACCCAGTTCGGCTTTGTTAAGGGCAGATCCTGCCTCTTAAACCTGGTTGATTTCTTTGAAACAGTCACCAAGACCATTGACGAGGGGAAGGTGGTCCACACAGCCTACCTGGACCTCGCAAAAGCCTTCAATACAATACCCCACTCGGGCATCATAGATAAGCTATCCAGCTTAAATATAAACCCCTATGTCACTAGATGGGTTGCAAACTGGCTCAAGGACAGAACCCACATGGTTAGAATTGCTGGAGCCACGTCAGACTCCAAACCAGTTACAAGTGGCATCCCACAAGGTTCAGTCCTGGGACCTCTCCTGTTCGGTATATATTTCTCGGAGGTACAGGCCAACACGGAAGGACTGTGGCTGACCAAGTTCGCAGATGACTGCAAACTGGGCGCCATAATCAACTCTCCAGCTGACACAAGCATCCTCCAAAAGGGTCTCATAGAAACAGACAATTGGTTCCAGAGCCATGGCCTCAAGCTAAATGCCAAAAAGTGTATAGTCATCCCCTTTGGCAAAAACAAAGTGCCCACAAATTACCACATAGGTGGTAAATCCATTAAGTATGGAAGAAGTAATTAGGGACCTGGGGACCCAAGTTGATAGCAATCTCTCATTTGACAACCACGTGGCCAAAGTGGTTAGAAAAACATTCCATATAGCCCACCTAATCATGAAGGGATTCACATCTAGATCAGAGGAGGTCATTGTGCCTCTTTACTCATCCCTCATCAGGCTCATAATTGAGTACAATGCCCCTTTTGGGATGTACCTTACCAGACACCTGCAGCAACTAGAAAGACCCCAAAAGTACATCACCAAGAGGATCAAAGGGCTCAAACAGATGCCATATGCTGCCCGGTTAAAGAAACTCCAGCTCTACTGGGTTGCATACCGCCTGCTTAGAGGCGATCTGTGCCTGATTTATAAAGCCATGTCCAACCCGGAATTAATGGACATGCTGCACCTCAGAAAATCCAAATCCCATCGAGCTACGCGCTCGAGGGACTTGAACCTCAGCACAGAAATAAATAGGACATGCTGGAGGGACAGATTCATAACCAGAGGCTCCCTTCACTCTGGAATAAAATCCCAGTCCAGGTTAGGCAGAGTCCCTCACTGACTCTCTTCAAGAGGAATCTTGATGAGTGGATGGGAGATCGTAGGTTTACCCCGGGTATCACTTCTGTGTCACTGTTAGACAGAGGCACAGTAAACTAAACCTCGAAAAAGGGCATAGTAAAATTCACTTTAATGGGTGGCGAAAGCCAAACACACTCTAGCTAGGCTTACAAATGCCCTAGGGCAGGTAGCCTAGTATGAACGTATGAACCCTTATTCTGTGGGTTTGGATAGAAGGTAGGCAAATTAATTGTTTTGTTAAGGGCCACACTGGACACTACCTTAGGCATACATGTCGGGTTTGTCCTCAGAGAAACCCTGTCAGGATGGAAAATGATAAAAGGTTCCACAGTCACGAGTGCCGAGACTCGTCTTGCAGAGGTTATTGCTAAGAGCAGAGCTGTTTTCCAGGATAAGAATTTTATATCAGCTGTAGAGGCTAGCTCAAAAGGAGGCAGTGTGAGTTTTTCCAAGACATAATTGAGGTCCCATGCAGGTATTAGTGCTCTCCTTGGAGGTCATATATTTTTGGCCCCTCTGAGGTTCTGCTTTAGTAAAGGATGAGAAAAAAAATGTGGTTCTGTAATGTAATGAGCTGAAATGGCAGAGGCATGAATCTTCATAGGTTCATAGGTAGGTACTAGGCTATTGGCCCTATGGCCTATATAAGCCTAGCCAAAAAATGTACCCTGGCTTTCGCCACCCAAGAAAATTATTTTCCTGTGCCCCTGTTGAGCAGAGCCACAGAAGTGATCCCTGGGGTGAATTTCCCATTTCCCATCCAATCATCAAGATTTTTTCTTGAAGAGTGCTAATGAGGAGCTCTGTTTGACATAGATAGGTAGTCTGTTCCAGAGTATGGGAAGTCTCTGGGACAGGAATCTATCCCTCCAGCATGTTCTGTTTATTGTGGTGACAAGGTTTAGGTCCCTAGAGCGTGTAGCTCGGATGGATTAGGATTTCTTTAAGTGGAGCATGTCCAACAGCTCTGGGTTTGACATAGCTTTGTATGTTAGGCAGAGATCGCCCCTGAGTAGGCGATATCCGATGGAGTAAAGCTGTAGTTTTTTGAGACTGTCTGCATAGGGCATCTGTTTGAGGCCAGTAATCCTCTTTGTGAGGCATTTCTGTGGTCTTTCCAGTTGTTGTAGATGTCTTGTGAGGTACATACCAAAATGGGCATTGAACTCTATAATGGGTCCAATGAGTGATGGGTAGAGTGGAACAATGACCTCTTTTTTTCTGGATGAGAATCCTTTTGTGATGAGATGAGCCACGTAGAAGGATTTCCTGACCACTGTGGCGATGTGATTATCAAAGGAGAGACTACTGTCCACCTGTGTCCCAAGGTCTCTTATCACATTTTCGGCATTAAGTAAACTACCAGCTATGTGGTAGTTCATGGGTACAGAGTTTTTACCAAAGGGGATGACAATACACTTTTTGGCATTGAGCTTCAGGCCATGGCTTTGACACCAGGTATCTGTCTCAGTGAGGCCCTTTTCTAGTTTGTCCACATCATTAGGAGTTTCGATTATGGCTTCTAGTTTGCAGTCATCTGCAAACTTTGTTAGCCAAAGAACTTCTGTGTTACCCTGCACTTCAGAGAAGTAGATGCCAAACAGGAGAGGACCCAGGACTGAACCCTGTGGAACTCCACTTGTCACTGGTCTGAAGTCGGATTTGGAATCCGCTACTTTCACAGTGTGGGTTCTGTCCGTGAGCCAGTTGGCAACCCATCTTGTGACATAGGGATTTATACCTAGTTTAGTGAGCTTATCTATAATTCCAGAGTGGGGGATGATGTCGAAAGCCTTGGCGAGATCTAGATAAGCTGTGTGAACCATTTTACCCTCATCTACAGCTTTGGTGACTGCTTCAAAGAAGTCAATCAGGTTTAGGAGACATGATCTGCCTTTTACAAATGCAAACTGGGTAGGGTCCAGAGTTTGGAGATTACCAATGTCTTTGTTTATGAGTTCCATGATGATACGTTCCATGGCCTTGCAGACCAGGCTCGTCAGGCTAATGAGGCAGTAGTTCCCGGGGTCCATCGTGGCTCCACCTTTGTGGAGTGGGATAACCGTCATGGTGCGCCATTCAGTGGGTGCAAAGCCTGAGGTGAGGCTATGATTGAACATGGTACTTAGGTAGGGTGCCAGTTCATGTAGAATGCAGCCTGGGATATTGTCAGGTCCCATGAATGCTGTGTTCTTGGCTTTGGAGAGTGTGTTTTTTACCTGTGCAGCCGTGATTATAGGAACTTTGCATTCTTCCGGTATAGAGATGGGCCCTCTAGGTAGGGGTGAGAGGGGGGTAAAGTTAGCACTGAACCTATCTGCTGGGATGTTGGCAATATCATTTGGTTCTGTATATTTAGCGCCATTGTGCTGTAACTCAGAGCAGATCTGAGTGTTCCCATTGAGATTCTTGACATAGCTATTTAATGCTTTGCAGTTGTCTTTAGAGTCAGTGGCAATTTTGTTTTCGTAACTAGCTTTGGAGGATTTTATGAGGGATCTCAGCTTCTTACTGAGGTTGACCAGGGAGTTCCTCCAGTCATGGGATTTTACTCTTTTTTGCAACAGTTTCTTTCTTCTGTTGTAGAGTTTGTTTATGGCAGAGGACCACCAGATTGGCTTCCTTTTTTAGAGGATAACATCTTGGTTCTATTAGGGATAGCATGATCCATGCACTCGTGTAAGTGCTTATAAAGTGCATTTGTGTAGGATTCAGCAGTCATACCTCTATTGTCCATCTGCATGAGTGTCGTGAAGTTTGCCACTTCTGTCTTAAGACGTGTGAAGTTGGCTTTGGAGAAGTTTTTCACGATGGTTTCCCTAACTGGGGGTGAGGTGTGATGTGGATGTCTAGGCTGATTAGCTTGTGGTCGGATCTGACCAGAGAGGAATTGACGTCTGGTGTGGAACACTGGTTTCCCATGTTGGTAATGACCTGGTCTAGGATATTGCTGCCCCTGGTGGGGGTGTGAATAAGTTGATCCAAGGCATTGGAATTTATGAATTCTAGAAAACGTTGAGCAAAAGAGTTGGTACATGAGTAGTTTTCCCAGTTAATGGTGGGGTAGTTGAAAATTGCCCATTATTAGGGTGTTGATTGTACCCTAATACTTTCCAGTGTGTCAAGAAATGAGGAGTGGGAATCCTGGGGCATGGTGGGGGGTCTGTAGCAAGCTTAATTGATGAAAAGGATAGGCCTTTGTCCAGCAACTCAGTTAAGTATTGCAAAATCTGAGGAATATTTGGTACAATCGTGTCAATTTCTTGTGCCTGGTTCCAAGCACAGAATCTCTTCCATATTTCTGCATATGATTTTCTGGTGCTAGGCCTCCTGGCCTCCAAAATAACATCCATCACCGCTTTAGAGAGAGGTGTGCTTTGAATGGCTACATTATCCGCCATGCTGCCAGATTTAAGGTCCTGAGCTGGCTGTGCAGCATCTGACTGTTTTGTTGGGTCAATAAGTGAGGAATTTGAGGTAATGTCCAGGCTGGGCATTGAGACAAGCTCTTTAGGATTGGGTACCAGTGCTGGCGGGGCCAGTCTGGGGCAATCAAAATCATTTTTGGCTTCTCTTGTCTGACCTTTAGGAGTACCTTGGGAAGGAGAGGCAGTGGAGGAAAGGCATATAGTGTTATTTTTTTCCAGCTGAAAGATAGAGCATCCATTTTCCATGTTTGCTTGTGATAAATCCTTGTGCAGAATCTCTGTAGTTGGTAGTTGTGAGGGGAGGCAAATAGGTCTATGTCCGGGCATCCCCAGTTCCTTGTTGTCATGCTGAAGACTTGTGGATCCAATTTCCACTCGTGGGGATCCATTAGGTTTCTGCTTAGTTCGTCTGCCAGAGTATTTATCTTTCCTGGCAGGAATTGTGCTTGCAGATGTACTTGGTAAGTCAATGCTGTGTCCCACAAAGTCATGGCTAGTCTGCAGAGGGGGTAGGAATGTGTGCCTCCCTGCTTGTTTATGTACCACATGACTGTAGTATTGTCCATGTTTATCAACAGTTGTCTTGGATGAAGTAGATCCTTGAAGACTGTCAGGGCATTCTGAACAGCTAGCATCTCTTTTTGATTGATATGTAGATGGATTTGGCTTGCGGACCATGTGCCCTGAATACATCTTCCTGCCATATGGGCCCCCCTGGCATAATCTGATGCATCCATTGTTAATGTCTGCCTGGCTGTGGGTAAAGTGAATGGCTGTCCCTTGTTGTGGTGACAGGCCTTTGCCCACCATCGAAACTCCTGTTGCAGGCAGGGAATGGGGGTAATTATTGTTTCCAGGCTGTGACAATGTTGAGTCCAAACACTTTTTAGATACCATTGTAGCTTCCTCATATGCAGTTTTGCATATGGAATTAGGAGAATGCAGGATGCCATGAAGCCCAAAGCCTGCAGAATTTTTCTTGCAGATAACTGGGTCTTTGTTGCCAACATTTTAAAATAAGTAGTCAGTTGTCTTTGTTTGTCTGGTGTGAGATAAGCCATCTGGGCAGTTGTATTTAAGCTTGCACCCAGGAATATTATCTCTTGAGAGGGCACTAGTTTTGATTTCTTTTCATTTACTGTGTACCCTAGGCATGTTAGCAATCTTTTTACAAATGCCAGATGCTGTAGTACAATGTCCTTGTTCTCTGCTTGAATAAGGCAGTCGTCCAAGTAAGGATAAAATTGTACTCCTCTTTGTCTGCAAACTGCAATTACTGGTGCCAGACATTTTGTGAGGACTCTGGGCGCAGTAGATAAGCCAAAGGGCAGTGCAGAGAATTGGTAGTGCATTGAGCCAGCTATAAATCTGAGGTATCTGCTGCATGATTGTCTGATTGGGACATGCAGGTATGCCTCTTTTAGGTCTAAAGTCACAAGCCTAGCCTTCTTGCCCAGCATGGGCAGAAGCTGCTGCAGAGTCAACATTTTGAATTTTGGAATATCCAAAAATGTGTTTAGAATAGACAGGTCCAGTACTGGTCTCCAGGCTTTGTCCTTTCTGGGCACCAAGAACAGCCTTGAGTAAAATCCTTGTCCCTGCTCTTGTTGTGGTACTTGCTGAATGGCCCTCATGTCCATGAGGGATGAAACTTGTTTTTGTGCCTCTGCCTATTGGTTGTGTGGCAGATCTGGCATATCGATTGCCCTTGGCAGGGTGTGAAAGTGGAACCTGTAGCCTTGTGTCCTGGGTGATCATGTGCCAATTTTGTGAAAAAAGTGCTAGTTTTCTCCCTAAAGGAGCTGCCAGAAGATAAGTGCTTGGTGCTGGCAGGGGAAAGTCATTGAGACTGTTTTCTGTATTGCTGTGATTTATCTTCTCCGCTTTTGGAGGTAGAAGCACCCCACTGTTTAGACCTGTATGAGCCTTGGGGCTGGGATCTGCCTCTAGGGCGTCTGTATCCGCCGCTTTGTGGCCTGTCCGACACGGGAAAGGACCAATTCTTTGTAGGCCAGCGTCTGCTAAATCTTGGAATCTGCACCTGTAAGAAATCCTTGACTGTCTGCATAGATTTGGCTTTGTCCTCCATTTTCTTCTACACCTCCTCTACTTTAACACCAAACAAGGTATCATGCTATAATGGAGCATCTAATAATTTTGCTTTAACATGATCAGGCAGATTCTGTTCCTTTAACCAAGCATGCCTCCTAATGACAAAACCCGTAACAGCGGCCCTGCAGGAGGCCTCCAGAGAATCAAAACCACATTGCAAAGTATGCTTTCCCACTTGTTCAGCTGCATGCAATAAATCCTGCATTTCTTTGTTTTCTGCACATTCAGAATTTGTCAACATTTTCTGTTTAAGCAGTGACATAAGGTATTGCTGATATTTAAGCATATGAAACTGACAATTTAAAGCCCTTACGGCCAAGGTAGCAGAAGTGTGAATCTTTTTCCCCCATCTGTCCAGGGCCCTTGAATGTCTATCCGAGGGGATAGGGTTTTTTGCAGTGGAAGCCTTGAGTCCTTTGGGACCCTAAGAGATTGTTTCTGGGTCAGCAGCAGGGTTTTTATAAAGAAATTTATGTGAATCAGAAACCCTGTAGTATCTGTCTGGCTTAACAGGAGCTGGTGGTAAAGAGTCAGGAGACAGACCGGACTCTGAAAATACATCATCTACAATGTCTAAAACAGGAGGAATAGCAAGGGGCCTGTGCTGAGGTAGTAAAAGGAAGTCTCTGAGCCTTTTTTTAGATTCTGAGTAATCTTGCCTCTCCCAGTGGAAGTGCTCCCTCATAGTATGCAGGGTCTCCCCAAAAGAATAGTCCTCAGGAAGAGAGGCTGAAGGGATAGATTCTTCAGCATCAGCATCCTCATAGGGAGGAAGAAAGTATTCCTGTTCAGAAGAGGAATTAGAGGAAATGGAAACCTGATCTGAAGATTCATATTCCGTCTCTTGCCTAGGCCTCTTATCAGGAGGGGGATGGGAACCCCTGATCAAAGTAAGTAGGTCTTCGGCCATTTTAAGCATCTGTTTTTTAGGCATGGAGGCCTGTCCAGGGGAATGTTGTACTTTTTTCTTTGTCTTTAGAAGTGATTTAGTCTTTGCTTTTGAGGCTGAAGTCATTTTCACATATAATTGTGTAGGCCTGAAAACACCCTCAGAAGCCGATGCCTGCTCAGCGGCTCCGGACCCATCTGAGGGAATAGTTTCTGAGTGTCCAATACCTTGATTATCCAGCGGCCTAGTCTGCTCCGCGTGGGAGTCAGAAGTGGCCTGTGGCTCTGAGGTAGCGGGCGTCAGAGGCTGCGAAAGTGCCTCACTGAGAACCGGCGTCTGGCCTAGCAGAAGCCTCGTCCATCTGTTTTTGACCTTGGATGCCTGTCCTTTTCTTTGAGCTTTTTATAAACTCCGGTAGTCGGCTGTTCCAACAAATTAAATAATTAAATCTTCTGCCAAAGTAATGAAATGCAAAATCGAACAGACGCTTAATAGCGCGTTGGTTAAATCTAGCACAAAACCGACAGCTAGCAACGCCGTGGTCAGGGCCTAGGCAAGGAATGCAGTAAGAATGAAAATCCTTATGAGGTATTTGCTTCCCACAACAAATACAATTATTAACTTTTTCTGACATCGGTCTGGAGCAAGAAAAAAGTTTCCCCAACGGGGTACTTAGCTTTAATGAAGACTTCGGATCTAAAATTTGAAATTGAAAAACTCAGGAGTCGGCCGACCGGCACTTGCAAACTGCTTTTGCTTCGGGCACCGCCCGGCAAGAAAGACTGAAGAAAATGGTGTCGGCTGCATCTTTTATACCCCTGGCGCACTGACGTCAGGGAGGAGGCGACAGCAACCGACGCCGGACCAGGACTTTGGAATTCAGGCCGACTGCGGGTAGCCTGCCAGCAGGATAACCCAATTGTAATGACTGCAACAGTAAAACACGATGAACATCAGTATCCGTTCCACTTTTCAGCATAGGATTTTCTAGTACTAGGTCTCCTTGTTTTCAGAATGACCTCTAGCACCTGGTTACTGAGGGATGCTATTGGAGAGCTCAAGGAATTAGCCAGGCTGCAAGGTTCAGGGTTTGAAGCTGAGGATGCAGAATCTGGCTTGCCTGTTGGGACAGCAAGGAAGGTGTCTGAGGTAGGTGCCATGGATCCAGCAGTATCATGCTGCGCAAGAGAGGGTACCAGTGCTGGCGAGGCCAGTCTGCTGCAATAAGAATTGTCCTTGGTTTGTCCTGTTTCATCTTTAGCAGAACCTCTGAGAGGAGGGGCAGAGAGGGAAGGCATAAACTGAGAGGCTTTCCCAGGTAAAGGACAGGGCATCCACTTTGCAAGCTTGACTGTGGGAGTCCTTGTGCAGAATTTGTCCAATTGGTAGTTCTGCGGGGAGGCAAACAGGTCTATTTCTGGAGTCCCCCATTTGTTCCCCAAGAGGTTGAATATTTTTGGTTCCAGTTTCCATTCGTGTGGGTCCATGAGATTTCTGCTTAGGTCGTCTACCAGTGAATTTAGCTTGCCTGGCAGGAATTGAGCTTGTAGGTGCACTTGGTAGCTCAAGGCTATATTCCACAGAGCCATGGCTACTCTGCAGACAGGGTACGAGTGGGTTCCCCCTGCTTGTTTATGTACCACATAACTGTGGTGTTGTCTGTCTTTACCAATAATTGTCCTGGAAGGATGTAGTCCTTGAAGGCTGTCAGGGAATTCTGTACAGCTAAAATTTCTTTTTGGTTGATGTGCAGGTGCATCTGACTTGGGTTCCATTTGCCCTAAATGCACCGCCCTGCTAAGTGAGCCTTCCATGCATAGTCTGATGCGTCTGTAGTCAGGGTTTGGGCAGCAGGGGGTAGACTGAAAGGAAGCCCCTTGTTGAGGTGGCAGGCCTCTGCCCACCAAAGGAACTCTGTCTTTATACAAGGAATGATAGGAATCATTGATTCCAGGTCCTGAGAATGTTGACACCATAGGCTTTTTAGATATCACTGTAGTTTCCTCATATGCAGTCTTGCATATGAAATTAGTAGAATGCAAGAGGCCATGAACCCCAGGGCTTTCCTTGCAGACAGCTGGGTCTTTGTGGCCAGTAGTTTGAAGTAGGCTGTCAAATGAACTTGTTTCTCCAGCGTGAGGTAAGCCATCTGGGAAGTTGTATTCAAGCTTGCTTCCAGGAATACAATCTGTTGGCAGGGTACTAGATGAGATTTC
The DNA here is from genome assembly GCF_019279795.1 of Protopterus annectens. NCBI lineage: Eukaryota > Metazoa > Chordata > Ceratodontiformes > Protopteridae > Protopterus > Protopterus annectens. The sequence goes on from NC_056726.1 coordinate 332,797,164, forward strand.
TTTTCGTTTATGGTGTACCCCAGCGAGCTTAGAAGTTTCTTTACAAATGCCAAATGTTTTAATAGCATGTCCTGGCTTTCTACCTGAATCAGACAATCGTCCAGGTATGGGTATATCTGAATATTTCTCTGCCTGCAAAATGCAATGGCTGGAGCTAGACATTTTGTGAATACCCCGGGCGCAGTAGATAAGCCAAAGGGAAGTGCAGAGAAAGTACAGTTGTGTACACTTACCATAAATGTAGATGTTCGAGTGTATTCACTGTTGCAGTCATTACACTTGGGTAATCCTGTTGGCAGGTTGCCCTCAGTCGGCGGGAATTCCAAAGTCTTGGGTCCTGCGTCAGTTGCTGTCACCCCTTCCTTGACTTCAGGTTGTCAGGGGTATAAAAGATGCAGCCGACGCCATTTTCTTCAGCTTTTCTTGCCCCAGATGTCAGGTGCCCCCTAAAGGGTAGCCAAAATGATATATATTTATATATAAAAACACATGCACCAATATAAACTTTACCTTCATCTACAAGCAAATAAACCACATAGGTTGTATAAATCAGAGAAGGAAAGATAAGTTCCAGCAGAAATAAGGGGGATGGCGGGTGGGTAACCTGGACTGCAACAGTGAATACACTCGAACATCTACATTTATGGTAAGTGTACACAACTGTACTATATTCTTCGTGTTTCACTGTTGCAGTCATTACATTTGGGTAGAGTCCCAAAGCTATGGTTGGGAGGCTGGAGCTAAACAGCATTACGAGCGGCTATGAGGCCCTGCAGAACTGCAGTGGCAAAGCCTGCCCTGGATTTAGAGTAGAGTGGCAGATGATAATGCTTTGTAAAAGTGTGCACTGAACTCCAAGTAGCAGCTTCTAAAATGTCTTTGGTTGGTACTCCCCTGGGGAAGGCTGCTGAAGTGGCTGCAGCTCTGGTTGAATGTGGCCTAATGCCCTTAGGCACTAGCTTGCCATGCTGTGAATAGCAGAAACGAATGCAGTGGCCTATCCACTTTGAAATAGTCTGCTTGGAGATAGCCTTTCCTTGTGATCCTGCAGCATATGCCACTAGTAATTGCTCTGTCTTCCTGAAACTTTGGTTCTGTCCAAATAGAATCTAAGCTGTCTGCGTACGTCCAAGGAATGCAGAATTCTCTCCCCCTTGTTCTGTGGATTTGGATAAAAAGTTGGCAAATGAATAGTTTAAGGGCCACACTGGACACCACTTTAGACATAAATGTTGGGTTTGTCCTCAGAGAGACCCTGTCTGGATAAAAAATGATAAAAGGTTCCACAGCCATGAGTGCCTGTAGCTCTGATACTCGTCTTGCAGAAGTTATTGCTAGAAGCAGAGTTGTTTTCCAAGATAAAAACTTTATATCAGCAGTAGCAGCTGGCTCAAAAGGAGGCAGGGTGAGTTTTTCCAAGACACAGTTGAGGTCCCATGCAGGTATTGGTGATCTCCTTGGAGGCCTTACGTTTTTAGCTCCTCTGAGGTACTGCCTTAATAAAGAAGGATGAGAAAAGATTGGTGGCTCTGTATTGTAATGAGCCAAAATGGCAGAGGCATGAATTTTAATTGATGAAAAAGATAGGCCTTTGTCCAGCATCTCAGTTAAGTATTGCAAAATCTGAGGGATATTTGGTACAGCTGTATCAGTTCCTTGTGTCTGGTTCCAAGCACAAAATCTCTTCCATTTTCCAGCATAATATTTTTTAGTACTAGGCCTTCTAGTTTCCAAAATGACATCCATCACCGCTTTACTGAGAGGTGTGCTTTGTATGCCTACATTATCCGTCATGCTGCCAGGTTTAGAGTCCTGAGCTGGCTGTGCAGGATCCGATTGTTTTGTTGGGACAGTAGACAAGGTGTTTGAGGTAAGGTCCAGGCTGGGCATTGAGACAAAGTTCCTTAAGATTGGATGCCAGTACTGTCGGGGCCAGTCTGGGGCAATCAGTATCATCTTTGGCTTCTCCTGTCTGACCTTTAGGAGTACCTTGGGGAGGAGAGGTAGTGGAGGAAAGGCATATACTGTCTGTGTTAAGTCCTTGTGCAGAATTTTTTTAGTTGGTAGTTGTGAGGGGAGGCAAATAGAACTATGTCCGGGCATCCCCATTTCCTTGTTATCATGCTGAAGACTTGTAGATCCAGCTACCACTTGTGGGGATCCATGAGGTTTCTGCTTAGTTCGTCTGCCAGAGTATTTTCCTTTCCTGGCAGGAATTGTGACTGCAAATGAACTTGGTAAGCCAATACTGTCTCCCACAAAGCCATGGCTAGTCTGCAAAGGGGGTAAGAATGTGTGCCCCCCCTGCTTGTTTACATAACACATGATCGTGGTGTTGTCTGCCTTTATCAGTAGTTGGCCCGGATGAAGTAGGTCCTTGAAGGCTGTCAGGGCATTTTGAACAGCTAGCATCTCTTTTTGATTGATATGTAGATGCATTTGGTTTGCGGGCCATGTGCCCTGAATGCATCTTCCTGCCATGTGGGCCCCCCAGGCATAATCTGATGCATCCGTTGTTAGGTTTTGCTTGGCTGGGGGTAAAGTGAATGGCTGTCCCTTGTTCTGGTGACAAGCCTTCACCCACCATCGAAATTCCTGTTGCAGGCAGGGAATGAGAGTAATCATTGTTTCCAGGCTGTGGCAATGTTGAGTCCAAACACTTTTTAGGTACCACTGAAGTTTCCTCATATGCAGTCTTGCATATGGAATTAGTAGGATGCCATGAAGGCCAAAGCCTGCAGAATTTTTCTTGCAGATAACTGGGCCTTTGTTGCCAATATTTTGAAACAGGTAGTCAGTTGCCTTTGTTTGTCTGGCGTGAAATAAGCCATCTGGGCAGTTGTATTTAAGCTTGCACCCAGGAATATCATCTCTTGAGAGGGTACTAGTTTTGATTTCTTTTCATTGACTGTGTACCCTAGGCATGCTAGAAGTCTTTTCACAAACGCCAGATGCTGTAGAAGAATATCCTTGTTCTCTGCTTGAATTAGGCAGTCGTCCAAGTAAGGATATATTTGTATTCCTCTTTGTCTGCAGAATGCAATTACTGGTGCCTGGCACTTTGTAAAGACCCTGGGCGCAGTAGATAAGCCAAAGGGCAGTCCAGAGAATTGGTAATGCATTGAGCCAGCCTTGAATCTGAGGTATCTTCTGCATGATTGCCTGATAGGGACATGCAGGTATGTCTCTTTTAGGTCTAAAGTCACAAACCAAGCCTTTGTGCCCAGCATGGGCAGAAGCTGCTGCAAGGTCAACATTTTGAATTTTGGTATATCCAGGAATGTGTTTATAATAGATACCTCCAGTATTGGTCTCCAGGCGTTGTCCTTTCTGGGTACCAAGAACAGTCTTGAATAAAATCCTTGTCCCTGTTATAATGTGTCAATTTTGAGAAAAAAGTGCTAATTTTCCCCCTAAGGGTGTTGCCAGGAGATAAGTGCTTGGTGCAGGCAGGAGGAAGTCATTGGGACTGTTTCCTTTAAGGTTGTGATTTGTCTTCCCCACTTTTGGAGTTAGAAGCACCCCATTGCTTTGACCTGTATGAACCTTGCGCCTGGGATCTGCCTCTAGGGCATCTGGATCTGCCCCTTTGAGGTCTGTCTGACACAGGAAAGGACAAATTCTTTGTAGGCCAGTGTCTAGTAAACCTAGGTGGCTGTACTTGTAAAAAATCTGTGACAGTTTGCATAGATTTAGCTTTGTCCTCCATTTTCTTTAACACCTCTTCTGCCTTAATACCAAACAAAGTATCATGCTGTAAAGGTGCATCTAATGTTTAACATTGACATGATCAGGCAGATGTTGTTCCTTTAACCAAGCATGCCTCCTAATTACAAAACCTGTAACTGAGGCCCTGCAGGAGGCCTCCAGAGAATCAAAACCACATTGCAAATTATGCTTTCCAACTTGTTCAGCTGCATGCAATAAATCCTGCATTTCCTTGTTTTCTGCACATTCAGAGTTTAACAACATTTTCTGTTTAAGCTATGCCATGACATGTTGCTGATATTTGAGCATATGAAACTGACAGTTGAAGGCGCTTATAGCCAAGGTAGCAGATGTGTAAACCTTTTTTCCCCATCTATCCAGTGCCCTAGAATCTCTGTCAGAGGGGGTAGGGTTTTTTGCAACAGAAGCCTTAACCCCTTTGGGACCCTGTGAAATAGTTTCTGGATCTGCAGCAGGGTTTTTGAAAAGGAATTTATGAGAGTCAGGAACCCTGTAATCTGTCAGGCTTAACAGGAGCTGGAGGTAAGGAGTCAGGGGTCAGACTAGACTATGAAAACACATCTACAATGTCTAACACAGGTGTGATGGCTAGAGGCCTATGTTGAGGTAGTAAAAGGAAGTCCCTGAGCCTCTTTTTAGATTCTGAAAAATCTTGGCTCTCCCAGTGGAAGTGCTCCCTCATGGTATGTAAGGTTTCCCAAAAGAATAATCCTCAGGAGGAGAAGCTGAAGAAATAGATTCTTCAGCATCAGAATCCTCATGGGGGGAAGAGAATATTCCTGATCAGAAGAGGAATTAGAAGAAATGGAAACCTGATCTAAAGATTCATAGTCTGTCTCTTGCCTAGGCCTCTTATCAGGAGGGGGATGGGAACCTCTGATCAAGGTAATCAAGTCTTCGGCCATTTTGAGCATCTGTTTTTTGGGCATGAAGGCCTGTCCACGTGGCTCTTGAGTTTGTTTCTTTGTCTTTGAAGGAGCTTTAGTCTTTGCGTTTGAAACTAAAGTCAGTTTAATGTATAGATGTTTAGGTCTGAATACACCCTCAGAAGCCGGTGCCTGCTCAGCGGCTCCGGCCCCATCTGAAGGAATAGTGTCCGAGGCTCCAATACCTTGAGTTTTCAGCGGCATAGCCAGCTCCACGTGGGAGTCGGTAGCGGCCTGCGACTCTAAAGTAGCGGGCGTCAGGGGCTGCAAAAGCGCCTCACTGAGAACTGGCGAACCAGCGACTGGCTTAGGAGAAGCTTCGTCGTCGGTTTTGGGCCTCGGTTGTCTATCTTTTTCTTTGCGTTTGTGAACTCCGGTAGTCGGATGGCTATCCGACGACATTTCTGGATAATTAAACCTGCGTCCAAAATAGTTCAATGAAAAATCATACCGACGCTTATTAGTGAGTTGGTTAAATCTACCACAAAACTGACAACCAGAAACGTTATGGTCAGGGCCTAGGCAAGGAATACAGTAAGAATGAAAGTCCTTATGAGGTATTTGCTTTCCACAAGAAATACAATTATTAACTTTTTCTGACATCGGTCTGGAGCAAAAAAAAGGTTCCCCAACGGGGTACTTAGCTTTATTGAAGACTTCGGATCTGATATTCGAACACGAAAATCTCAGGCGTCGGCCGACCGACACTTGCGAACTGCTTCTGCTTCGGGCACCGCGCGGCAAGAAAGACTGAAGAAAATGGCGTTGGCTGCATCTTTTATGCCCCTGACGACCTGACGTCAGGGGAGGGGCGACAGCAACCGACGCAGGACCCAAGACTTTGGAATTCAGGCTGACTGAGGGCAACCTGCCGGCAGGATTGACCCAAATGTAATGACTGCAACAGTGAAACACGAAGAACATCCGATAGTGCATGTACCCTGCTCTGAAGTGTAGGTATTTCCTGCAAGATTCACTTACTGGAATGTGCAGGTAAGCTTCCTTTAAGTCTAAGGTTGCCAACCAGGCATCTTTTCCTAGCATAGGAAGCAGCTGTTGAAGTGTTAACATTTTGAATTTTGGGATTACCAGAATGGTGTTTAGAATAGACAAGTCCAGGATAGGACGCCAGGAGCTGTCTTTTCTGGGTACCAGGAAAAGTCTTGAGTAAAACCCTTGTCCTCTTTCTTCTGCTGGGACAGGCTGAATAGCCCTGATACTTAGAAGATAAAGAACCTGCTGTTGAGCCTCTGCCCACTGATTTGGGGGAAGGTCTGGCCAACCGTTTGGGTTTGGTAAGGTGTGGAAGTGGAATCTGTATCCTTGGAAAACTATATTTAAAACCCATTTGTCCTGGGTAATGAGTTCCCAGTTTTTTGCAAGCAGGGCGAGCTTTCCTCCTAAGGGAGCAGGCAGCTGAGCAGGGCTTGGAAGGGTTAAGGTGGTCATTGTGACATTTTTCCATGGGGGGGGTGTCTTACTACTTCCAGCTTTGGAAGTGGGAGCCCCCCACTGCTTAGGCCTGTGTGTAGACTGAGACTGTAGCCTAGGTGGTCTGCTCTTCCTGGGTTTGGACTGAGAAGGCCTGGAAGAGACTGGAAAGGACCACTTCTTAGAAGGCCAATGCCTACTAAATCTGGGAGGCTGTACTTGTAGGAAATCTTTTAACAGTTTGCATAGATTTAGCTTTTTCCTCCATCTTTTTAAGGACTTCTTCTGCTTTGTTTCCAAACAGGCGGTCTTGGTTTAAGGGAGCATCCAGTAATTTAGCTTTAACATGATCTGGCAAGTTTTGCTCCTTAAGCCAAGCATGCCTTCTAAGTACAGACCCAGTGACAGCAGCCCTGCAAGATGCTTCTGAAGAATCAAAACCACATTGCTAAGAATTTTTACCAACTTGTTCAGCGGAATGCATTCAATCCTGTAATTCTTTATGTTCAGCACAGTCAGGAATTAACATCATTTTCTGTTTAAGTAGTCCCATAATATGCGGCTGATACCTTAACATATGAAACTGGCAATTTAAGGCCCGAATGGCCAAAGTAGCAGGAGTGTATATCTTCTTATCCCATCTGTCCAAGGCCCTGGAATCTCTATCAGAGGGGGTAGGGTTTTTGGCAGCAGTAGCCTTAATATCTTTTGGTCCTTGGGAAACAGTCTCTGGATCCGCAGTAGGATTCTTGAATAGGAATTTATGAGAGTCAGGTACTCTGTAACACCGGTCAGGTTTTCTGGGAGCTGGAAGTAAGGTGTCTGGGGATAGGTTAGATTCCAAGAAGGCATCATCTACAATGTCCAGAACAGGAGGGATAGCTAAAGGCCTGTGTTGAGGGAGGAGTAAGAATTCCCTAAGCCGCTTTTTGGAGTCATAATCCTGGTTTTCCCAGTGGAAATGCTCCCTAAGAGTATGCAAGGTTTCACCAAAAGAAAAATCTTCTGGAGGGGAAGCAGAGGGAATGGAATCCTCTGCATCAGAATCCTCATAGGTAGATAAAGGCAAATCCTGGTAATCAGAAGAAACAGAAATTTCAGAATCCTGATCAGAAGAATCAGAAGGAAAATTATTTCTAGGTCTCAGAGGGGGAAGGCTGGCTTCCCCTGATTAAAATAATAAGGTCTTCAGCCATTCTACGCATTTGTTTTTTAGGCATATGGGCCTGACCATGCGGTTTGACGTCGGTTTTCTAGGCGTGGGTCAAGTTTTAGGCCTTGATGAAGAAGATGGCATTGGTTTGAAATGCAAATCTGTAGGCCTGAATACACCCTCAGAAGCCAGTGCCTGTACAGCAGCTCCAGACCCATCCAAGGTAGAGACAACTGCAGGTTCCATAGTCGAAGCATCTCGCGGCATACCGGGCTCCAAATGGGTCTCAGTAGAGGCCTGCAAATCTGATGTAGCGGGTATCATGGGCTGCGAAAGTGCCTCACTGAGTACCGGCGAACTGACGACTAGCTTAACGTAAGCGTCGTCGACAGTTTTGGACCTATGTGGTCTGTCTCTGTCTTTATCTTTACGTTTTTTCGGAATATTGGTAGGCGGATGGCTTACCAAAGCCATTTCTGGATAGTTAAACCGAGTGCCAAAATAATTTGCTGCGAAAAAAGACCGACGACTAATAGTTCGGGGGTTGAATAAGGCACAAAACCGACAGCGAGGGCCGTCATGGTCTGGGCCTAAGCAAGGAATGCAGTACGAATGAAAATCTTTATGAGGTATTTGCTTTCCACAGGTAATGCAACTGTTAACTTTTACTGATATCGGTTAAGAGCAAGAAAAAGGATCCCCAATGGGGTACTTAGCTTTTTTCGAAGACTTCAGTTCAGAAACTCGCAAAAGAAAATTTCAGGAGTCGGTCGACCGGCATTTGCGAACTGCTTCTGCTTCGGTCACTGAGCGGCAAGAAAGACTGATGTAATGGTGTTGGCTGCATGTTTTATACCCCTGACGACCTGACGTCATAGAAGAAGAGACAGCATCTGATGCAGGAATCCAAGACTCTAGTATTCAGGCCGGCTGAAGGCTACCTGCAGGCAGATAACTCAAATGTAATGACTGCAACAGTGAAACACAAAGAACATACCTATAATGTCTATCTTCACATAGTCTAGGGAGGTATGTCTCAGGTCACTTACACCTACATGAACTATGATTGAATCATACTGGAATCAGTGGTGCAGTGATCTCAATGCTAGGCCCATACCAGCCTGAAACTCAGTCACAGAAATCTATAATGTCTCCCTTCACATAGTCTAGGGAGGTACGTCTCAGGTCACGTACACCTACATGAACTATGATGGAATCATACTGATATCAGTGGTGCAGTGACCTCATTGCTAGGACCATACCACCCTGAGACTCAGTCACAGAGATCTATAATGTCTCTCTTCACATAGTCTAGGGAGGTATGTTTCACCTACATGAACTATGATGGAATCATACTGTTATCTGTGGTTCAGGGACCTCAATGCTAGGCCCATACCAGTCTGAGACTCAGTCACATAAATCTATAATCTCTCTCTTCACATAGTCTAGGGAGGTATACCTCAGGTCAAGTACACCTACATGAACTATGTACTGGTATTTCTGGTGCAGTGACCTCAGTGCTAGGCCCATACCAGCCTGTGACTCATAGCCACAGAAATCTATAATGTCTCTCTTCACATAGTCTAGGGAGGTATGTCTCAGGACACTTACACCTACATGAACTATGACGGAATCATACTGGTATCTGTGGTGTAGTGACTTGAGCAAATGCATGATTGGAAGATCCTGGCTACAGATCGGCAACAAATCGTGATCTTCTCCTTGTTCAGCATAATTTCAGGGGCCTCAGTATGTCTGACTTTGGAGCCCCCTATGAATGGAGTCCTGGGAAGTATATTTGCTTACCTTATGGGCTATGTATTTGTCTTGAGTGGGGTTGTATGTATGGTGTTAGCTGTTGATACTTTGGAGCCCCTATGACTAGAGTCTTGGGAAGTGTGTCTGCTTACCTTATGGGCTTTGTTTGGTGTCTTGTGTGGGGTTGTATGTATGGTGTTAGCTGTTGTTAGTTTGGAGCCCCCTATGACTAGAGTCTTGGGAAGTGTGTTTGCTTACCTTATGGGCTTTGTATTTGTGTCTTCATTGAGTGGGGTTGTATGTATGGTGTTAGCTGTTGTTACTTTGGAGCCCCCTATGAATGGACTCCTGAGAAGGGCATTTGCTTACCTTATGGACTTTGTATTTGTGTCTTCATTGAGTGGGATTGTATGTATGGTGTTAGGTGGCATTACTTTAGAGACCGATATGACTAGAGTCATGGGAAGTGTGTCTGCTTACCTTATGGACTTTGTATTTGTGTCCTCATTGAGTGGGGTTGTATGTATGGTGTTAGGTGTTGTTACTTTGGAGCCCCCTATGACTAGAGTCTTTGGAAGTGTGTCTGCTTACCTTACGGGCTTTGTATTTGTGTCTTCAATGAGTGGGGTTGTATGTATGTTGTTAGGTGGCGTTACTTTAGAGACCGATATAACTAGAGTCCTGGGAAGTGTGTCTGCTTACCTTATGGGCTTTGTATTTGTGTCATGCGTCGGGTTGTATGTATGGTGTTAGCTGTTGTTAGTTTGGAGCCCCCTATGACTAGAGTCCTGGGAAGTATCTTTGCTTACCTTATAGGCTTTGTATTTGTCTTGAGTAGGGTAGTATGTATGGTGTTAGCTGTTTTTACTTTGGAGCCCCATATGACTAGAGTCCTGGGAAGTATCTTTGCTTACCTTATGGGCTTTGTATTTGTCTTGAGTGGGGTAGTATGTATGGTGTTAGCTGTTTTTACTTTGGAGCCCCCTATGACTAGAGTCTTGGGAAGCGTGTTTGCTTACCTTATGGGCTTTGTATTTGTCTTGAGTGGGGTTGTATGTATGGTGTTAGCTGTTGTTACTTTGGAGCCCCTATGAATGGAGTCCTAGGAAGTATGTTTGCTTACCTTATAGGCTTTGTATTTGTGTCTTCATTGAGTGGCATTGTATGTATGGTGTTAGGTGTTGCTGCGTTGGAGCCCCGTATGAATGTATTCCTGGGAAGTATGTTTGCTTACCTTATGGGCTTTGTATACGTGTCTTCATTGAATGGGGTTGTATGTATGGTGTTAGCTGTTGTTACTTTGGAGCCCCTTATGAATGGAGTCCTGGGAAGTATGTTTGCTTACCGTATGGGCTTTGTATTTGTGTCCTCATTGAGTAGCATTGTATGTATGGTGTTAGCTGTTGTTACTTTGGAGCCCCCTATGACTGGAGTCTTGGAAAGTGTGTTTGCTTACCTTATGGGCTTTGTATTTGTGTCTTGAGTGGGGTTGTATGTATGTACAGTGTTAGCTGTTGTTACTTTGGAGCCCCCTATGACTAAAGTCTTGGGAAGTGTGTTTGCTTACCTTATGGGTTTGTATTTGTGTCTTCATTGAGTGGGATTGTATGTATGGTGTTAGCTGTTGTTACTTTGGAGCTCCCTATGAATGGAGTCCTGGGAAGTATGTTTGCTTACCTTATCGGCTTTGTATTTGTGTCTTCACTGAGTGACGTTGTATGTATGGTGTTACGTGTTGTTGCGTTGGAGCTCCCTATGACTAGAGTCTTGGGAAGTGTATTTGCTTACCTTCTGGGCTTTGTATTTTTCTTGAGTGGGGTTGTATGTATGGTGTTAGCTGTTGTTACTTTGGAGCCCCCTATGAATGGAGTCCTAGGAAGTATGTTTGCTTACCTTATGGGCTTTGTATCTGTGTCTTCATTGAGTTGGGTTGTATGTATGGTGTTAGGTGTTGTTATGTTGGAGCTCCCTATGACTAGTGTCCTGGGAACTGTGCTTGCTTACCTTATGGGCTTTGTATCTGTGTCTTGAGTGGGGTTCTATGTATGGTGTTAGCTGTTGTTACTTTGGAGCTGTTGTTACTTTGGAGCTCCCTATGAATGGAGTTCTGGGAAGTGTGTTTTCTTACCTTATGGGCTTTGTATTTGTGTCCTCATTGAGTAGTGTTATATGTATGGTGTTAGCTGTTGTTACTTTGGAGCCCCCTATGACTAGAGTCTTGGGAAGTGTGTTTGCTTACCTTATGGGCTTTGTATTTGTGTCTTGAGTGGCATTGTATGTATGGTGTTAGCTGTTGTTACTTTGGAGCCCCCTATGACTACAGTCTTGGGAAGTGTGTTTGCTTACCTTATGGGCTTTGTATTTGTGTCTTGAGTGGGGTTGTATGTATGGTGTTAGCTGTTGTTACTTTGGAGCCCCCTATGACTACAGTCTTGGGAAGTGTTTGCTTACCTCATGGGCTTTGTATTTGTGTCATCATTAAGTGGGGTTGTATGTATGGTGTTAGGTGGTGTTACTTTGGAGAATTATATGACTAGAGTCTTGGGAAGTGTGTTTGCTTACTTTATGGGCTTTGTATTTGTGTCTTCGTTGAGTGGGGTTGTATGTATGGTGTTAGCTGTTGTTACTTTGGAGCCCCCTATGAATGGAGTCCTGGGAAGTGTGTTTTCTTACCTTATGGGCTTTGTATTTGTCTTGAGTGGGGTTGTATCTATGGTGTTAGCTGTTGTTACTTTGGACCCCCCTATGACTAGAGTCTTGGGAAGTGTGTTTGCTTACCCTATGAGCTTTGTATTTGTGTCTTGATTGGGGTTGTATGTATGGTGTTAGGTGGTGTTACTTTGGAGACCGATATGACTAGAGTCCTGGGAAGTGTGTTTGCTTACCTTATGGGCTTTGTATCTGTGTCTTCATTGAGGGGGTTGTATGTATGGTGTTAGGTGTTGTTATGTTGGAGTCCCAAATGGCTAGAGTCCTGGGAAGTGTGTTTGCTTACCTTATGGGCTTTGTATTTGTGCCTTCATTGAGTGGGGCTGCATGTATGGTGTTAGCTGTTGTTACTTTGGAGCCCCCTATGAATGGAGTCTTGGGAAGTATGTTTGCTTACCTTATGGGCTTTGTATCTGTGTCTTCATTGAGTGGGGTTGTATGTATGGTGTTATCTGTTGTTACTTTGGAGGCCCTATGACTAGAGTCCTGGGAAGTGTGTTTGCTTACCTTATGGGCTTTGTATCTGTGTCTTCGTTGAGTGGGGTTGTATGTATGGTGTTAGGTGCTGTTACTTTGGAGTCCCGTATAAGTAGAGTCCTGGGAAGTATGTTTGCTTACCTTATGGGCTTTGTATTTGTGTCCTCATTGACTGGGGGTTGTATATGTGGTGTTAGGTGCTTTTGCGTTTGCTGAAGATAATCATTGCTGATGGGCAGACTAGGAGCTCTTTGTTGTTTAGGAAGATTGCATTTCGTGCCTCAGCATACGTTGGTCTAGGTGTTGTATGTACACCTCATGCATACTGTATCTGTTACCTGAAGAATTAAGTGGCTGTCAGTAAACATAAGACAATTGCTCCACTGTCTCAAGATACCCATATCCAAGTTGGATACAGAGAAGTTAGAAAATGGTATATTTACATTGTTCAGTCTTACTAATTGGTGAACTGCAAGGGTGTGGCATATGGGAGTTGAGAAGGCTATTAAGGCAGTTTTTTTTTTTTTTTGGGGGGGGGGTTGCAGCTGGGCTATTCTTTAAAATTTAATGGTATTGTCACTTGAAACACAAACTAGCTCCTCTAAGCTTGTTAGTGTGCAAGGCATTTATTCTACACTTACTGCTTTACACAGTACTGCTTTATACGTAAGAAGTTCTACAGGGAAAGTTTGCTTCTAGAGGTTTGTGATTGTATGGCGAACTGGCATGGTGACGTCCTCACAAACGTGCCAAATTTACACCAGCACTGAAAATACAGAAACTGACTACTGAGCTGTCTGGCCAATAAAACTACACTTATTTGTGTTCCCCAACGTAGATAAAGACACAGTTGTGTAACTACCATAAATGTAGAGGTTCAAGTGTATTCACCGTAGCAGTCATTACCATTGGGATATCCTGCTGGCAGGCTACCCGCAGTTGGCCTGAATTCCAAAGTCTAGGTCCAGCGTCGGTTGCTGTCGCTTCCTCCCTGACGTCAGAGCGCCAGGGGTATAAAAGATGCAGCCGACGCCATTTTCTTCAGTTTTTCAATGTCAATAAAGCATGCATGCACTAAGTAACAAGTTTCCTTCATCTACAAGCAAATATACCACATTGGTTGTAAAGAATAGAGAAGTACAGATAAGGTCCAGCAAAGATAAGAGGGATGGTGGGTGGGTAACCTGGACTGCAACAGTGAATACACTCGAACATCTACATTTATGGTAGGTACACAACTGTACTATGTTCATAGTGTTTCACTGTTGCAGTCATTACAATTGGGTTGATCCCAAAGCTGAGGTTGGGCAGCTGGGTCTAAATAGGATTAGGAGCGGCTATGAGGCCCTGCAGTACTGCAGTGGCAAAGACTACCCTGGATTTGGAGTAGAGTGGTAAGTGGTAGTGCTTTGTAAAAGTGTGCACTGAACTCCAGGTTGCAGCCACTAAAATGTCTTTGGTTGGCACTCCTCTGAGGAAGGCAGCTGAAGTGGCTGCTGCTCTGGTTGAATGTGGCCTAATGCCCTTAGGCACTGATTTGCCATGTTGAGATTAGCATAAACGAATGCAGTGACCTATCCACTTTGAAATAGTCTGCTTTGAGATAGCCTTTCCTTGTGATCCTGCAGCATATGCTACCAGTAATTGCTCAGTCTTTCTGAAAGCTTTGGGTCTGTCCAAGTAGAAGCGCAGCTCTTTGTCTATGTCCACAGAATGCAGAAGTTTCTCACCCTTATTCTGTGGGTTTGGATAAAAGGTAGGCAAATGAATAGTTTGGTTGAGGGCCACACTGGACACTACCTTAGGCATAAAAGTGGGGTTTGTCCTTAGAGAAACCCTATCTGAATGGAAAATGATAAAAGGTTCCACAGCCATGAGTGCCTGTAGCTCTAAGACTCATCTTGCAGAGGTTATTGCTAGGAGCAGAGCTGTTTTCCATGATAAAAATTTTATATCAGCTGTAGCGGCTGGCTCAAAAGGAGATAGAGTGAGTTTTTCCAAGACATAATTGAGGTCCCATGCAGGTATTGGTAATCTCCTTGGAGGCCGTACGTTTTTGGCTCCTCTGAGGTATTGCCTTAATAAAGGATGAGAAAAAATAGGTGGCTCTGTATTGTAATGAGCTGAAATGTTTGAGGCGTGAATCTTAATTGATGAAAAGGATAGGCCTTTGTCCAGCATCTCAGTTAAGTATTGCAAAATCTGAGGGATATTTGGTACAATCATGTCAATTCCTTGTGCCTGGTTCCAAGCACAGAATCTCTTCCATTTTTCTGCATAAGATTTTCTGGTACTGGGCCTCCTGGCCTCCAAGATAACATCCATAACCGCTTTAGAGAGAGGTGTGTTATGAAAAGCTACATTATCCGCCATGCTGCCAGATTTAAGGCCCTGAGTTGGCTGTGCAGGATCTGATTGTTTTGTTGGGTCAGTAAGTGAGGAATTTGAGGTAATGTCCATGCTGGGCATTGAGTCAAGTTCCTTAGGATTGGGTACCAGTGCTGGCGGGGCCAGTCTGAGGTAATCAGTATCATTTTTGGCTTCTCTTGTGGTATGTGTACCTTGGAGAGGAGAGGCAGTGGGGGAAAGGCGTATACTGTTAAGTTTTTCCAGCTGAAAGACAGAGCATCCACTTTCCATGCTTGTTTGTGACAAGTCCTTGTGCAGAATCTCGTTGTCAGTTGTGAGGGGAGGCAAACAGATCTATGTCCAGGCATTCCCAATTCCTTGTTATCATGTTGAAGACTTGTGGATCCAATTTCCACTCGCGGGGATCCATGAGGTTTCTGCTTAGTTCGTCTGCCAGAGTATTTATCTTTCCTGGCAGGAACTGTGCTTGCAACTGTACTTGGTAAGTCAATGCTGTGTCCCACAAAGTCATGGCTAGTCTGCAAAGGGGGTAGGAATGTGTGCCTCCCTGCTTGTTTATGTACCACATGACTGTAGTATTGTCCGTCTTTATCTGCAGTTGTCCTGGATGAAGTAGATCCTTGAAGGCTGTCAGGGCATTTTGAACAGCTAGCATCTCTTTTTGATTGATATGTAGATGCATTTGGATTGCGGACCATGAGCCCTGAATACATCTTCCTGCCATGTGGGCCCCCCAGGCATAATCTGATGCATCGGTTATCAATGTTTGCCTGGCTGGGGGTATGGTGAATAGCTGCCCCTTGTTGTGGTGACAGGCCTTTGCCCACCATCGAAACTCCTGTTGTAGGCAGGGAATGAGTGTAATTATTGTTTCCAGGCTGTGGCAATGTTGAGTCCAAACACTTTTTAGATACCATTGTAGTTTCCTCATATGCAGTCTTGCATATGGAATTAGCAGAATGCAGGATGCCATGAAGCCCAAAGCCTACAGAATTTTTCTTGTAGTTAACTGGGTGTTTGTTGCCAACATTTTGAAATAAGTAGTCAGTTGCCTTTGTTTGTCTGGCGTGAGATAAGCCATCCGGGCAGTTGTATTTAAGCTTGCACCCAGGAATATTATCTCTCGAGAGGGTACAAGTTTTGATTTCTTTTCGTTTACTGTGTACCCTAGGCATGTTAATAATCTTTTTACAAATGCCAGATGGTGTAGTAGTATGTCCTTGTTCTCTGCTTGAATAAGGCAGTCGTCCAAGTAAGGATATATTTATATTCCTCTTTGTCAGCAAAATGCAATTACTGGTGCCAGGCATTTTGTGAAGACCCTGGGCGCAGTAGATAAGCCAAAGGGCAGTGCAGAGAATTGGTAGTGCATTGAGCCAGCTAAGAATCTGAGGTATCTTCTGCATGACTGTCTGATTGGGACATGCAGGTATGCCTCTTTTAGGTCTAAAGTTACAAGCCAAGCCTTCTTGCCCAGCATGGGCAGAAGCTGCTGCAGAGTCAACATTTTGAATTTTGGAATATCCAGGCATGTGTTTAGAATAGATAGGTCCAGTATTGGCCTCCAGGCTTTGTCCTTTCTGGGCACCAAGAAAAGTCTTGAGTAAAATCCTTGTCCCTGCTCTTGCTGTGGTACTTGCTGAATGGCCCTCATGTCTATGAGGGATGAAACTTGCTTTTGTGTCTCTGCCCATTGATTTTTTGGCAGGTCTGGCATACCGTTTGCCCTTGGCAGGGTGTGAAAGTGGAACCTGTAACCTTGTGACACTATGTTCAAGACCCATTTGTCCTGGGTGATTAGGTGCAAGTTTTGAGAAAAAAGTTCTAGTTTTCTCCGTAAAGGAGCTGCCAGAAGATAAGTGCTTGGTGCTGGCAGGGGGGGAAGTCATTGAGACTGCTTTCTGTATGGCTGTGACTTGTCTTCTCCGCATTTGGAGGTATAAGCACCCCACTGTTTAGACCTGTATGAGCCTTGGGGCTGGGATCTGCCTCTAGGGCGTCTGTATCAGCCACTTTGTGGCCTATCCAACACGGGAAAGGACCAATTCTTTGTAGGCCAGTGTCTGCTAAATCTTGGAATCTGCACCTGTATGAAATCCTTGACTGTCTGCATAGATTTGGCTTTGTCCTCCATTTTCTTCTACACCTCCTCTACTTTAACACCAAACAAGGTATCATGCTGTAATGGAGCATCTAATAATTTTGCTTTAACATGATCAGGCAGATTCTGTTCCTTTAACCAAGCATGCCTCCTAATGACAGAACCCGTAACAGGGCCCTGCAAGAGGCCTCCAGAGAATCAAAAGCACATTGCAAAGTATGCTTTCCCACTTGTTCAGCTGCATGCAATAAATCCTGCATTTCTTTGTTTTCTGCACATTCAGAATTTGTCAACATTTTCTGTTTAAGCAGTGACATAAGGTATTGCTGATATTTAAGCATATGAAACTGACAATTTAAAGCCCTTATAGCCAAGGTAGCATAAGTGTAAATCTTTTTTCCCCATTTGTCCAGTGCCCTGGAATCTCTGTCAGAGGGGGTAGGGTTTTTTTGCAGTGGAAGCCTTGACCCCCTTGGGACCCTGAGAGATAGTTTCTGGGTCAGCAGCAGGGTTTTTAAAAATAAATTTGTGGGAGTCTGGAACCCTGTAGTATCTGTCTGGAGGTAAGAAGCTGGAGGTAAGGAGTGAGGAGTCGGACTGGACTCTGAAAAATACATCATCTACAATGTCTAGCACAGGTGGAATAGCAAGGGGCCTGTGTTGAGGCAGTAAAAGAATGTCTCTGAGCCTTTTCTTAGATTCTGAATAATCTTGGCTCTCCCAGTGGAAATGCTCCCTCATGGTATGCAGTGTTTCCCCAAAAGGATAATCCTCAGGATGAGAAGCTGAGGGGATAGATTCTTCAGCATCAGAATCCTCATAAGGAGGAAGAGAGTATTGCTTATCAGAAGCGGAATCAGATGAAATGGAAACCTGATCTGAAGATTCATATTCTATCTCTTGTCTAGGCCTCTTGTCAGGAGGGGGATGAGAACCCCTGATCAAAGTAATCAGGTCTTCGGCCATTTTGAGCATCTGTTTTTTAGGCATGGAGGCCTGTCCCATGGGGCTGTTGTACTTGTTTCTTTGTCTTTAAAGCTGCTTTAGTCTTTGCCTTTGAAGCTGAAGTTGTTTTAACATATAATTGTGTAGGCCTGAAAACGCCCTCTGAAGCCGATGCCTGCTCAGTGGCTCTGGACCCATCTGAGGGAATGGTTTCCGAAGATCCAATACCTTGAGTTTCTGTAGGCCTGGTTGACTCCACATGGGAGTCGGTATTGGCCTGCGGCTCTAAAGTAGCGGTCATCAGGGGCTGCGAACGCGCCTCACTGAGAACCGGCGACTGGCCTAAAAGAAGCTTCGTCGTCAGTTTTGGACCTCGGATGCCTGTCCTTTTCTTTTTCTTTGCGTTTTTTGTAAACTCCGGTAGTCGGCTGTTTTGACGGCATTATATAATTAAATCTTCTGCCAAAGTAATGAAATGCAAAATCGTACCGACGCTTAATAGTGCGTTGGTTAAATCTAGCACAAAACTGACAACTAGCAACGTCATGGTCAGGGCCTAGGCAAGGAATACAGTAAGAATGAAAATCCTTATGCGGTATTTGCTTCCCACAAGAAACACAATTATTAACTTTTTCTGACATCGGTCTGGAGCAAGAAAAAAGTTTCCCCAGCGGGGTACTTAGCTTTTAATGAAGATTTCAGATCTGAAATTCGAACTTGAAAATCTCAGGAGTCGGCCGACCGGCACTTGCAAACTGCTTTTGCTTAGGGCACCGCGCAGCAAGAAAGACCAAAGAAAATGGCGTCTGCTGCATCTTTTATACCCCTGACACTCTGACGTCATGGAGGAGGCGACAGCAACCAACGCCAGACCTAGACTTTGGAATTCAGGCCGACTGCGGGTAGCCTGCCAGCAGGATAACCCAATTGTAATGACTGCAACAGTGAAACACGATGAACATCCAGGTAAACACCTACTGCCACAAGATGAACAATCCCAGTCCTCCTAGTGAAAAACACAGAAAGGGTGTGTCCCACATGCAATGCCACCACAAACAAACAAACATAGAAAAGGCACAGGGAGAAGCATTAAATAATTCAAGATAACAGTGGTGTACTTTAAACAGCTTATAAAAATGTGATTATTCAATAAAAGTACTTTGCTTTGTGGAAATGAGCCAAAAGCCACTCAACTGTGCCAAATTTATACAGGCACTGAAAACAAAATAAGCTGATTAATAATCACTCTGGCCAATAATATGACTACACTCAGGGCTCTCCAGTGTGTTTTTTTGACTTTTATAGATCAGGCTACCACCTACTACCACTTGATGGAAAACCCTCAGTCCTCTTGATGTTTCTTACCCTCAAAGGAAATAAACAACTGATCAGATTTTCTATAAATATTTAGCAAATGGAGAATTTGTTAACCCTTTTTTTGAAGGCTAGACAAAAATGCAAGAAGGTGTACGGACATTTCACTGACCACCTTAGGCTCAAAGGATGGGTTAGTTTTAAGGAACACTTTGTTCTTGTAGAAAACCAGAACAGGTGGAATGGACATTACAGCTTGTAACGCAAGAGAGATGTTAGAGCATCAGGAACTGTCTTCTATGAGCAATATTTTCAAGAAGCAGAAGAAGCTGGTTGAAAGGCAGGTACATAATTCAAGTCTCAGGGAGGAGAAACAGATTTTCTGGCTGGCCTGATATGCAGGATGCCTTTCAGGAACTGTTTGACCTGAAACTGTGAAGAGAGAGGTGGATCCATGGGAACACACACTTAAAGACACCTGATAAATGCACCTTAATGGAAGTGTATGCCAGACTTGAACTGACAGTTCACACAAATACTGGAAGACAACAGGAATCCATGTTTCAAAAAGATTTTATCCCCTTTTTGGCAACAAAGAGAACATCTTCCCTATTTAGATATGTATGATTTTCTACTTGCAGATTTTCTACCCTCCTTTATTACCTCCGGCACATCCTCAGAATAAAGGAGCTTGAAAGGAATCAAAAGCTTATTATCCATACTGTGAGCTTTCAGGTTTGGATGAATTAGAAAGCCATTCTGTATACAGGAATATCCCTATCCACGTGAAGATGAAGGCATCCATTATTCAGGACTCCTTGCAACGGGTCCTAGTGTGAAAAATTCTAAGCTGATGGTTCAGACTGGGGGGACAAAAAGATCTATCTCTAATGTACTTCACTTGTTCCTGGGTTCATAACTATGTACTATGCCATTGGCACTTGTGGGCCATTTTAAGTCGTCAACTTTCCTTAAAGGTGAAAGGTGAGACAAATGCCTTAACCATTACACCAACTCCCAACCCCAGAAGGTGAAAAATCTGTATGAAGCCCTCCATGTTCAACATCCATTTGTGGGAGTCTGACTTTGACCTACTCAGGTAATCTGCCAAGCTCTTCTCTACTGATGGAACATGAACTGCTTGGATAAAAAGGTTATGATTAATAGCAACATCCCAAGCCATCACTGCTAGCCTGTGCAGGGATAGGATTTTGTGCCTCCCTGTTTGTTGATGAACCATATAACAGTTTTATTGTCTGTCAGAAAGTACAGTTTTGTACCTACCATAAATGTACATGCTCGAGTGTATACCCTGCTGCAGTCATCACACTTGGGTTATCCTGCCGTCAGGCGGTCCCACAGTCGGCCCGAATTCCAAAGTCTTGGTCCGGCGTCGGTTGCTGTCGCTTTTTCCCTGACGTCAGTGCGCCAGGGGTATATAAGAGGCATCCGACGCCATTTTCTTCAGTTTTTCTTGCCCCAGATGTCAGGTGCCCCCCCAAAAGGTGGTCAGTAGATGGTACCAATAATAAAAGTTTAGCACAAACAAAACATCCCTCCAGCTATAAGCAAATACACTACAAAGGTTGTATCAGATTTTGAGGTTCTGAAAGGTTTTAGTTAGGTCAGAGGGGATGGAGGGAGGGTAACCTGGACTGCAGCAGGGTATACACTCGAACATCTACATTTATGGTAGGTACAAAACTGTACTATGTTCCTAGTGTTACCCTTCTGCAGTCATCACACTTGGGTAGAATCCCAAAGCTAAGGAAGGGAGGTGGAGTCAAACAGGGTTAGAGGAGGCTAGAAGGCCCTGCAAAACTGCAGTGGTGAAGCCAGCTCTAGTCTTAGAGTAAAGTGGTAAGTGATAGTGTTTGGTGAAGGTGTGTACTGAACTCCAAGTTGCAGCTTCCAGAATATCCTTGGTTGGCACCCCCCTGAGGAAGGCTGCAGATGTAGCTGTTGCCCTGGTAGAGTGGGGCCTTATGCTAGCAGAAACTGGTTTTCCATGATGGGTGTAGCAGAAACATATGCAATGTCCTATCCATTTGGAAATGGTCTGTTTTGAGATAGCCTTTCCTTGTGATGCTATAGCATAGGATACAAAAAGCTGGTCAGATTTTCTGAAAATCTTAGTTTTATCCAAGTACTAACGTAGCTGCCTGTGAATGCCCAAGGAATGCAGGAGTCTTTCTCCTTTGTTCTGTGGATTTGGAAAGAAGGTGGGTAAGTGGATGGTTTGATTTAGAGCCACACTGGATACCACCTTAGGCATAAAGGAGGAGTTAGTTCGTAGAGAAACTCTGTCTTGATGTAAAATGAGGAAAGGTTCTACTGCCATTAGTGCCTGAAGCTCTGAGACTCTTCTGGCTGAAGTAATTGCTAGCAGCAGGGCAGTCTTCCATGATATAAACTGCAAGTCAGCTGAGAAAGCTGGCTCAAAAAGAGGTAGCGCAAGTTTTTCCAGAACAAAGTTGACGTCCCAGGTTGGTGTAGGTGCTCTCCTGGGGGGCCTAATGTTTTTGGCCCCTCTGAGAAACTGCCTTAGAAGTGGATGTGAAAATAAGGGAGGATCCGTGTTGTAGTGAACTGAAATAGCTGAGGCGTGGATTTTAATAGATGAAAAAGAAAGCCCTTTGTGTAACATCTCAGTCAAATTTTGTAGAATCTGAGGTATGTCCGGCTGAAGGGTATTTTGGCCTTTAGCTTGGTTCCGGGCGCAAAACCTTTTCCATTTGTCTGAGTAGGCTTTCCTGGTGCTGGGCCTCCTGGCCTCTAGAATAACATCCATAACAGCTTGTGAAAGAGGAGCTGGCTGGCTGTTCAGGTGATTTGCCATGCAGCCAAATTTAAGGTTTTAAGCTAGCTGTGTAGAATCTGACTGTCTTGCTGTGTGAGCAGATGAGTAATTTGTGGTAAAATCCATGGTGGGCCCTGGGCCATATTCCTTAATAGTGGGTACCAGTGCTGGCGTGGCCAGTCTGGGGCAATGAGTATCATTCGGGGTCTCAACATCCTGACTTTCAGCAGCACCTTTGTGAGAAGGGGCAATGGAGGAAAGGCATATACTGTCGGCATTTTCCAAATGAATGAGAGTGCGTCCACTTTCCAAGCTTGATGGTGAAATGCCCTTATGCAAAATTTTGTTAGCTGATAGTTTTGGGGGCTGGCAAACAGGTATGTCAGGGTGCCCCCATTTTTGAGTTATCATTGCAAATATGTGTGGATCCAGTTTCCACTCGTGGGGATCCATGATGTTTCTGCTTAGGTCGTCTGCCAATGTGTTCTTTTTTCCTGGCAGGAATTGAGCTTGTAATTGAACTTGGTAAGCCAGGGCTGTGTTCCACAAGGTCATTGCTTGCCTGCATAGAGGGTAGGAGTGTTTACCCCCTTGTTTGTTTATATACACTACATTACTGTGGCGTTGTCTGCCCTTATTATAAGCTGTCCTGGATGTAAGAGGTCCTTGAAGGCTGTCAGGGCATTCTGTACAGCTAGCATTTCTTTTTGATTGATGTGCAGATTCCTTTGATCTGCAGTCCATATGCCTTGAACGCACCGTCCTGCCATGTGTGCCCCCCCAGGCATAGTCCGATGCATCTGTTGTCATAGTTTGCCTGGCTGGGGGTAAGGTGAAAGGCTGACCCTTGTTGAGGTGACATGCCTTTGACCACCATAGAAACTCCTGTTGAAGGCAGGGAATGAGAGATATCATTGTTTCCAAGCTGTGGCTGTATTGAGTCCATACGCTTTTTAGGTACAATTGTAATTTCCTCATATGCAGTTTTGCAAATGGTATTAGTAGTATGCAAGATGCCATGAAGTCCAAGGCCTGCAGAATTTTTCTTGCAGGGAGATGGGTCTTTGTTGCCATTGTTTTGAAGTACTGAGTTAGTTGTAGTTTGTCTGGTGTCAGATAAGCCATCTGGGCCGTTGTATTCAAGCTTGCACCCAGGAATGCCATATTTTGCGAGGGCACTAGTTTTGATTTCTTTTCGTTTACTGTGTACCCTAGGCAACTTAGA
Organism: Protopterus annectens; assembly: GCF_019279795.1. Lineage (NCBI taxonomy): Eukaryota > Metazoa > Chordata > Ceratodontiformes > Protopteridae > Protopterus > Protopterus annectens. The sequence continues at coordinate 332,820,102 of NC_056726.1, forward strand.
AGGTGTTTTACAAAAGCCAGATGTTGTAAGAGAATGTCCTTGCTTTCTGCTTGGATGAGGCAGCCGTCCAGTTTTGGGTATATTTGAATTCCTCTTTGTATGCAGAAAGCAATTACTGGTGCCAGGCATTTTGTGAAGACCCTGGGCACACTAGATAAGCCAAAGGGCAGTGCAGAGAATTGGTAATGGGTTGAACCTGCAATGAAACGGAGGTATCTTCTGCAATTTTGTCTGATAGGGACATGCAGGTATGCCTCCTTGAGGTCCAACGTTACTAGCCAAGCTTTCTTGCCCAACATGGGAAGAAGCTGCTGTAGTGTTAGCATCTTGAATTTGGGTACTTGCAAGAAGGTGTTTAGAATTGAAAGGTCCAGAATAGGTCTCCAAGCATTGTCCTTTCTGGGGACTAGAAAGAGCCTTGAGTAAAATCCTTGGCCTTGCTCCTGTGTAGGTACCAGTTGAATGGCTCCCATGTCCATGAGAGCTGCAATTTGTTTTTGTGCCTCTGCCCATTGATTTTGTGGCAGGTTTGGCATTCCTTTTACCCTTGGCAAGGTGTGGAAATGGAATTTGTATCCTTGTGAGATAATGTCTAGGACCCATTTGTCCTTTGTGACAATGCGCCAGTTGTCTGCAAAAAGTGCTAATTTTCCTCCCAAGGGAGCTGCCAAGAGAGTTTTGCTTGGCAGTTTGAGGTTTAAGTCATTGTGTTTGCCTTCTAGTAGTTTGGGACCTGTCTTCTCCTCCCTTCTGTGTTGCAGTGCCCCATTGGCGAGGTTTGTAAGGGATTTGTGCTTGCCCTCTGCCCCTTGGGTGCCTGTATTTACCCCTCTGTGTTGTGTCAGAAGTTGGAAAGGACCAATTTTTTGTTGGCCAATTTCGGCTGAAGCGTGGGGGCTGTACCTGTAAGAAATCTGACCGTCTGCATAGATTTTGCCTTATCCTCCACTTTCTTTAAAACCTCTTCTGCTTTAACCCCAAATAAGACATCCTGCTGTAAGGGTGCATCTAGTAACTTTGCTTTAACATTATCAGGCAGAGTTTGTTCCTTTAACCAAGCATGCCTACGTATAACAGACCCAGTAACAGCTGCTCTACAGGAAGCTTCCAAGGAATCAAATCCACATTGTAAAGTATGTTTGCCCACCTGTTCAGCTGCATGCAACAGATCCTGCATTTCTTTGAATTCAGACTGTTGAGGGTGCGTGCTCATCTTTTGTTTTATTTGAGACATACTTTATTGCTCTCATAGCTAGAGTGGCTGAGGTGTAAACCTTTTCCCCCACCTGTCTAGTGCTCTGGAGTCCCTTTCAGAGGGTACAGGATTTTTTGCCATAGAAGCCTTAGCCCCTTTGGGACCCTGGGAGATAGTCTCTGAATCAGCAGCAGGGCTTTTGTAAAGGAATTTGTGCGAGTCAGGCACTCTATAGTGTCTACCTGGTTTGGCTGGAGCAGGAGGCAGAGAATCTGGATTTAAACTAGATTCTAAGTGAACATCATCCACAATGTCTAAAACTGGGGGGATAGCAAGTGGTCTGTGCTGGGGGAGTAAAAGAAACTCTTGGAGCCTTTTCTTTGAGTCAGAGTAGTCCTGACCTTCCCAGTGGAAATGTTCCCTCATGGTATGTAAGGTTTCCCCAAAGGAATAGTCTTCAGGGGGAGAAGCTGAGGGAATGGAATCTTCAGCATCAGAATCTTCATAAGGGGGAAAGGAGTAATCCTGTTCCTCAGAGGAGCCTAAGGAAATAGACACTTGATCAGAGGAGGCATAATCCTCCTCTTGTCTAGGCCTTTTGTCAGGTGGGGGTTGGGAACCCCTGATTAAAGAAATCAAATCTTCAGCCATTTTAAGCATCTGTTTCTTAGGCATAGGGACTTGAACTGGACACTGATGTGCAGTCTTTTTTGGTTTTAGAGGAGTCTTAAGCTTAGCATAAGATTTTATGGTGAGAGTAGTCGGTTTGAAGACACCGTCTGAAACCGAAGGTGTTTCCACAGCACCGGCTTCTACTGCAATGTCGTCGGTAGGGCCTAAAGAAAATGGCTGCGTCAGCCTAGAACTCTCTGCTTGAGAATCCAAAGCGGTCTGGGGTTCCAATTCTGCGGTCGCCAGGGGCTGCGTAGGCACCTCACTGAAAACCGGAGAACCGGCGACCAGCCCAGCCGAGGCCTCGGAATCTGGCTTGGATCTAGGCTGCCTGTCTTTATCTTTGCGTTTTTTATGCACGCCGGTAGTCGGTTGCTCTGACGGCATAGTGTAATTAAATTTCCTACCGAAGTAATGTCGTGCGAAATCAAAGCGTCGCTTTATAGTTCGCTTATTGAACCTAGCACAAAACCGACAACCAGTGACGTCGTGGTCTGGGCCTAGGCAAGGAATACAATAAGAATGAAAGTCCTTATGAGGTATTTGCTTCCCACAAGAAATGCAATTGTTAACTTTTTGTGACATCGGACTGAGGCAAGAAAAGGTTCCCCAACGGGGTACTTAGCTTTGAAGACTTTGGACTGAAATTCGATTCGAAAATCTCAGGTGTCGGCCGACCGGCACTTGCGAACTGCTTCTGCTTCGGGCACCGCACGGCAAGAAAGACAGAAGAAAATGGAGTCGGATGCCTCTTATATACCCGTGGCGCACTGACGTCAGGGAAGAAGCGACAGCAACAGACGCCGGACCAAGACTTTGGAATTCGGGCCGACTGCGGGACCGCCTGATGGCAGGATAACCCAAGTGTGATGACTGCAGCAGGGTAACACGAGGAACATCCTAAGGTTTTCTGGAAACCACAGGTGATGAAGAGAAAGGTGAGACAGAATCAATGCTTTAATTTCTATTATGTTTACATGCTTTGTCCTGCCCTTTTATGATCAAAATCCTTGAACCATTTTGAACAAGTCCCTCCTAGGCCCTGAATGATGCATCTGTTCAGACAATTTGCAGAGATGGAGGAGGGATTAGAAAAAGAGTACATCCAGGTTTATTTTTTCCGAGTGATCCATCAATGTAGCTCTTTCTTCACAAACAGCATGACAGGAAATGGGATAGACAGAGGATGGAAGTAGGGTTATGTCCAAATGGATTTTAGGTACCACTGAATATTCTTCATGTGAAGTCTGTCAAACAGTATCATCTAGAAAATGCCATGTACCCCAAGGTTCTCAGAATCTCTATTGTCAAGGTCAAAGACAGTTTTTTTCAGAGAAGGAAGGTAGTTTGCGAAAAACAGTCTTGTCAAAAGGAAGAAAAGCAAACATAACAGATGACTTGCAATGACAACCCAGGAACACCAGAGAATGAGAAGGGAGAAGATGAGTGAAGCCTAACTTCTGAAAGAGACTAGTAGTGAATTCCAAGTCTGAATAATTTTGTGAAATGAAGTGGCCTGAATCATAAAAAGGCTAGATGTAGATAACTTGGTTCTTGCAGAATGCTACAGTAGGGGCTATGCAATTTGTGAACATTCCTGAAGCAGTGACAAATCCAAAGGGCAAAGCTGTAAACTGAAAGTGCAAACCCAAGGCACATAATCTTACATTTTTGTGAAGAGGATGTTGGACCTCAAGGGTGCTTACCTACAAATTCCAAGGTAGCCAGAACAGCTTTTGGAAAAATTGAAGGAAATAAAACTTTGGGAAATTAACATCTTAAATTCTGGAATGTTCAAAGAGGTGTTTGTGATGATATGGGCAAGTGCCAGCATAGCCAGCCAGTGTGTTGTAAATAATATGTCCCTTGAATATCAAACTGATTTATACAAGATGCTTGTTACAAATGTATTAGAACTCTATGTTATTTGCATATCAAACTGATTTGTACCGATGCTTTTGCTGAAAATGTATTTGTGAAGTTTGCTTGTGTTAAAATGTATCAACAGTGCATCCTGCTGGAATGATAAGAAATGTACATGTATTACTGTAACTGAATAAAATGTATATGTTTTAACAGAGGATACTGGGACAGCAACAGTTAATCAGCTTGCTTGCTTTAAGAAAAATATGGGAAATGCAAACAAGCTGTTAAACCATTAAACTGTCACCCCACAGTGTTGAATAGGACCGGAGACACTAGGTCTGGGAAACAGCCTTTGTTCTTTAGTTCAGTAAAATGAGGGGACATAAACATTTAGATGTGTACTGTAGCTATATATTCTAAATTCCTGTCTCAGCTTCAAATTGGAATACTGTGAGAACCTAGAATCAGGTGACCAGATGAGGTAATTCTGCCAGCCCTCTTGGAAATTGTATTTTAGATATTACAAAGTGAAATCTGAGTATTGAGTATTCTTTTGGGGCCTGACTAAAAAGACTGCTCACATATTTCATCCTGCCTTGGCAAATAAATTATTAGGGAACAGTAAATTCTCTTTAGATTCAGTCAGGAAAATATATTGAAGCTTAGTTTAGATATAGTTTTTCTTTGTCTTAACCTGTCCATCAATGCTCTTTTCAACATCTCCTGTGATTTGAACACTGTGGTTTACTGTGAGAGTGCTTACATTTACTTGGTGACACTGTGTGGACTACCCCAGAGGGCATAGATGTCTTGGTTAACTACTACCATTTGTTATTAGTATTAATATCACACACTATAATTGGACACCCTTTGTTAAGGGCCTTAGAGTGGCTGATTGTGGAGTGTCTGATGGCGGTGATAACTACTGTATACTCTGAGCAGAAGGGGACACAGCAGATAAATCTGTGCCAGCCTTTCTCAGGTGTGTGTGTGTGTGTGTGTGTGTGTGTGTGTGTGTGTGTGTGTGTAATCAAATCTCTCAGTGTGTGTGTGTGTGTGTGTGTGTGTGTGTGTGTGTGTAATCAAATCTCTCAGTGTGTATGTGTGTGTCAGCTACTTGAGGTAAGGACACAAAGCACTGGGTTTACAGAGAGGGTACTGGAGGACTTGGATTGGACACTCTGCTGAGGGCCTAACCCAACAGCTGTACTAGTGGAGTCTCATTGAAGACCTGGAGAAAGGCAGATATAGAGGAATCCAGACCCTGAGCTGAGTGTGCTCCCTACTGCTCCTAAGGGAAATTGTGCTTGATGCAGAGAGGTCTGCATCTGGAAATACTGAGTGTATCCATTTCTATTCCAAGTGTACATCCCTCACCAGTGTCAATGGTGAGGATTCAGGCTCCTTGATTACTGGCCCAGAGAGGGGTTGTAAAATATTGGTGGCAGTGGTGGCCATCTCATATTGGAAGCAGTGGTGAGCATCACAGTGTTGATGACAGGTAGATTCAGGACTGGTTTCAGTTACCTTTTTTCTGGAGTCTAACACAAATCTGGAGTAAAAACATTTTCTTTTTTTGATTGGTAAGAACAGGCTCTATTACACTCTGGTGCAAAAGTTCTGATAAGATTTGATGAAGCAGATGCAGTCTGTTCTGAGGCACCTGTGGAAATGGGTACTGAAAAGGGAGATTTCCACTGAAGACTATAACCTTTCAGAACGAGTCTCAAAACCCAAGCATCTGAAGTGATCTTTTCCAAACAGAAAAAAATAACAGAAAGTTTACTTGGAGAACATGAGGAGGAATGACCTAGGCATGAAGGATGGAGAGTAGTTAGAAGCCATAAGGTTTATCTTGGAAGGGGCCTTTTGCTCTCTTGAAATTAGACTTAGGCCTTGCTGACTGGACTTGGCGTGCAACTTGAGAGGTGGAAGAAATCATATTTTGCAGACCTTTTTTGAGTTACTTTCAGGAAGCTTAAGCATAAGTCTGGACATGTCAAAAATAGATGAAAGGTATTTTTTGTGACTATTAACACCATGAAAAGCCAAAGTAGTTGATGTATTAACTTTTATCCCCATGTGTGTCCATATCTTTGTTTTTGTTATCTGGAAAAGCATTAGTGGCTGGAAAGTTCTAAAAGGTTTGTCAGAATCTGTGACCTTATAAATAACTGCCAGGTTTTTGTGGTGCAGGTGGTGGAGATTCAGAAGCTACAAAAGTTGGAAAGGAAGGTGTTTTTACTAAAGCTTCAAGAACAAAAGGAACAGATGAAGGTCTGGGAACTTCCATATACAAGATAATGTAATATCTCTTTTGGATTCAGAAGGCTGCTTTTCCTCCCAGTTAAAGTGCTGCAGTATTTTTGGAATTGTTTCTCCAAAGGACAGTTCCTTCAGAGGAAAGTCAGAGGACAAGGTGTCATCTAGTTCAGATGAACATTCCAAAGAGGAATGAATCTGAGAAGAATAATCCAAAGACTCAGATTTTGGCTCAAAGTTCAGCATAAGTACCTTTTTTTTATGTTATATTGGGGGGGGGGGGGCTGAATGGAGTAGAAGCAAAAAGTTGAGAGGGCTTAACCATAAGGGCTCTGAACAACTCCTGACAAAAATCCATTAATTCCTGTTGAATATCCATGGAAACAGGGTTGGCAGGACAAGGGATGTGTTTTTTTTCTTTTTAATGGTTTCCACAGAAACCACATGAGTGGGACCAGACCCCAGATGTACTACTATCGAAGAACCTAGAATATCCTCGCATAGTAAAATTTCCAGATCTGAGCCTTCAGAAATTACAAGCCTAGGTCCCACCTTCAAGGCATTAGTGGCAGTTTTCAGTGGTCAGATGGGATGTTCCTATAGGTTGTTTCATGTCAGTCTTCAACAGAGTTGTGACAGAAGGAACAGGCCCAGAGGTCAGATGGTCTGCAGACTTCTCAACTGCCTCAACACAGATGACAAACTTTGAAATGGGGAAGGAAGCCAAAATAATGACATATTCCATCTTCTTTTACTGCTTTCTTCTTCAGCTGTGAAGGGGCATCCAAGGCAGAGACTTCGGAGGACAAAGTGGCTCTCACTAGAGCCTTTAGAAAGGCAACATCTTACAAGTTTTTGGGACAAAAGCCTGAAAAATACAGCAGTTCCAGATATGCTCTGGCGAAAGGCAAATACACCGACTATGTCTTTCTTTATATGGAATCTGCTCACCCCAGTGATATTTACCTTTCTTAGATGACAAGAAAATTCCAATATAAAAATATGAAAAAAGGAAGGGTCCCCATCAGGGTACTTAGCCTTCCCTCACAATGGAAAATGGATCCTTTCAAACAGATGACAGACCAAGCTATAAACAATGTCTTGCATACTGGAGTGGTGGCAAATAAGTTCTGAAGATGTTCAAGCTCATACTTCACTTATGTACCAACATACAGCCCTCGTGCCTAGGTCTTTACTGGACATACAGAGCATGGGGAAAGAGCACCAAGATTTGACACATTGGCCAGATGTACGGTGTCCTTGGAAAGATACATCCCATCTATCAGCATTACTGTGGCAGTGACTTAATTATGAATATCATGCTACTTTTTTACATTTTACAATCTCAGTGTAATAAAAACCAGTTTATCTGAGGCAGGTAAAGTCCTGACAGGTTTGAATGACTTAAATTTCTATGTTCTTCAAGTAACACATTTATTTACTTCAGGTGAGCCAAGATACTTACAAAAGTGCCTTCACAAACTAGTGCCATCTGAAAAAGTACAGTTTTGTACCTACCATAAATGTAGATGTTCGAAGATCCACATTACTGCAGTCCTTACACTTGGGTAGTCCGCTGTCCTCGGTCGGCCCGAATATCAAAGTATTAGGCTGACGTCGGTCAAGGCGCTTTAGACTGACATCAGGATGTCAGGGTACAAATGCGCATGACCGACGTCATATCCTCAGTCTTTTCTTGCCCCAGATGTCAGAAGACCCTAAACAGAAAGGTCAAAACCAAAAGACAGCAAAAAACAACCAACCACCCTTGTGCTAACCATATGTACAATATATACAATATTCACAATATGTACAACCCAAACCACACAACCGCCTCTAACTACAGAGGGAAGGAGGGAGGTAATTGGACTGCAGCAATGTGGATCTTGAACATCTACATTTATGGTAGGTACAAAACTGTACTATGTTCTTCATCTCACATTGCTGCAGTCCTTACACTTGGGTAGAATCCCAAAGCAGAGATAAGGGAGGATGGCAAAACTATAAAACAGTAGGAGCTGCCAAAATGCCCTGTAAAATTGCAGTGGCAAAACCAGCCCTCGATTTAGAGTAAAGTGGAAGGTGATAATGCTTAGAGAAAGTATGCACTGAACTCCAAGTAGCTGCCTCCAAAATATCTTTAGTTGCCACCCCCTTAAAAGCTGTAGAAGTGGCAGTAGCCCTAGTGGAATGAGGCCTAATCCCAGCTGGAATCTCCTTGCCATGATGGGAATAACAGAAAGCAATACAAAACCCAATCCACTTAGAAATAGTTTGTTTTGACACAGGCTTGCCCTGAGAACCCAAAGCAAAAGAAACAAATAACTGCTGAGACTGCCTGAACCCTTTAGTTCTGCTCAAATAATATCGCAACTGCCTGTGTATATCCAAAGTGTGCAAAATCTTTTCCCCTTTATTTTGGGGGTTTGCATAAAAGTAGGCAAATGAATAGTTTGGTTTAAAGCCACACTAGAAACCACTTTAGGCATAAAGGAAGGATTAGTACGCAAAGATACCCTATCCTTATGGAAAATTAAGAAAGGCTCAACTGCCATAAGGGCCTGTAATTCAGAAACCCTTCTCGCAGAGGTAATGGCCAACAAAAAGCAGTCTTCCATGATAAATATTTCAACTCAGCAGTAGCTGCAGGCTCAAAAGGTTGTAGAGTGAGTTTCTCCAACACAAAATTGAGATCCCAAGCAGGAGTAGGAGCTCTCCGTGGGGTCTTATATTCTTTGCCCCTCTAAGGAATTGCTTAAACAAAGGATGAGAAAACAATGGTGGGTCACAGTCATAGTGAGCAGAAATTGCTGCAGCATGAACCTTAATAGAAGAGAAGGACAAACCTTTGTCCAGTAACTCAGTAAGATATTGAAGAGCCACACTTAAATTAGGCTTAGAAACATCAAATTCCTTTGCTGTACTCCAAAATAAAAATCTCTTCCATTTATTTGCGTACACTTTCCTTGTACTAGGCCTTCTGGCCTCCAAAATAACATTCAAAACTTGCTGTGGAAGCTGAGACCCTCCAGGGTTTAAAACAGAATATGCCAGGCTGTCAGGTGAAGAGAGTGAAGTTTGACATTGAGTAAATGACTGTTCTCCTGAGACAGCAGGTGTGGAATCAAGGCAAAGGCCATGGAGGCTCCGTACCAGACTTCTCAGTAATGGGTACCAGTGCTGTCGAGGCCAATCTGGAGCTATTAAAATCATCTTTGGCTTGTCCTGTCTGACCTTCAGGAGTACCTTTGGGAGGAGAGGCAGAGGTGGAAAGGCATACACATGAAGATTGTTCCAATTGAATGAAAGAGCATCCACTTTCCAAGCTGTGGGATGAAACCTTTTGTGCAAAACTTTGGCAGCTGGTAGTTTAGTGGAGAAGCGAACAGATCTATGTCTGGAGTTCCCCATAACACTGTCAATTTCTGAAATACATGAGGATCCAATTTCCACTCGTGGGGATCCATAATTTGCCTGCTCAACACATCTGCTAAGGAGTTCTGTGCTCGGCAGAAACCTTGCCTGAAGATTTAGCTGTAAACTGAGAGCAGTCTCCCACAAAATCATTGCTTGTCTGCATAGAGGATAAGAATGTGTTCCCCCTTGTTTGTTGATGTACCACATGACAGTTGTGTTGTCTGTTAGAATCAACACCTGCCCTGGAAGAAGTAAATCCTTGAAAGCTATTAATGCAAATTGGACTGCTAACATCTCCTTCAAGTTGATATGTAGATGTTGAAGTCTGGCAGGCCACATGTCTTGTACCCACTTTCCATTTAGATGAGCTCCCCAAGCTTTGTCTGAGGCATCTGTCGTTAGAATCTGACTCGCCTCTGGCCGGGTCACAGAGAGTCCCTTGTTTAGGTGACATTCCTGAGCCCACCACAAAAATTCCTTTTGAATGACAGTGTCCATATCTTGGCAGTGCTGTGTCCATACATTTTTGAGATACCATTGTAGCTTCCTCATATGTAGTTTGGCATTGGGAAGCACCAGAATACAAGATGCCATGAACCCCAAGGCTTGAAGGACTGTCCTTGCAGTCAGCCTGGACTGATGAGACAATTGATGGAAGTAAAGAGAAAGATTCTTTTGTTTGTCCGGGGTCAAAAAGGCCATCTGGGATGCTGTATTCAGTCTCACACCCAGAAAGCACATGTCCTGAGAGGGTACTAGACTGGACTTTATTTCGCTCACAGAATACCCCAGGCATCTTAGCACTGCTATCACATATTGCAAATGATGAAGAAGTTCGTCCTTTCCTTGGGCCAGAATCAGGCAATCGTCCAAATAAGGATAGATCTGTATTCCTCTTAGCCTGAAGAAAGCTATCACTGGAGCCAGAACCTTCGTGAACACTCTGGGCAGTAGATAAGCCAAAGGGCAATGCAGAGAACTGATAATGAGAAGTCCCAGCTCGAAAACGCAGATACTTCCTGCAACTTAGCCTGATAGGAACATGAAGGTAAGCCTCCTTGAGATCCAGAGTCACCATCCAGTGATCTTTGCCCAGCAGAGGTAAAAGCTGTTGTAACGTCAACATTTTGAACTTGGGAATGTCCAGATAAGTGTTGAGGATAGATAAATCCAAAATTGGTCTCCACGTGTTCCCCTTCTTTGGTACTAGGAACAGGCGAGAATAAAATCCTAGGCCCACTTCTGGCAGAGGGACCAGTTGTATGGCCCCTATTTGGAGCAGCAGAGAAATTTGCTTGTGAGCCTCTAGTCTTTGCTGAGGAGGAACGTCCGGCATGCCTTTGAAAGGAGGCAAGGTATGGAAATAAAACCTGTAACCTTGGTGTATGATATCCAATACCCATCTGTCTTGGGTAATCAAACTCCAATTTTCCCTGAAGAGTGCCAACCTTCCTCCCAAAGGTGCTGCCAGGCAAGAAGGATCTGGCAGCTGAAAAGGTAGGTCAGTGGGCCTGTTTACGAAAGGACTGGCCCCTGCCCTCACCTGAAGATTGTGCAGGAGAACTCCCTGTTCTAGGTCTGAAGGAGCTCTGAGCTCTGCCCCTGCCACGTCTAGATCTACCCCTAGACTGTGAATCATAAGAAGGGTATGTCCACCCCTTAGCAGGCCAATTCCTACTAAACTGGAGGCTGGACTTGCAAAAATCTTTAACAGTCTGCATAGACTTAGCCTTGTCTTCCATTTTCTTCAAGACTGACTCAACAGGTGAACCAAACAACACATCAGACTGTAAAGGAGCATCCAAAATCCTTGTCTTAACATGTTCAGATAAATTCTGATCCCTCAGCCAGGCGTGCCTGCGAAGAACTGACCCAGTGGCAGCCACCCTAGACGAGGCCTGTACAGCATCAAAACCACATTGTAAAGAATGCTTACCCACCTGTTCAGAGACATGTACTAAATCTTGTAATTCCTTACACTCAATGCCTTCCGCCAGAGCATCTACCTTAGACTTCAGTTGAGAAAGAAGATAGTTCTGATATTTCAACATGTGAAACTGGCAATTCAAAGCCCTCATAGCTAAGGTGGAAGAAGTATAGACTTTCTTTCCCCATCTATCCAAAGCTCTGGCCTCTTTATCTGGAGGAACCGGATTTTTTACAACAGAGGCCTTGACACCCTTAGGTCCCTGACTAACAGTTTCTGGGTCCGCCCTAGGACTCTTATAAAGATATTTATGAGCCTCAGGCACCCTATAATACCTATCCGGTTTAACAGGAGCAGGAGGCAAAGAATCAGGATTAAGTGAAGCCTCTGCAAACACATCTTCCACAACATCCAGAACAGGAGGTATAGCCAAAGGCCTATGCTGGGGTAAAAGCAAAAACTCCCTAAGCCTTTTCCTGGAATCAGAGAAGTCCTGACCTTCCCACTTAAAATGTTCCCTCATTGATGAAGAGTCTCTGAAAAATAAAAATCCTCTGGAGGAGAAGCAGAAGGGGTCGAATCATCTGCATCAGAATCAGAATAAGGAGAATACTCCTGCAAGTCTTCAGCTGAAGACTCTGAAACATCTGAAGGCTGCTCAAAACTCCCCAACTCTGGTTCCACCCTAGGCCTCTTATCTGGAGGGGGCAAAGAACCTCTAATCAAAGTAATTAAATCTTCTGCCATTTTAAGCATGTGCTTCTTGGGCACAGATCCTGAAGAACTAGGAGTGACACCAACAGAAGCTAAACCTGGCCTGCCTCTGGGAGAAGCCTTAGAAACAGAAGGAGAGGGCCTAACCACCCTAGGAAGGGAGGGGAGTACAGTAACCTGAGAAGCCCCTTCAGCCTGACCTGCCTCCTGAGAGGCCACATCCTGCAATAACAAAGTTTCCCCCTGGGACTCCAGAGAAGCCCCCGCCGGAACCACCGGTTCCACTGACACCTCTAAAGAACGGGCGTCCGGTACGGACGACACTTCTTGCCTGGGTTTAGCTGCCTTGTCTTTGCGCTTCTTGAAGAAGCGCCGGAGCGTCCGACGGCATCGTATAATTGCACCGCTTCCCAAAGACCAACATGGCACAATCTAACCTTCGCTTAATAGTGCGCTTATTGAACCTAGCACAAAAGCGACACCCAACAACGTCGTGCTCAGGCCCCAAACAAGGAATACACAAAGTATGATAATCTCTATGCGGTATCTGTTTCCCACAAGAAATACAGTTATTCACTTTTTCTGACATCCAGTAAACCACTGAGGCAAGAAAAAACTAAAATATTCCCCAACGGAGTACTTAGCCAACTTTGACTCGGTCTGAAACTCCGAATTCGAAAAATTTCAGAACGCCGAACGGCACTTGCAACGCTGCTTCTGCATCGGACCATGCGGCAAAAAAGACTGAGGATATGACGTCGGTCATGCGCATTTGTTCCCTGACGTCCTGATGTCAGTCTAAAGCGCCTTGACCGACGTCAGCCTAATACTTTGATATTCGGGCCGACCGAGGACAGCGGACTACCCAAGTGTAAGGACTGCAGCAATGTGAGATGAAGAACATCTGTATAAATTTGACAAAGTCTACATATGAAAGCGATGTACATTTAACACTAAACTAAAATGTGGTTACTACCAAGTGTGACAAAAAAAAACCAAACAGGATACAGTCCAAGTTGTAATTCATGACATTCAGCACTGTACCTCTCCATGTTCTAACGGGACAAGTCGGGAGTAATAAGATGTGCAGATCACTTCATCATCTCTTTTGTAGGTTGGAGGTCCAAGTCTTGGGGTTATGTTATACCGTGTTAAGCACTCAGTATCACTGATAGCATAATATTGCCATGGCTTGAACTCCACACCATCAATGGAGCGTTCCAAAACCCAATTCCCAGGTCGTGGAGAATTTGCTGCTTTGATAATCACATATGCCACCTGAAAGATCTGGGGAGGAAAAAAATCAATTAAGAGCATTTAGAAATCAGATTTGAAAAGAAAATCTATAAATAAGTATACCTAGTAGTCAATTACTGCTTTTATTTTCACTGTGCCATTCTTTGCTTATGTCATCCAGATTAAAGGATGGCTGCTTTGCCTTTGCAGCACTGCTACACCAATGAAGTATATTTCTCAAAAATACTTTTACTTAGCCAGCCCTGCAGCACAGAGGAGGAAAAACATGACTACAATCAAAGCATCCCAAGTCCGATCACTGTTCTAGGCATCAGACATTGTTAGTGGAACAAAAGAGAAGAACAACAAGGCAATCACCATTCACCTCTTGGGGGGGGGGGGGCACACCTGGGGTAAACACTCCATTCCTAAAGTCCCAGGTGGAGACTGGAGACTGGTTAGAGATGCTTGCTGCAAAGGAAACAAGATCACTCACAGAAGGGGTGACACTCACCCCCGCAGTGGCCTACTAAAGGCATCTCCAGTATTGCGTATGGACATTTGCCAGGGAGCATTAGAATCAAAACATAAAAACCTGACATCCTCACACAGATGACAGCACCAACTGATTCTTCACCTGATAGACATGAATGGGTACAGACTCTTGTTCCTAAGGAAACAGATGGGTTAATCAAGCACATGCAGGAGAGGCTTGATGGTCAAGCAGGGCATCAGTGAAAAAGCAAAGGAAAAAATAGTTCTGCTTCATCTACCTAGGCATCAGTGGGTGACATGATGAATACAGGGACTGCACTCTCTTACGAACTTATCAACTGAAGTTGAAAAGAAATGCTTTTTACTTTTTTTTTACTTTCCCCACTCTGCCTGCCGTCCATCAGACCTCCTCACAGTCAACTGATTCATTTGTTCCCCATAACTGGGAGAAGAGATGACCAAGAGGAACTAATACTGGGGACGCCATCAAAGCATACCTCTCAATCTGTTAGCACAACAAATCTGGACAAAGTCTAAAGTAATAGGGGGTCAAAGGCCCAAAAACTGGAACACATTTTAAATATTTCTCTTATAAACTTAGAAAGTTGCTAGAAATTTACTGAGGAATATGAAGTCTGAAACTCAATGTATGCCAGTATTTAGTGACTTAAACCCTCAGTGATTTGCCAGAAAACCACAAAGATTATGACGGACAGACAAAAGTATAACGCAAAAATCTGGACACTTGAAAGGCATGCATCAAGGGTGTTTGGATTTTTTCCTGCTTTAATTCCCAAAATCTATGCATACTCACTCACATACAAGGGATTAGTATACAGTGTGCTTTTGTGATGTACCATAGGTTCATAGGTTCATAGGTTCATACTAGGCTATCTGCCCGAGGGCATTTACAAGCCTAGCCCATAGTTTTGTGGCCCTGCAGCCCTTGAAGACAAGCACCTTCATGTGATTCTTAGTTCTCAGTGAGGGATTCTAACCTGGATAATGTGCTCACAAGCACATGCCCCCCCCAAGAAAGCTGACTAGGATTAGGCCTTGATATGCTCTCCTCCCACACTACGATTGGGCCTTGATATGCTCTCCTCCCACACTACGATTGGGCCTTGACATGCTTTCCTCCCACACTAGGATCAGACCTTGATATGCTCTCCTCCCACACTAGGATCAGGCCTTGATATGCTCTCCTCCCACACTACGATCAGGCCTTGATATGCTCTCCTCCCACACTAGGATCAGGCCTTGATATGCTCTCCTCCCACACTAGGATCAGGCCTTGATATGCTCTCCTCCCACACTAGGATTAGGCCTTGATATGCTCTCCTCCCACACTAGGATCAGGCCTTGATATGCTCTCCTCCCACACTAGGATTAGGCCTTGATATGCTCTCCTCCCACACTAGGATTAGGCCTTGATATGCTCTCCTCCCACACTAGGATTAGGCCTTGATATGCTCTCCTCCCACACTAGGATTAGGCTGTGACATGCTCTCCTTTAACAGCAGCCTGAGCCACTAGATGAACTCAGTTTGAATGGAACTCAGTCCAGGCTTTGTCCCTCTGTCTGCAATATGCACACACTGAGCCTTTCATACATGTCACCCTTCCACATCACTGTAAAACCAATTACATTTACGAGAGCATGCATGTAAGGGCAGGTTGTACATCCGTGAAAGTACAGTTGTGTACACTTACCATAAATGTAGATGTTCGAGTGTATTCACTGTTGCAGTCATCACATTTGGGTTATCTGCCTGCAGGTAGCCCTCAGCCAGCCTGAATAACAGAGTCTTGGATTCCTGCATTGGATGCTGTCTCTTCTTCCATGACGTCAGGTCGTCAGGGATATAAAACATGCAGCTGATGCCACTACATCATTTTTTCTTGCCCCAGATGTCAGGTGCCCCCACAATGAGAAGCACTTATATGTAATGGTACACCTCCATCAAAAAGCAAATACACCAGAAAGCTTAAATACACCAAACAAGAAGTAAAGGTAGAGCCAAGAGAAGTCAGGGGGCTGGAGGGAGGGTAACCAGGACTGCAACAGTGAATACACTTGAACGTCTACATTTATGGTAAGTGTACACAACTGTACTATGTTCGTCGTGTTTCACTGTTGCAGTCATCACATTTGGGTTGATTCCCAAAGCTAAGGAAGGGGGGAGGAGGAAGTTAAGAGAGCATTAGGGCCAGCTATTAAGCCCTGCAAGACTACAATGACAAAACCAGCTTTGGATTTAGAAAAAATAGGCATGTGGTAATGCTTGGTGAAGGTATGTACATAGCTCAAGGTAGCAGTGTCTAGGATGTCCCTGATAGGGACTCCTCTGAGAAAAGCCGCAGAGGTAGATGCAGGCCTGGTGGAATGTGATCTTATCCCCTGTAGAGTAGGTTTTCCATGGTACTTGTAGCAGAAATGAATGCAAGGGGCTATCCATTTAGAAATGGTTTGCTTTGAAATGGCCTTCCCCTCTGCCCCTGCAGCAAAGCCAACTAGCAGCTGTTCATTAGTCCTGTCCAAATAAAACCTAAGTTGTCTGTGCACGTCCAGAGAGCGCAATATTCGTTCTCCTTTATTTTGTGGATTAGGGAAAAAAGTAGGCAAATGAATGGACTGATTTAGGGCCACACTAGACACCACCTTGGGCATAAAGAAAGGATTGGTCCTGAGGGAAACCCTGTCTGCATGGAAGATAATGAAGGATTCCATTGCCATGAGGGCCCGTAATTCAGACACTCTTCTTGCTGAAGTGCTGGCTAGAAGGAAGGCTGTTTTCCAAGAAAGGAATTTCAACTATGCAGTTGCAGCTGCCTCAAAAGGAGGGAGAGTGAGCTTTTCCAATCCAAAGTTAAGGACCCAGTCTTGAGTAGGGGCTCTCCTGGGGGGGTCTTAAATTGTTGGCCCCTCTAAGGAATTGCTTCAGCAGGGGGTGAGAGAAGAGGGGTGGCTCAGTATTATAATGTGCTGAAATGGCAGAGGCATGAATTTTAATTGACGAGAAGGATAGGCCCTTATGGAGCATTTCTGTTAAGTACTGAAAAATATGAGGTAAGCTGGGCACCGTTGTGCCCATCCCCCTGAGTCTGGCTCCAGGAACAGTATCTTTTCCACTTTTCAGCATAGGATTTTCTAGTACTAGGCCACCTTGCCTCCAGAATGGCATCTAGCACCTGCTTCCTGAGGGATGCTATTGGAGAGCTCAAGGAATTAGTCAGGCTGCAAGGTTCAGGGTTTGAAGCTGAGGGTGTAGAATCTGGCCCACATGCTGCGACAGCAGGGAAGGGGTCTAAGGCAGGTGCCATAGTTCCAGCAGTGTCACACTGCGCAAGAGGGGGTACCAGTGCTGGCGTGGCCAGTCTGGTGCAATCAGTATTGTCCTTGGCTTGTCCTGTTTGATCTTTTGCAAAACCTTCGAAAGGACAGGCAGAGGGGGAAAGGCATAAACCGAGAGGCTTTCCTAGGTAAAGGACAGGGCATCCACTTTCCAATCTTGACTGTGGGAAGTCCTTGTGCAGAATTTGTCCAATTGGTAGTTCTGAGGGGAGGCAAAGAGGTCTCCCTCTGGAGTCCCCCATTTGTTCCTCAAGAGTTTGAATATTTTTGGTTCCAGTTTTATTTATTTATTTTATTTATTTATTTCAGTTTGATTACCGGGGAAGTCCACTGGGCCAGAACGTGCCCATTTTCAGTGGAGGCCCGGGGAGAAAAGCTCCACAAGCAAATACAATACAATAATGGTTACAAAATGTTAAAGGTAAAAATACAAGTATAAAATCATACAGTCGGGAAAATGCATTGCATAAATTGTACATATAAAAAAAGTAGTAAACAGATAATAGCAAAACAGGTTACAGGTATTTCCATTCAGTACAGTATGATCAACTGAGAAGTGGAAGGATTTAAGGTTTCAATTGTTATTTTACATTAGAAGGAGGGCAGTTGGTATGCATATGTTATAGTTAAAAAGGTAAATAAAAAGAAAGTTGCTGTGCTGACAAAAGAGATACTGTAATATTTACAATATTTACATACTTGGAGTTATATGAGCGAAGTTGCTTAATCAGAGACTATCAGAAAGAGTCTATTTTCGGAGAGTAGACATAATAGTTTGAGGGTAGAGAGGAGCAAGGAGAATGGATAGTTAATAGGGGAATTTTGCCAGGATTTAGGTAGGGTGTAAGCAGGAACATTTCCGTTTGGATGACAGGTATGAGAAAAGTTGGGTCTTGAAGGTTTCAGAGTAAGAGTTTCCATTCATGTGGGTCCATGAGATTTCTGCTTAGGTCGTCTGCCAGTAAATTTAGCTTGCCTGGCAGAAATTGAGCTTGTAGCTGCACTTGGTAGCTCCAGGCTGTGTTCCACAGAGCCATGGCTAGTCTGTAGAGAGGGTACGAGTGGGTTCCCCCCTGCTTGTTTATGTAGCACATAACTGTGGTGTTGTTTGTCTTTACCAATCGTTGTCCTGGAAGAATGCGGTCTTTGAAGGCTGTCAGGGAATTCTGTACAGCTAACATTTCTTTTTGGTTGATATGCAGGTGCATCTGTCTCGGGTTCCATTTGCCCTGAATGCACTGCCCTGCCAAGTGAGCCCCCCGTGCATAGTCTGATGCGTCTGTTGTTAGGGTTTGGGTGGCAGGGGGTAGAGTGAAAGGGAGCCCCTTGTTGTGGTAGCAGGCCTCCACCCACCAAAGGAACTCTGTCTTTATACAAGGAATGATAGGAATCACTGATCCCAGGTCCTGAGAATGTTGACACCATAGGCTTTTTAGATACAACTGTAGTTTCCTCATATGCAGTCTTGCATATGGAATTAGTAGAACGCAGGAGGCCATGAACCCCAGGGCTTGTAGAATTTTCCTTGCAGACAGCTGGGGATTTGTGGCCAATAGTTTGAAGAAGGTTGTCAAATAAACTTGTTTCTCTGGAGTAAGGAAAGCCATCTGGGAAGTTATATTCAAGCTTGCTCCCAGGAATACAATCTGTTGGCAGGGTACTAGTTGAGATTTCTTTTCATTTATGGTGTACCTCAGTGAGGTTAGAAGTTTCTTTACGAATACCAGATGTCTTAATAGCAAGTCCTGGCTTTCTGCCTGAATCATACAATCGTCTAAGTATGGGTATATCTGAATATTTCTCTGCCTGCAAAATGCAATGGCTGGAGCTAGACACTTTGTGAATACCCTGGGCGCAGTAGATAAGCCAAAGGGAAGTGCAGAGAACTGATAGTGCATGGCGCCTGTCCTGAAGCGTAGGCATTTCCTGCAAGATTCCCTTATTGGAATGTGCAGGTAAGCTTCCTTTAAGTCTAAGGTTGCCAACGAGGCATCTTTGCCTAGCATAGGAAGCAGCAGTTGAAGTGTTAGCATTTTGAATTTTGGGATTACCAGAAAGGTGCTTAAAATAGAGAGGTCCAGGGTAGGATGCCAGGAGCTGTCTTTCTGGGTACCAGGAAAAGTCTTGAATAAAAACCTTGTCCCCTTTGTTCTGCTGGGACAGGTTGAATAACCCTGATACTTAGAAGAGAGAGAACCTGCTGTTGGGCCTCCGCCCATTGATTTGGGGGGTAGGTCTGGCCAACCGTTTGGGGTTGGTAGAGTGTGGAAGTGGAATCTGTATCCTTGGGAAACTATATTCAAAACCCATTTGTCCTGGGTAATGAGTTCCCAGTCTTTTGCATGCAGGGCGAGCTTTCCTCCTAAGAGAGCAGCCAGTTGAGCAGGGTTTGGAAGGGTTAAGGTTAAGTTATTGTGCCATTTTTCCGTAGGGGGATGGCTTACTACACCCTGCTTTGGAAGTGGGAGCCCCCCAGTGCTTAGGCCTGCATGTAGCCTGAGACTGTAACCTAGGTGGTCTGTTGTTCCTGGGTTTGGACTGAGAAGGCCTGGAAGAGACTGGAAAGGACCAATTCTTTGAAGGCCAATGCCTACTAAATCTGGGAGGCTGTACGTGTAGGAAATCTTTAACAGTTTGCATAGATTTAGCTTTTCCTCCATCCTTTTGAAAACTTCTTCTGCTTTGTTGCCAAACAGGTGGTCTTGGTTTAAGGGAGCATCCAGTAATTTAGCTTTAACATGATCCGGCAAGTTTTGCTCCTTAAGCCAAGCGTGCCTTCTAAGTACAGACCCAGTGGCAGCAGCCCTGCAAGATGCTTCTAAAGAGTCAAAACCACACTGCAAAGTATGTTCACCAACTTGTTCTGCAGAATGCATTAAATCCTGTAATTCTTTGTGTTCAGCACAGTCAGAAATCAACATAATTTTCTGTTTAAGTAGTCCCATAATATGCTGCTGGTACTTTGGCAATTTAAAGCCCTAATACCCAAAGTAGCAGAAGTGTATACCTTCTTACCCCATCTGTCCAAGGCTCTAGAATCTCTATCAGAAGGGGTTGGATTTTTGGCAGCAGTAGCCTTAACGCCTTTTGGTCCTTGGGAAATGGTCTCTGGAGAGGAACTTCTGAGAGTCAGGTACTCTGTAATACCCGTCAGGTTTTCTAGGAGCTGGAGGTAAAGTGTCTGGGGAAAGGCTAGATTCCAAGAAAGCATCACCTACACAATGTCCAGAACAGGAGGGATAGCTAAAAACCTGTGTTGAGGAAGGAGTAAGGATTCCCTAAGCCTCTTTTTTGGAGTCAGAATAATCCTGGCTTTCCCAGCGGAAATGCTCCCTAACAGTGTGCAAGGTTTCACCAAAAGTAAAATCTTCTAGAGGGGAAGCAGAGGGAATGGAATCCTCTGCATCAGAATCCTCATAGGTAGATAAAAACAAATCCTGGTAATCAGAAGTAACAGAAACATCAGATTTCTGATCACAAGAATCAGAAGGAAAATCAGTTCTAGGTTTCTTAGAGGGGGAAGGCTGGCTTCCCCTAATTAAGGTAATAAGGTGTTCAGCCATTCTAAGCATTTGTTTTTTTAGGCATATGCGCCTGAGCATGCAGTTTGGACGTCGGTTTTCTAGGTGCGTTGCGAGTTTTAGGCCTGGCTGAAGAAGATGGCGTTGGTTTAAAATGCAAGTCTGTAAGCCTGAATACACCCTCAGAAGCCGGTGCCTGCACAGCGGCTCCGGACCCATCCAAGGTAGAGACATCCGCAGGTTCCATAGTCGAAGAAGCATCTCGTGGCATACCGGACTCCGAATGGGTCTCAGTAGAGGCCTGTGAATCTGAGGTAGTGGGTATCAGGGGCTGCAAAAGCGCCTCACTGAGTACCGGCAGACTGGCGACTAGCTTAATGGAAGTGTCGTCGGTAGTTTTGGACCTATGCGGTCTGTCTCTGTCATTATCTTTATGTTTTTTCGGAAGATCGGTAGTCGGATGGCTTAACAAAGCCATTTTGGAGTATTGATGCCGAGTACCAAAATAATTTGCTGCAAATATAGCCTGACGACGAATAGTTCGGGGGTTGAACAAGGCACAAAACCGACAGCAAGGGAAGTCGTGGTCTGGGCCTAGCAAGGAATGCAGTATGAACGAAAATCTTTATGAGGTATTTGCTTTCCACAGGTAAGACAATTGTTAACTTTTACTGACATCGGTTGGAGCAAGAAAAAAGATCCCCAATGTGGTACTTATCTTTTTTTGAAGACTTCGGTTCTGAAACTCGAAAACGAAAATTTCAGGAGTCGGCTGACCGGCACTTGCAAACTGCTTCTGCTTCGGGCACCGCACGGCAAGAA
This sequence comes from Protopterus annectens, assembly GCF_019279795.1. Taxonomy (NCBI): domain Eukaryota; kingdom Metazoa; phylum Chordata; order Ceratodontiformes; family Protopteridae; genus Protopterus; species Protopterus annectens. The sequence continues at coordinate 332,841,584 of NC_056726.1, forward strand.
AGACTGATGTAATGGTGTTGGCTGCATGTTTTATACCCCTGATGACCTGATGTCATGGAAGAAGAGACAGCATCCAACACAGGAGTCCTAGACTCTAATATTCAGGCCGGCTGAATGCTACCTGCAGGCAGATAACCCAAATTTGATAACTGCAACAGTGAAACACTAACATCATCAATGCATGAATAGTCCACCAGCCGCCACCAACTTTCACACTAGCAGCAATCAAAGAGCTAATTTGCACACTTACCTTTCTTCAGTAAATAAACATCTTCACCAGTAAGTGCATGTTTACAAATTCCACTTTTTTTAAAGCCCATCAACTTCCCAATCTCTCTCAGGGGTAGTGAGTCACTTTCTACTAATCCCATCTCAGCAGAAGCAACCCACAAAGAACACCTAACATGTCTTTAGTGAACCATGTCCCTGTGAGTACTGGATTATATATGTAATTAAATGCACCTTCAAACAAAGTTCATTGCTTTAAAACAGTCCAGGAAGAGGTTCAGTACTGGAGTATGTTGGCTCAGCGTCTTCGTAGCTCTGACTTACAGCTCCAGGGCCCACTGCAGTGCAGTCCTGACCTCTGGTCATTGTTTGTGCGTTGTTTGTTTCTTCCCATGCCTACGTGGCTTAACTCCAGGTATGCCAGTTTTCTCCCAAAAGCATGCTGGCTTATGTGCTATGTGGTGTAGAGTTTGAGCCCAGACTATGACCCAGTCTTGAGACACATGTCTATGTGCTATGTGGTGTACAGGGATCGAGCCCAGACTATGACCCAGCCTTGAGACACATGTCTATGTGCTATGCGGTGTGGAGAGCCTGAGCCCAGACTATGACCCAGCCTTGAGAGACATGTCTATGTGCTATGTGGTGTACAGGGATCGAGCCCAGACTATGACCCAGTTTTGAGATACATGTCTATGTGCCACGCGGTGTGGAGGGATGGAGCCCAGACTGTGACCCAGCCTTGACAGGCATGTCTATGTGCTATGTGGTGTGGAGGGATGGAGCCCAGACTTTGACCCAGCCTTGAGAGACATGTCTATGTGCTATGTGGTATAGAGGGATCGAGTCCAAACTATGACCCAGCCTTGAGAGACATGTCTAACTGCTATGTGGTGTACAAGGATTGAGCCCAGACTATGACCCAGCCATGAGAAAAATGTCTATGCGCTAAGTGGCGTAGAGGGATCGAGCCCAGACTATGACCCAGCCTTGACAGGCATTTCTATGTGCCATGTGGTGTGGAGGGATGGAGCCCAGACTATGACCCAGCCTTGACAGGCATGTCTATGTGCTATGTGGTGTGGAGGAATGGAGCCCAGACTATGACCCAGCCTTGACGGACATGTTATGTGCTATGTAGTGTGGAGGGATGGAGCCCAGACTATGACGCAGTTTTGACAGCCATGTCTATGCGCTATGTGGTGTAGAGGGATGGAGTCTGGATTATGGCCCAGCCTTGACAGGCATGTCTATGTGATATGTAGTCTGAAGGGATGGAGTCCAGACTATGACCCAGCCTTGAGGGACATGTTATGTGCTATGTGGTATAGAGGGATGGAGCCCAGACTATGACCCAGCCTTAACAGGCATGTCTATGTGCCATGTGGTGTGGAGGGATGGAGCCTAGACTATGACCCAGCCTTGACAGGCATGTCTATGTGCTATGTGGTGTGGAGGGATGGAGCCCAGACTATGACCCATCCTTGAGGGACATGTTATGTGCTATGTGGTGTAGAGGAATCAAGCCCAGACTATGACCTTTGAGAGACATGTTATGTGCTAAGTGGCATAGAAGGATCGAGCCCAGACTATGACGCAGCCTCGACAGGCATGTCTATGTGCTATGTGGTATAGAGGGATCAAGGCCAGACTACAAACCAGCCTTAAGGGGCATGTTATTTGCTATGTGGTATAGAGGAATTGGAATACACACTATGTCCCAGCCTTGAGAAATGTGTCTATGTGCTATGTGGTGTGCAGGGATCGAGCCCAGACTATGACCCAGCCTTACCAGACATGTCTTTGTGCTATATGGTGTAGAGGAATCGAGCCCAGACTATGACCCAGCCTTAACAGACATGTCTATGTGCTATGTGGTGTAGAGTGTTCAAACCCATACTATGACCCAGCCTTAAGAGACATATTTTATGTTATGTGGTGTACAGGGATCAAGCCCAGACTATGACCCAGCCTTAACAGACATGTCTATGTGCTATGTGGTGTAGAGTGTTCAAACCCATACTATGACCCAGCCTTAAGAGACATGTTTTATGTTATGTGGTGTACAGGGATCAAGCCCAGACTATGTATGACCCAACCTTACATAACATGTCTTGAATTATGGATGCAGAGAAATGCCTCATTTTACAAAAATATTCTAAATTATTTTCTTCTCTTAGACCACACTCTACACATTTATATATTCAAAACTGAGTGGCATATTTATGGTCTACTGTGACAACTAAGAACAAGAAACCAAAACTTGCCAACAACTGGTACAGATCCACTACTGAAAAAACACCAACTGCACAATATTTCCACAACAAATTTTAATTTTCACTATCTCTAGCGCCTTCTTGTAACCACCTTCCAGGAGAATAAAAACTAATTCACAAGCAGAACATTTTATAATCAAAGAACACTCCATCAACCACCAATTAGAAAACGAATTGGATAACAAGCTAATATAATCAAAGCAAACATTTCCAATTTAATTCCGCATTCAGTCCTAAGGGCACCAACATCTCATCATTTAAAATATATACACATTCTTTATACAAAAGTTTTTCCTTTACTAAAACTTCATTTTCATAATACAATTTGATTTGTTGTAAAACACTTCCCTGAAGTAATAAAAAATGCTACTATCTTTAAAATGTGCAGTAATAACTTTATCCACTCTCTGATTCCTGATATCTCTAATATGTTCCATAAATCTTGCCTTGAACGATCTCTTTGTTTCCCCAATATAAAATAAATTACAGGGGCATCTCAAGGCATAGATTACTTCATTACTATTACAGGAGAAGGTGCCTCTAGGTGTATATTTAATAACATTCATGTATTCAAAACACTTATAATATGCTGGCATACCATACAGTTCCCACATCTTTTAGTGCCCATAGAATTTATACTACCAGTAATGTACACATTTGGTAATGTAAACTTACCATGTATGAGCATATCTTTCAAGTTTTTACCTCTCTTGTATGAAACTGTGGGCTGTAAAGGAAGTATGTTACCCAAAACTCTCCCTTTTAATAAAAAGTTGCAATAATGTTTGACTGTATCAACAGTCTCATCACTTAACACATTATAAGTGGAAACAAAGTATTTCTCCTTCTCCTTATTTTACCTCCTAACACATCCTGTCCCGGGGCAACCCCCTCTACAGAAAACATTCCTTCATTAATATTTAAAATTTTATTTTTTGCTTCTCTTATGATATCAAAACTATAGCCTCTATCCAAAAACATTTTCATTGATTCAGTAATTTCTTCCTGTAAATTTATGTGATTATCACAAATTTTAGAAAGCCTTAAAAACTCCCCATATGGGAGAGACATTATCATATTGTGGGATGAGCAGCTAGAGGCATGGAAATACTGGCTACCATCCATAAATTTTCTATGAACCCCTGTTGAAATGGTGCCACCTTCTAAACCTTCTAAGATCAAATCTAAGAATGTGATCTTGTTACCATATTGCAAACCATCAAATGATAAATTAAGGGAATTCTCTTGTAGGTCACAAACAAAATTTTCAACTTTGTCATACCCCCCACCACAAACAAAAATTAAATTGTCAATGTACCTATAACAAAGTTTAACATGTTCCTTCATAAAATTGTGTTTGTATGAATAATTTACTTCAAAACAATTCATAAAAAGGTTTGCATACATGAGCCTCCATGGCTGTACCTTGCGTCTGTCTATAAATCTGATTATCAAAAATGAAATAGTTATTTTTTAGGCAGAAATACACCAATTCCCCAATATAATTAGAGAATGGATTGTCTCCCATAAAATATAACAAAGCACGTATGCCATCTTCATGTCTTATTGAAGTATAAAGGCTTTTAACATCCAGTACTATCCAGTACTTTTTGTTATTCCAAACTACTGACGAGATCTTGGTCAAAAAATCTAAACTATCTTGAACATAAGATGAATTCTTCTGAGCATAAGGGGGAAGCAAACTATGAAATAATAAACCTATATCATATGTGAAGTATTTACATGCTGAAATGATTGGCCTCCCGGGTGGATTATATAAATTTTTATGTAATTTAGGAAGACAAAAGAAGTTAGCTAACTCACAGTTTTCTATATCAAATTTCTTTTGCACATCTTCCTTAGAAAAATAATTTAAACAAACACCCTTATTCAATAAATTATGAAAATCCACTTTTGCTATTTCATATGACCTACTATCACTTAACTCATATATTTCTTTTTTTTTAACTCATATATTTCTTTATCTTCCAGATGATCTAAACACATTATAACATTGCATTACTTATGGTCTAACCTTGATCCCTGGTTTTGGGACAGTAGTAGGGTACAGCTTCCTGTATGATGCTATATAGCTGCTGTCATAATGAATGGGACAGTCTAACCAAGAGTTTACACATTTGCACTAGAGTTCCTGGGAGAATCATTCCCTTACCAAAGTACAGTAACACGTTTAGTAAATACAGTATTAAAAATGGCATTCATAAATCTATCTTGCAAGCTTAGTATGAAATACAGTAACTTACTTCTATGAATATGAAATATATGTGGCAGGCAGCAACAGCAACTGTTAAAAAATATGAACACTAGATGAAGACAGCCATGATTAATCAATCATTGAATTAAATTAATCCAAATCATGATCATAAATTGAAATGCTCCTCAAACGTCCACTGATGAAGGGTACACTATATACACACAATCAAAATTCAGATAAAAAGCTCTAATATTTGATGACTGGACAGATTATAAGTGATGTATAATGTTTATAACTAAAAACATGGTTTGTTTCTTCATTTACATAAATATATGACTGCCTATGTCATGAGTGATAATTTAATAAAATATGTTTCTTATTTAAAAAAAAAAGCTCTAATATGTACCAGAGAACATCTAAACCTCCTTTGCTTTTATCTTTTCTTTTAGGAAAGTACAACTACCTTGTGCAAACTCGGTCATCTTCAGCAGCAAACTTTCTGAACTGCCTTGAAAGGCATGCTGAGCCAACACATTCAGCTCTGACTACTGGACTTCAGTGTGTTCCTTTGGCAAAAGCAGCGCTGTATGAGCACCGCAGTGTATAAAGACTCTAGTCTCCAAATGCTCAATAATGGGCGGGATTTGTTACTATCAGAGACCAAATAAAACAAACTCCAAGAGAAGCAGTCCATGATCCTTTTTAATTTTCTTTGTAGTCCTCAAGCTAATGTCAGCGCAGCTACAAATGGGTAGTCACTTTAAACTCTACTCTCCTTTTGTGACTTCCATAGCATTTCAGTTGCCTTGACTACAGCTAAGCAAATAAGAAGTTATGTAGGGCAATGACACCTCAGGAAAACCCCTAATCTCCAAAGGAAGAAAGTTTGCTACCTAGAACTGAGGACCAGGTCTTGGCATGGTGGTCTCTTAGCTTTTCATAGTTTCTATACAAATCTGAATCCCCTTTGCCAGAAAAAGGAGATAAACAAGGTCTCATAAAAGCCCTAGGAGAAGGACTAAGGGTCATGAAAGGAGTAGGTACAGGTCAAAATTCTTATAGTTTCTTAAAGAATCTTCATCAGGCATAAAAGGGACCAAGGAGGCTAGCAAGAAGAAAGAGAGAGGAAAAACTAGAAGGTCTGGTTATGGGTGGTAGAGCTAAGGGTGGCTCTGTCCCTGAGTACAAGGAAAAAACATGGACCATCCTGGAGTAGGCCTAAGGGCTCAAGTATGCCAAAAACAATAATATAGTCTAAAGTGAGTGCTGCTGAAGAAAATAGCTCTAGCCCTGGGTCTTTGTTGGGAACAGAAGTAACTTGACTCCACATTGAATTTAGCCCAAAGTTTTGAAGGCAGTGATGAGTTAAAAAGCTGTATTCCCTGAAGTCACTTTCCGAAGAAAGAAGGCCTTTTATTATCCGTGATAGGAAACAAAAAGTTGATTATAAAGAATAATAAACAAAAGTAAATCAATAATAGAAAATTTTTTTGTGAACCAAAGATAATTTTCTTTTGGACAGCTCTCATCTGAAGTGTTAGGAAAAAAATTTTTCTATCTGATAGGTAATATAAATTTTGTTTCTGTCAAATAATATCTAAGCTGTTGGGTGGTAGTCAAGATAATGTAGCTTTGTTGGATTGTATCTGAATAGTTAGGAAAAATACAGGAGATCAAAAGACAGAGGAGGTAGATTTAATAGAGCCATAGAATAAAGGGGAACAAGAACAAAGAATAAATAGACTAGGAGAAGAAAGTTTAAGGGCGAAAATATTAAGGGGAATGAAACAGCTAAATTTCCGAGAAGGGGGAAGAATCAAGGATGTCAACACTAGAAGAAAAATCCTTTCAAAAGGTCTCTGAGCAGCCTATGGGATTTGAGAATATGATCAAAAAGGCCGGACAGCAAAAGGGAAAATAGGGAGGAATCCTGGATTCCGACATGAAGAAGAGGAAATAACAGCTGAAAAATCTCTGCTAACCTATGGGACATAATATTATGAGGCGCTATCCTAAGTCCAGAACTGCCTGAAAGCCAGAGCCAAGAAAAACTGATTTGGAAGGAGGCCTCCCATAAAATAAAAAAAGCGTTCCATTGCTGACTCTCGAACAAGAGGAGGAGGGATCAATATTTTGCTACTAAGATAGAGGAAACTGAGTTTTTGATCTGGCTTGACTCCTGGCAGAGGATTTTGTGTAGAAAAGTTTGGATTGAGAATTGTAAGATCTGGCACTGGCAGGAGATGCTGGTGAAGGAACTGATCTGTGACTGGGATGGAGATCCACGAACCAAACTAAGGTGGGAGGCCAGGGAACCAAACTTATCAATTTCAGTCTCAAGGGGTAGCTTGGATGCAACTGCTGGGAAATGGAGGAAATGGAGGGAAGACATAAGGGAACAGATGCCAAGGCATAAAGAAGTCCTGAGATGCAAATGGCCTGATTCTGAAATCTGGATGACCTAGGCTGACATGAGCTTGGAGAGGAAAGGTAGCAAAAGATCGCAGAACATGGGTAAAATCTCGGCTGATGGGCTGACCCCATTTCAAGAGGCTGAAGAAGTCTGGGGTGGAGGCATGAGAATAGCTCCTTGGCCCTCAATCTGTCCGGTGAATCATGGATTTTTTCCCAATTGGGGTTTGATATGCGTTGCGAGAGACCACCGATGAGAGGAGATGATGTCCTGCCCAATCTGTCCGCTATAATGTTGGTTTTCCGGCCCTAGGTGTTGATATATACTCAAGAGACAGACATGTGCCATAGTTTACTGGGTAAATTGTACACGTGGAAGAAAGGGAAGAAAGGTTGCAACGTTTGTTGCACTGCTCTCTATCTCTAGACATGTTTATGTGGTGCCAGATGGTACCGGGGTTGCCAAGTGTCGTTGAGACCATCCTGATAAAAATAACGACCCTCCACCGATCAGGCATCTTGCAGGCGTGGCTATCGGGACGGAAAGTCCAGGCCACCTGCCTTGGTGAACCTGAGACGATGGCGAGTCCCAAGCACCATCTTTAGACAGTTTGTGTCACCAGGTGGCCCTGAGGCATTGGGAGTTGCTGGTGTGAATGGATGTGTGAACACAAGCCACTGAATCTGGTGCGCGATGTGAGTGTGAGCAGGGAAGCAGAGTGATACGCATAAGAAAGACACTGAGAGAAGCATCCACTGGCCTGTACCTTCTGCTGCTGAGGAGCATCTATGTCATGAGCTGGGAATGTCTGACCTCTTACCTTCAGCAGGGGTAGCTGACATCCCAACAGTGTTTAAGTCATGCCTCTATGAAGGTAAGACCTGCAGGGCGGGGAAGGTAATAAAGTAAGTAGTTGAGTAAGAAAAATGAGAACAAATTGTCATTTGCAATCCTGGCTTGTATAAGTAAGCTGATGACTGGCCTATGTTGGGGATAGAGCCAGTCGTCGAGATACTGTTCACCCAGAATCAAGCTGATGCTGTGGAATATGTGCCACCGCAGGTGCATTGGTGTGACCCTGGCTTGTAAGTGAGACGGTAGGGGTGGGCTCTGAAGTGAAATCTGCGGCATGACTGAGAACTGGAAATTCCCTGAGCGCCTGGTGATTTCTGACCATCTGATGTGATAGTCGACACCTGAAAGAGCACATCCAGTGAGGAGCGCCTAAGAAGGGCAGAATTGACTGGAGAGTAACCCGCATCATTCGAGAATGTCTCTCTCATCCTTCTTGTCTTTAAGCAGGCTTGCCTGAAGACTCTAGGAGGTCAGCCTTTTGTCTTTGGGGAAGAAATTGGAGTAGATAGATTCTGAGAATGGTCTAGCTTCTCTGGTCTTGTGGCTCTCAAGAACCTTGAAGTGTTATAACTCTGCAATGGTCCTTTGTGACTGGCTGAATGGCTCTTGGGAACTTGTTTTAAAGTGTCTAACTCTTCAAAATGAATTATGTCCGGTGGTACATCTGGAAGGGCACTGAGGAAGCCCTAATGCTCGATGTGAGGGGTGTGTGTAGGGAGATACCGACTGGACTGGCCTTACGTGAGGAATGGATAAGCGACACCCCTGGATGCTGAAGGGCTTCTGAAGAAGAGAAGGGGTCTGCCTGGGCCTTCACTGATAATCTCTAGATGGCTGCCAGGGAGGACTCCCTGTTGCACCCCTTGTGGGCCAGCTCTGTTTCTCTCAGTTCTACTCCCTGTTGCCAGTTTCCCCTCTTCCTCTGCCTCCTTCATGTCTGGAGGATCTGTGGGATCCCGAAGTGACAGACCTCCTCTCTACACTCAGTCTTAGGACAAGAGTGAAGGAGACCCAGGACAAGGACTCAGGGATCTTCTACATCCCCTCTTCCTCCCAATGGGGAACCTTGAGGCGGGAACCGAAACAGGGGTAGGAGGAGAGAAGTGTCCTGCTGGGAGGAGGGGTACATCATGAGATCAGGGAAGGACGGGGAGAGAAGAACAGGGGGATAGATGGGTGGCCCTACGGCAGAGGGGTTGACTGATACCAGTGGCCAGTACACTCCCCTCCCAGCCAGGTCGCTCCCATCGAAGGCAGATAGGAGTGGCAGAAGTCTCCGGTGGCAGTCGTCTAGGCTGGCCTCACAAGGCGAGGGGGCCAAGGGGGGGAGCTGGTTCGGACAAGGGGGGGATCCGAGGAACTCGGAGGAGACCATGAAGCCCGACCACCCAATCTCTCCGAGGGGGAAGAGAGGAGAGAAGAAGGAACAGAAGGAGGTATCCAGCTAGGGGGGGAGAGCAGCAAAACCGCCCGAAGACTCCAGCCTCAAGCTCTGGGGTAAAAGTGAAGGTGGAAGAGAAACCAGTGGTGTAGGTGGGGTTGAGACCTGAAGTCGACTGTGGGACATTTGGGCCTCTAATGTGGGATTAGCAACCTGTGGTACACTCTCTAGGTCAGCTCTATGGGTGCTCTGATGACTCCTGACTCTCGGGTTCTGAGGTTCTCCCGAGAGGAACCTCCTTAGGCCGACTCCGAAAGAATCGGCCTAAGCGAAAGGAGACCGAGCTCTCGACCTCTCCCCTGGCTCGTTCGCTGAACCCGATCCTGTTCGATAATATCGAACCGGCAGACCGCCGACGTATCGGCTCCAGGAATGGTCGGTGGCCGAGCGCCTACGTAGGTCGTGGAGCCGCCGATTTGCCACACCGGCTGCCCGTGCCATTACGGGTGTCGCGATGGGTCGGAGCATCGGGCGATGCGCGCGCGGCCCCGTCGGAGAGCGTGTGGGGAACCGGACACCGACATGAACCGCAGACACTTGGTCCATAGCCATCGCCACCGGCGGCGGGCGGGATCAGAATCGGGCACTCGGGGAGGAGGGGACTGGCTACGAAGTCGGGCCCGGTACACAGGCTTAGAAACAGGCCCACAGTCTGGCAGATTTAGTTGATTTTGTGGTTTCCACAGGCGCGGAGAGCCCGGGCTTAAGAAGACCCCGAGACAGCAACTGAAATTCTTCCTGACTGACTCTCTTGGCTGAGAGAGTGACAACAGCTGAAGTGGTGACAAATGACACAGGGCTCTAAAGGGTGAAGAAGAAGAGCACCGTCTCGGGTGTCAGGAGTTGTCTCTGACAGCACGAACTCTGACAAAAACCTGACCACTCTAAAACCTGCCTCTTCCTACCAAAACACACACACAACCAGTCCAAAACACACCAACCCTACTAAATTAAGTAACAAGTAAAAAATAAACACACAATACAACAGGGACAGCACACAAACAGGGAAATAAACTAACCAGGAAATTAAAAGAAAAAAAAAAAAAAAAGAAAAGTTAAATTTAAAAAAAAAAAAAATTTAAAAAAAGTACTAACTAAAAAAAGCTTAAAAGGAAAAGGGGCTGTAGTGCCACCAGAGCTGGTTAAGAGAGTACCTCCCAAGCTTAGCAAAAGCGAGATCTCGGTACTTCCTGCCTTGCATCATCATGATATATGGGGGCCCCCTGAGCTGGTAAAGGGAGTCTCGAAAGCTAAAAACAGTGCGAGAGAGCCGAGGGATCGGCTCCGAACCCATCAAGCAAGAATGAAGGCGAGATTGACAACTTAACATGCCCAAGTTTAGTCTTGTCCAGAATTCTCCTTGATTATTTAACTAGTTTAAATGACAATAACAATAAGTGGTCAGCAGACATTTAGACATGAAAGAATACTAGCCTCAGCTGAAAGCACTTGTGTTACAAATCAAATACATAAAAACATGTTATACCAAGAAGGACCTCCAGGACAGAGTAAATACAATGTGACAGCCCTGGGTCTGTTTTACCCTTTCCAAACAATACTTAAATTTATGCATGTTTAAATGGAAAGAATAGTTCTGTAAAATCTTACCATAACCATAGATGTCCTTCTCTTCCATGTTGCAGTATTCTAGGTGTGGGATTTCATGCCATCAGGCGACTCGTAAGTTGGCTCCTATACAACAGCTTCAGCTTGGCTGTTGCAGTGTGCGTGGGACGTCACACGTAGGGCCATAAACCAGGGGCCTTAAATGTGACGTCTGCACGCACAATCCTCAGAACTTGAAGGCCAGCAGGCAGAGAAGGTCCAGCAGGAGGAATGCCAGTTGTTTCCAGGTGTGTGACAAGGGGACCTACAGTAATGTAGGTAGTACAGGTAAGGAATATGACCTGGGGGGACTGGTGGGCAGGAAGGAATACTGCAACATGGAAGAGAAGGACATCTATGGTTATGGTAAGATTTTACACAACTATTCGGGCGGCGCAGTGGTGCAGCGGTTAATGCTGTCGCCTCACAGCAAGAGGTTCTCCGGTTCGATTCTTGGCTGGGGTGCCTTCTGTGTGGAGTTTGCATGTTCTCCCTGCGTTCGCGTGGGTTTCCTCCGGGTACTTCGGTTTCCTCCCATATTCTAAAGACATGCTTCTGGAGCGTTTCTCCCCGGGCCTCCGCTGAAAACAGGATCTGTGGAACCTAGTCGGACTTTCCCGGTCAACAAATGTTAAATAAATAAATAAATATTCTATGTCCTTCTATTCCTATGTTGCAGTATTCTAGGTGTGGGGACATACCATAGCTTATGCGAATGAGAAGGTAGTGATAGATGAAGAAGGTTCTACAAGACCCTGCAGGATTGCCCTGGCGAATCCTGTCCTAGCTCTGGAAACTTGGTCCAGTTTGTAATGCTTGTTAAAAGTGTGGATAGTGGCCCAAGTGGCTGCTTCCAAAATGGATGCTGTGTCCAGGCCCTACATGCAGGCCCTTGAGGTGGCCAGAGCTCTAGTGGAATGGGCCTCGATTCCCTCTGGGTGTTCCTTTCCATGGTGGGAGTAGCAGAAGCAAATTGCTTTCCTGATCCAGCATGCTATAGTTTGCTTGGAGACTGCCTTGCCCAGGGCTCTAGGGTGGAAGGAGACAAAGAGCTGGTTAGTCTTCCTGATGGTTTTGGTCTTGCCCAGGTGAAACCCAAGTTGTCTGTGCACATCCAGGGAGTGTAGTACCCTCTCCCCTTCGTTAGAGGCTGAGGGGAAAAAGGTGGGTATATAAATGGGTTGGTTAAGAGAGGTCACTGACCAACTTAGGCATAAAGGAGGGGTTGGTACGCAGGGACACCCTGTCTTTGTGGAATACGGTGTAGGGGGGACAGGCCATTAAGGCCTGCAATTCTGACACTCTTCTGGCTGATGTGATAGCCACCAGCAGGACCGTCTTCCATGTGCACATCTGTAAGGAGGAAGGCCTGGCAGGTTCAAAGGGATGCTGGGTTAATTTCTCTAAGATGCAGTTAAGGTCCCAAGGTGGGGGGATAAGTTTCCTAGGTGGTCAATTGTGCAAGAACCCTTTAAGGAAGAGCTTTACATCGAGCCTGGCAAAAAAGGGGGAGGGGGTTCCAGGGGCAGGCAGGCTGATATGGCAGAGAGGTGAACTTTTACAGAAGAATAAGAAAGCCAACTGTTTATTAATTGACACAGGTAGTTTGAACCAGGGGAACCTCTGCGGAGGTAGGGTCCCTTCCCTTATTCAGACACCATTTTACAAATCTTTCCCACTTAGCCAGGTAAGAATTTCTGGTGGTAGGTTTCCTTGCCTCCCTTAGGACTGAAAGTACATCCTCTGAGTAGTGGTGTCTGAAAGGGATCAAATGTTTATCACCCACAGAGTGAGAGACAACATCTGTAAGTGCGGGTGCAGGAGAGTTCCTTTGTCTTGTGTCAGAAGGTCCACCTTGTAGGGTAACTTGAAATGATTCCCACTGGCTAGTTTGTGAAGTAGGGGGGACCAGTGCTGACTTGGCCAGTAGGGAGTCACTAACAAGATTTTTGTTTTGTCATTCTGAATTTTCAGGAGGACTTTCTGAATCAGTGGGAATGGAAGAAGGCATAAAGGAACTTCCCCTCCCAAGGGAAACTGAAAGCGTCCACTCTCCATGCTAGAGGTGAGTGGGTCTTTGAGCAGAAGTTATGCAGTTGCCTGTTCTGGGGGGGAGGCAAACAGGTCTATTTGTGGAGCACCCCACCGGTGGACTATGTCTAAGAAGAACTCCCTGCCCAGCATCCATTTGTGCTGAGGCAAGGAGGTCTTGCTCAAGAGATCTGCTTGGTGGTTGTCCTGTGAGGGAATGTAGGGTGCTTGCAGGACTAAGTTGAGATGAGAGGTTAAGTCCCATATCAGCAGGGATAATCTGTACAGCTGATAGGCCTTTGTCCCTCCCTGCTTGTTGAGGTACCACATCACCATAGTGTTGTCTGTGACAATCTGGAGTACCCCTGGAACCAGAAGGGGGGAGAGGTGAAGGTCTTTAAATCTAAGAAGGCTGCTGTCATTTCCCTGATATTGATGTGTTTGGTCTGAATCCTGAAAGAGGCCAGAGTAGCTCCCCAACCTGAATCTGAGGCATCTGTATGCATTACTTGGGTTGGGGTGGGTGGTTGTAGTGGGAGTCCTGGGTTCAGTTGCAATTGCTGGATCCACCAACTGATTTATGTTATCAGACAGGGAAGGAGGGGGATTCCCTGGTCTAGGGGATGAGGGTGTTGGGACCAGGTGTTCTTCAGGAACCACTGAAACTTCCACTTAAACTTGCGCATGTGCATTCTTGCCAGTGGAAGCATGGGGATGGTGGCTGCCATTACACCCAGAAGACGAAGAAATTGCCTTGCCGTCACCTTTTGGGATAGTAGAGCTTCCTGGAAGTGGGAGCTCAAAGAAACAACCTTGTCCTGTGGTAGAAAGGCCTTCATTGTGTCTGTTCTGATTCTACAGCCTAGGAAAATCTTGTCCTGGCTTGGGATCAGAGAGGATTTGGGGCAATTGATGGTGAATCCTAGGTTCTGCAGAAGGGACATGGTGAAATGAAGATGCTTCACTAGAGCATCCCTGGACTCTGCCAGTATCAGGATGTCGTCCAGATAATATACCATGAGTTCTGCAGAAGGCAAAGGCTGGAGCCAGGCACTCTGTAAAGACTCGGGGGGGGGGTATGGATAAACCAATGGGCAAGGCAGTAAATTGGAAATGAGAGGCAGCTCCAGAGAAACACAAGAATTGTCTGTGGGAATTTCTGATGTGTATGTGCAGGTAGGCCTCCTTTAGGTCTAGGGTGGCCATGAAGGCCTTGGCTGGAATGAGGGGCAGCAGAGTGGGAAGAGAAAGCATTTGGAAAGCTGGTACCTGAAGATGGAGGTTTAGAAAGGGCAGGTCTAAGATGGGTCTCCAGGGGCCGTCTTTTTTGGGGACTAGGAAGAGGTGGGAGTAAAAATCCTTCCATTCCTGTCTTGGAGGGACAGGTTCTATGGTGCCTAGTTTTAAAAGATCTGCCAGAACTTGTAGCATGAGATGGGCCTGATTTTTGGGGATGAGAGGAATGCCTCTTCTAGGTGGCTTCTCTTTCCAGGATAGGAAGTACCCTTTTTGAATAATGTTTAAGACCCATTGGTCTGAAGTGATGGACTGCCAAAGGGGAAGACAGTGGAAAAGACAGGCTGAGAGGGGAAGGTGGGCAAGGCAGTCATGCATTACTGGGACCTCCTCTGTCCTGAAAGGGCTGTCTGGGTTGATGAGGTGGAGCAGAGGATCTGGAGTTGGTAAGTCTTTTAGCCCCTCTACTGGACCTGGAAGAGAAGGAGGAGGGCTGTGGAGTACGTCTCACAAAAATGGCCTTAGCAGGGTAGTTTCTATAATACTTTGGGATGGGTGACACCAGCAAGTGCTTGATGTCATGGAGTTCTTTGCTTTTTTCTTGTAGGTTTTTAAAAAGGTCAGCAGATTGTTTGCCGAAAAGCACACTGCGATCCAGAGGGGCGTCCAAGATCTTAGACTTGAAATTCTCAGGAGGGTTCTGCAGTCTTAGCCATGAGTACCTCCTGAGGGCTGAAACAGATGCTGCAGACCTGGTGGATGCTTCTGCAGCATCATAGCTGCATCTGATGGAATGCCTGGCTACTTGTTCTGCTAAGGAAAGTTTGGATGAGATGTCCATCTTGATGGAGCTGTCAGGCAAGGATGCTAGCATGGAGGAGGCTTGAGAGACCAAGTCTAAGGCATATTTTTGTCATGCGGGTCTGATAATTTATGGTTCTGAAAGCCAAAGTTGAAGAAGTGTGCACCTTCTTCCCCATCCTGTCCATGTACTTGCTGTCTTTCTCAGTGGGCAGTAGGGAGGCAGAGGGCAGCAGTCTAGATTGCTTATCTGCAGTGGTGGCAATCACAGCTGGGTCCACCGAGGGTGGTTTGACCAGGAATTTTTGGTCTGGTACTTTACAGAAGCGTCAGGATGTTTAGGGGCCAGAGGCTGGGAGTCAGGGGCTTTGGAAGCAGCATTAAAGGAATCCAAGTAAGCAGGCAGAAGAGGAGGAAAGTACAGTTTTGTACCTACCATAAATGTAGATGTTAGAGTGTACACCCTGCTGCAGTCATCACACTTGGGTTATCCTGTCGTCAGGCGGTCCTGCAGTCGGCCTGAATTCCAAAGTCTTGGTCCGGCATCTGTTGCTGTCGCTTCTTCCCTGATGTCAGTGCGCCAGGGGTATATATGATGCACCCGACGCCATTTTCTTCAGTTTTTCTTGTCCCAGATGTCAGGTGCCCTCAAAAAGGTGGTCAGTAAACAGTACCAATGTAAAAAGTTTAGCACAAACAAAACATCCCTCCAGCTATAAGCAAATACATCACGAAGGTAGTATCAGGTTTGAAGGTATTGTAAAGTTTTAGTTAGTTAGGTCAGAGGGGATGGAGGGAGGGTAACCTGGACTGCAGCATGGTGTACACTCGAACATCTACATTTATGGTAGGTACAAAACTGTACTATGTTCCTCGTGTTACCCTGCTGCAGTCATCACACTTGGGTAGAATCCCAAAACTAAGGATGGGAGGTGGAGTCAAACAGGGTTAGAGGAGGCTAGAAGGCCCTGCAGAACTGCAGTGGCGAAGCCAGCTCTAGTCTTAGAGTAAAGTGGTAAGTGGTAGTGTTTGGTGAAGGTGTGTACTGAACTCCAAGTTGCAGCTTCCAAAATATCCTTGGTTGGCACCCCCCTGAGGAAGGCTGTAGATGTAGCTGCTGCCTGGTAGAGTGGGACCGTATGGTAGCAGGAACTGGTTTTCCATGATGGGTGTAGCAAAAATGAATGCAATGTCCTATCCATCTGGAGATGGTCTGTTTTGATATAGCCTTCCCTTGTGAAGCTGCAGCATAGGATACAAAGAGCTGGTCAGATTTTCTGAAAACCTTAGTTTTATCCAAGAAGTAACATAGTTGCCTGTGAATGTCCAAGGAGTGCAGGAGTCTTTCTCCTTTGTTCTGTGGATTTGGAAAGAAGGTGGGCAAGTGGATGGTTTGATTTAGAGCCACACTGGATACCACCTTAGGCATAAAGGAGGGATTAGTTAGTAGAGAAACTCTGTCTTGATGGAAAATGAGGAAAGGCTCTACTGCCATAGGTGCCTGAAGCTCTGAGACTCTTCCGGCTGAAGTAATTGCTAGCAGCAGGGCAGTCTTCCATGAAATAAAACTTTAGGTCAGCAGAGAAAGCTGGTTGAAAAGGAGGTAGCGTAAGTTTTTCCAGAACAAAGTTGAGGTCCCAGGTTGGTGTAGGTGCTCTCCTGGGGGGCCTAATGTTTTTGGCCCCTCTGAGAAACTGCCTTAGAAGCGGATGTGAAAATAAGGGAGGATCCGTGTTGTAGTGGGCTGAAACAGCTGAGGCGTGGATTTTAATAGATGAAAAAGAAAGTCCTTTGTGCAGCCTCTCAGTTAAATACTGTAGAATCTGAGGTATGTGAGGCTGAAGGGTATTTTGGCCTTTAGCTTGGTTCCAGGCGCAAAACCTTTTCCATTTGTCCGAGTAGGCCTTCTTGGTGCTGGGCCTCCTAGCTTCCAGAATAACATCCATAACTGCTTGAGGAAGAGCAGCTGGCTGGTTGCTTAGGTGATTTGCCATGCAGCCAAATTTAAGGTTTTGAGCTGATTGTGTAGAATCTGATTGTCCTGCTGTGTGAGCAAATGAGCAATTTGTGGTAAAATCCAAGGTGGGCCCTGGGCCATATTCCTTAGTAGTGGGTACCAGTGCTGGCGTGGCCAGTCTGGGGCTATGAGTATCATTCTGGGTCTCTCCTTCCTGACTTTCAGCAGCACCTTTGTGAGAAGGGGCAATGGAGGGAAGGCATATACTGTCAGGTTTTTCCAACTGAATGAGAGTGCGTCCACTTTCCAAGCTTGATGGTGAAGTGTCCTTGTACAAAATTTTGTTAGTCGATAGTTTTGGGGGCTGGCAAACAGGTCTATGTATGGGTGGCCCCATTTTTGAGTTATCATTGTAAATACTTGTGGATCCAGTTTCTACTTGTGGGGATCCATGATGTTTCTGCTGAGGTCGTCTGCCAATGTGTTCTTTTTTCCTGGCAGGAATTGAGCTTGTAGCTGAACTTGGTAAGCCAGTGCTGTGTTCCACAAGGTCATTGCTTGCCTGCATAGAGGGTAGGAGAGTGTACCCCCCTGTTTGTTTATGCACCACATTACTGTGGTGTTGTCCATCCTTATTGTAAGCTGTCCTGGATGCAAGAGGTCCTTGAAGGCTGTCAGGGCATTCTGTACAGCTAGCATTTCTTTTTGATTGATGTGCAGATTCCTTTGATCTGCAGTCCATATGCCTTGAACGCACTGTCCTGCCATGTGTGCACCCCAGGCATAGTCCGATGCATCTGTTGTCATAGTTTGCCTGGCTGGGGGCAAGGTGAAAGGCTGAACCTTGTTGAGGTGACATGCCTGTGACCACCATAGAAATACTTGTTGAAGGCAGGGAATGAGAGATATCATTGTGTCCAAGCTGTGGCTGTGTTGAGACCATACGCTTTTCAGGTACCACTGTAATTTCCTCATATGCAGCTTTGCAAATGGTATTAGTAGCATGCAAGATGCCATGAAGCCCAAGGCCTGCAGAATTTTTCTTGCAGGGAGTTGGGTCTTTGTTGCCATTGTTTTGAAGTATTGAGTCAGTTGTAGTTCTTTGTCTGGCGTCAGATAAGCCATCTGGGCCGTTGTATTCAAGCTGGCTCCCAGGATTGTCATATTTTGTGAGGGTACTAGTTTTGATTTCTTTTCATTTACTGTGTACCCTAGGCAACTTAGAAGGTGTTTTACAAAGGCCAGATGTTGTAAGAGGATGTCCTTGCTTTCTGCTTGGATGAGGCAGTCGCCCAGGTATGGGTATATTTGAATTCCTCTTTGTCTGCAGTATGCAAATTACTGGTGCCAGGCATTTTGTGAAAACCCTGGGCGCAGTGGATAAGCCAAAGGGCAGTGCAGAGAATTGGTAATGGGTTGAACCTGCAATGAAACGGAGGTATCTTCTGCAATTTTGTCTGATAGGGACATGCAGATATGCCTCCTTGAGGTCCAACGTTACTAGGCATGCTTTCTTGCCCAACATGGGAAGAAGCTGCTGTAGTGTTAGCATCTTGAATTTGGGTACTTGTAAGAAGGTGTTCAGAATTGAAAGGTCCAGAATTGGTCTCCAAGCATTGTCCTTTATGGGGACTAGAAAGAGTCTTGAGTAAAATCCTTGGCCTTGCTCTCGAGTAGGTACCAGTTGAATGGCTCTCATGTCCATGAGAGCTGTAATTTGTTTTTGTGCCTCTGCCCATTGATTTTGTGGCAGGTTTGGCATTCCTCTTTTCATTGGCAAGGTGTGAAAATGGAATCTGTATCCTTGTGAAATTATGTCTAGGACCCATTTGTCCTTTGTGACAATGTGCCAGTTGCCTGAAAAAAGTGCTAATTTTCCTCCCAAGGGAGCTGCCAAGAGAGTTTTGCTTGGCCATATGAGGTTTAAGTCATTGTGTTTGCCTTCTAGTAGTTTGGGGCCTGTCTTCTCCTCCCTTCTGTGTTGCAGTGCCCCATTGTCGAGGTTTGTAGTGGGTTTGTGGTTGTCCTCTGCCTCTTGGGCATCTGTATATACCCCTCTGAGGTCTGTCAGTAGCTGGAAAGGACCAATTTTTTGTTGGCCAATTTCTGCTGAAGCGAGGGGGCTGAACCTGTAAGAAATCTTTGACCGTCTGCATAGATTTTGCCTTATCCTCCATTTTCTTTAAGACTTCTTCTGCTTTAACTCCAAATAGGACATCCTGCTGTAAGGGAGCATCTAGTAACTTTGCTTTAACATGATCAGGCAGAGTCTGTTCCTTTAACCAAGCATGCCTATGTATAACAGACCCAGTAACAGCTGCTCTACAGGAAGCTTCCAAGGAATCAAATCCACATTGTAAAGTATGTTTGCCCACCTGTTCAGCTGCATGCAACAGATCCTGCATTTCCTTCAATTCAAACTGTTGAGGGTGTGTGCTCATCTTTTGTTTTATTTGAGACATTAGAAATTGCTGGTATTCTAGCATGTGAAATTGACAATTTAGTGCTCTCATAGCTAGAGTGGCTGAGGTGTAAACCTTTTCCCCCACCTGTCTAGTGCTCTGGAGTCCCTTTCAGAGGGTACAGGATTTTTTGCCATAGAAGCCTTAGCCCCTTTGGGACCCTGGGAGATAGTCTCTGGGTCAGCAACAGGGCTTTTATAAAGGAATTTGTGGGAGTCAGGCACTCTATAATATCTGTCTGGTTTGGCTGGAGCAGGAGGCAGAGAATCTGGATTTAAACTAGATTCTAAGTAAACATCATCCACAATGTCTAAAACTGGGGGAATAGCAAGTGGTCTGTGCTGGGGGAGTAAAAGAAACTCTCTGAGCCTTTTCTTTGAGTCAGAGTAGTCCTGACCTTCCCAGTGGAAATGTTCCCTCATGGTATGTAAGGTTTCCCCAAAGGAGTAGTCTTCGGGGGGAGAAGCTGAAGGAATGGAATCCTCAGCATCAGAATCTTCATAAGGGGGAAAGGAGTAATCTTGTTCCTCAGAGGAGCCTGAGGAAATAGACACTTGATCAGAGGAGGCATAATCTTCCTCTTGTCTAGGCCTTTTGTCGGGGGGGGGGTTGGGAACCCCTGATTAAGGAGATCAAATCTTCAGCCATTTTAAGTATCTGTTTCTTAGGCATGGGGCCTTGAACTGGAGACTGAAGTGCAGTCTTTTTTGGTTTAAGAGAAGTCTTAAGCTTGGGATACGTTTTTATGGTGGGCGTCGGTCTGAAGACACCTTCAGAAACCAAAGGTGTTTCTGCAGCACCGGCTTCTCTTTCTGCAATGTCGTCGGTAGGGCCTAAAGAAAATGGCTGCGTCGGCCTAGAACTCTCCGCCATAGGATCCGAAGCGGTCTCGGGTTCCAATTCTGCAGTAGCCAGGGGCTGCGTAGGCGCCTCACTGAAAACCGGTGAACCGGAGACCGGCCCAGCCGAGGCCTCGGAGTCTGGCTTGGGTCTAGGCTGCCTGTCCTTATCTTTGCGTTTTTTGTGCACGCCGGTAGTCGGTTGCTCCGACGGCATAGTGTAATTAAATTTTCTACCGAAGTAGTGTCGTGCGAAATCAAAGTGTCGTTTTATAGTTCGCTTATTGAACCTAGCACAAAAGCGACAACCAGTGACGTCGTGGTCTGGGCCTAGGCAAGGTATACGATAAGAATGAAAATCCTTATGAGGTATTTGCTTCTCACAAGAAATACAATTGTTAACTTTTTCTGACATCGGTCTGAGGCAAAAAAAGTTTCCCCAATGGGGTACTTAGCTTTATAGAAGACTTTGGATCTGAAATTCGACTTCGAAAATCTCAGGAGTCGGCCGACCGGCACTTGCGAACTGCTTCTGCTTCGGGCACCGCGCGGCAAGAAAGATTGAAGAAAATGGCGTCGGATGCATCATATATACCCCTGGCGCACTGACGTCAGGAAAGAAGTGACAGCAACCGACGCCGGACCAAGGATAACCCAAGTGTGATGACTGCAGCAGGGTAACACGATCAACATCTGCTGAAGGGGAGGGGGATTCCACTTGCAACAGTTCAAAGTATCTTTTTTGGGTGTCTGTCATTTGGGACATATCCCATTTAAAGTAATCCTTCATTTTGGTGATGGTCTCACCAAAAGTAATGTCCTCAGGGTGAGAATCCCCTTCTACAGATTCCTCATCAGGAGAGTAACATTCCTGGGGGGAGGCAATCTGGGAAACATAAGAAATGGACTCTTCTGAGGATGAGAAGGAAGAATCATTTTCCTCTTCTCTGACCTCAGGGGTTGTGGAAGGGAGGGAAGAAGCAGAGGCAGGCCTAGGGCTCAGAAGGGGCAGAGTGGAGGTGGCTGAGGCTGAAGGCCTGACGACCAGAAAGGCCTGCATGAGACAAGAGGTGAAGGCCTGCCAGTCTGGTGTGACTTCTGAAGAGGTGGAGGTATGTTTAGTTTTTTGCATCTTTTTGGCCGGGGAGGAAGTAGAGAGAGACCTGGCGTCGGGTTTGGACAGTAAGACATCCGAAGTCTGGATCCCTGCCGGAGGTACCACCGAACTTGGTTCCCCCTCAACATCGACAACCATCGATGTCTAGATAAGCTCTGAGGATGTGCCGGTTGTCGGGTGCGAAATGGCTTCCTCAAGGGATGTCGCTGCACTTGTATCCTCCAGGCACTCCTCGACCCTTAGAACGGCAGTTGGCAGTGCGTCGGGAAGTGGAGCAGCAGGCGAAAAAGGCCTAGGAACCTTGGCCTTCTTGCACGTGGGTTCAGGTGCGGCCTCCGATGTAGGATCCATCCTATGGGCTAACCGCTTAAGGTGCTGGTTTTCAAGGTAGAGGTTTAACGCGGCTAGATGGCTGCACAAGGTCTTGGGCACAAACAATTGACAAATAGCACAGGCTGAGTGATCGTGTTCCCAGTCTAGGCAAAAAAAAAACACACTTGTCATGGACATCTTTATGGGGTATCTGGGGCCCACATTGGCACTTTCCCTTTTTCCCTCACATCAGCTAAAAGCTACAACAACCAAGCGTTAGCAAGAACAATCATCAAAAATAACAAAAATTAGAAACCCAACGGGTTACTTATCTTAGGATGAGACGTCTGTGAAGAAGCGATTGTACGATGCGAATGTCGTCTGCGGCTGAAAAGTTCTGAGGATTGTGCGTGCAGACATCACATTTAAGGCCCCTGGTTTATGGCCCTACATGTGAAGTCCCACGCACACTGCAACAGCCAAGCTGAAGTTTTGTATAGGAGACGACATACGAGTCGCCTGAGGGCATGAAATCCCACACCTAGAATACTGCAACATAGGAACAGAAGGACATATGGCCAGTGCATGGAGATTATTTTTGTTTACTCAAATACATGTTTTTCTTAGTCGCAAACCTCAAAAAATGTGCAACTGATTTTTTTTCTGTTTTATGTTAAAAGTCTGAGAGTTTGTTTTTTTAAACATTTTTTTACTAAATCATATTGGCAACAGTGACAAAGGTTAATACAGAAGAAAACAAACCATAGTGAAATGTCTCATTGTTTTCATGTAGTTTACATTTTTTGACAATTTTCGCTTGCATAACATAAATTGATCAACTCCTGCCACCCGTTAAACCTCACTCCTCCACCTGAACATAAAGTACAGTTTTGTACCTACCATAAATGTAGATGTTCGAAGATCCACATTGCTGCAGTCCTTACACTTGGGTAGTCCGCTGTCCTCGGTCGGCCCGAATATCAAAGTATAAGGCTGACGTCGGTCAAGGCGCATTAGACTGACATCAGGACTTCAGGGTACAAATGCGCATGACCGACGTCATATCCTCAGTCTTTTCTTGCCCCAGATGTCAGAAGACCCTAAAAAGAAAGGTCAAAACCAAAAGACAGCAAACAACCAACCAACCACCCTTGCACTAATAATATGTACAATATATACAATATACACAATATTTACAACCCAACACACACAACCGCCTCTAAGTACAGAGGGGAAGGAGGGAGGGTAAATTGGACTGCAGCAATGTGGATCTTCGAACATCTACATTTATGGTAGGTACAAAACTGTACTATGTTCTTCATCTCACATTGCTGCAGTCCTTACACTTGGGTAGAATCCCAAAGCAGAGATAAGGGAGGATGGCCAAACTACAAGGAAGCAGGAGCTGCCAAAATGCCCTGCAAAACAGCAGTGGCAAAACCAGCCCTGGATTTAGAGTAAAGTGGTAGGTGATAATGCCTAGAGAAAGTATGCACTGAACTCCAAGTAGCTGCCTCCAAAATATCCTTAGTTGCCACCCCTCAAAAAGCTGTTGGCAGTAGCCCTAGTGGAATGAGGCCTAATCCCAGCTGGAATCTCCTTGCCATGATGGGAATAACAGAAAGCAATGTAAAACCCAATCCACTTAGAAATAGTTTGTTTTGACACAGGCTTGCCCTGAGAACTCAAAGCAAAAGAAACAAATAACTGCTGAGACTGCCTGAACCCTTTAGTTCTGTCCAAATAATATCGCAACTGCCTGTGTACATCTAAAGTGTGCAAAATCTTTTCCCCTTTATTTTGGGGATTTGCATAAAAAGTAGGCAAATGAATAGTTTGGTTTAAAGCCACACTAGAAACCACTTTAGGCATAAAGGAAGGATTAGTACGTAAAGATACCCTATCCTTATGGAAAATTAAGAAAGGCTCAACCGCCATAAGGGCCTGTAATTCAGAAACCCTTCTTGCAGAGGTAATAGCCAACAAAAAAGCAGTCTTCCATGATAAAAACTTTAATTCAGTAGTAGCTGCAGGCTCAAAAGGTTGCAGAGTGAGTTTCTCCAACACAAAATTGAGATCCCAAGCAGGAGTAGGAGCCCTTCGTGGGGGTCTTATATTCTTTGCCCCTCTAAGAAATTGCTTGAACAAAGGATGAGAAAACAAGGGTGGGTCACAATCATAGTGAGTCAAATTGCAGCAGCATGAACCTTAATAGAAGAGAAGGACAAACCTTTGTCCAGTAACTCAGTAAGATATTAAAGAGCCACACTTAAATTAGGCTCAGAAACATCAAAATCCTTTGCTGCACTCCAAAATAAAAATCTCTTCCATTTATCTGCGTACACTTTCCTTGTACTAGGCCTTCTAGCTTCCAAAATAACATTCAAAACTTGCTGTGGAAGTGGAGGCCCACTATGGTTCAAAACAGAATATGCCAGGCTGTTAGGTGCAGAGAGTGAAGCTTGACGTTGAGCAAATGACTGTCCTCCTGAGACAACAGGTGTGGAATCGAAGGCAAAGGCCATGGAGGCTTCCGTGCCAGGCTTCTCAGTAATGGGTACCAATGCTGTCGAGGCCAATCTGGAGCTATCAAAATCATCCTTGGCTTGTCTTGTCTGGCCTTCAGTAGTACCTTTGGGAGGAGAGGCAGAGGCGGAAAGGCATACACATGAAGATTGCTCCAATTGAAAGAAAGAGCATCCACTTTCCAAGCTGTGGGATGAAACCTTTTTGTGCAAAACTTTGGCAGCTGGTGGTTTAGTGGAGAAGCGAACAGATCTATGTCTGGAGTTCCCCATGACACTGTCAATTTCTGAAATACATGAGGATCCAATTTCCACTCGTGGGGATCCATAATTTGTCTGCTCAACACATCTGCTAAGGATTTCTGTGCTCCTGGCAGAAACCTTGCCTGAAGATTTAGCTGTAAACTGAGAGCAGTCTCCCACAAAATCATTGCTTGCCTGCATAGAGGATAAGAATGTGTTCCGCCTTGCTTGTTGATGTACCACATGACAGTTGTGTTGTCTGTTAGAATCAACACCTGCCCTGGAAGAAGTAAATCCTTGAAAGCTATTAATGCAAACTGGACTGCTAACATCTCTTTCAAGTTGATATGTAGATGTTGTAGTCTGGCAGGCCACTTGTCTTGTATCCACTTTCCATTCAGATGAGCTCCCCAAGCTTTGTCTGAGGCATCTGTCGTTAGAATCTGACTCGCCTCTGGCGGGTCACAGAGAGTCCCTTGTTTAGGTGACATTCCTGAGCCCACCACAACAATTCCTTTTGAATGCAAGGTATTATTTGAATGACAGTGTCCAAATCCTGGCAGTGCTGTGTCCATACATTTTGAGATACCATTGTAGCTTCCTCATATGCAGTTTGGCATTGGGAAGCACCAGAATACAAGATGCCATGAACCCCAAGGCTTGAAGGACTGTCCTTGCAGTCAGCCTGGACTGATGAGACAACTGATGAAAGTAAAGGGAAAGATTCTTTTGTTTGTCCGGGGTCAAAAGGCCATCTGAGATGCTGTATTCAGTCTCACACCCAGAAAGCACATGTCCTGAGAGGGTACTAGACTGGACTTTATTTCGCTCACAGAATACCCCAGGCATCTTAGCACTGCTATCACATAATCCAAATGATGAAGAAGCTCGTCCCTTCCTTGAGCCAGAATCAGGCAATCGTCCAAATAAGGATAGATCTGTATTCCTTTTAAACCTGAGGAAAGCTATCACTGGAGCCAGAACTTTCGTGAACACTCTGGGCAGTAGATAAGCCAAAGGGCAATGCAGAGAACTGATAATGAGAAGTCCCAGCTCGAAAACGCAGATACTTCCTGCAACTCAGTCTGATAGGAACATGAAGATAAGCCTCCTTGAGATCCAAAGTTACCATCCAATGATCCTTGCCCAGCAGAGGTAAAAGCTGCTGTAACGCCAACATTTTGAACTTGGGAATGTCCAGATAAGTGTTGAGGATAGATAAGTCCAAAATTGGTCTCCACGTGTTCCCTTTCTTTGGTACTAGGAACAGGCGAGAATAAAATCCTAGGCCCACTTCTGGCATAGGGACCGGCTGAATGGCCCCTATTTGGAGTAACAGAGAAATTTGCTTGTGAGCCTCTATTCTTTGTTGAGGAGGAACGTCTGGCATGCCTTTGAAAGGAGGCAAGGTATGGAAATAAAACCTGTAACCGTGGTGTATGATATCCAATACCCATCTGTCTTGGGTAATTAAACTCCAATTTTCTTTGAAAAGTGCCAACCTTCCTCCCAAAGGAGCTGCCAGACGAGAAGGCTCTGGCAGCTGAAAAGGTAGGTCATTGGGTCTGTTTACGAAAGGACTGACCCCTGCCCTCACCAAGACTGTGCAGGAGAACTCCCTGTTCTAGGCCTGAAAGAGCCCTGAGCTCTGCCCCTACCACGTCTAGATCTACCCCTAGACTGGAAATCATAAGAAGGGTACGTCCACCCCTTAGTAGGCCAATTTCTACTAAACTTTGGAGGCTGGACCTGCAAAAAATCTTTAACAGTCTGCATAGACTTAGCCTTGTCCTCCATTTTCTTTAAAACTGCCTCAACAGGAGAACCAAACAACACATCAGATTGTAAAGGAGCATCTAAAATCCTTGTTTTAACGTGGTCAGATAAATTCTGATCCCTCAGCCAGGCGTGCCTGCGAAGAACTGACCCAGTGGCAGCCACCCTAGACGAGGCCTGTACAGCATCAAAACCACATTGCAGAGAATGCTTACCCACCTGTTCAGAAACATGTACTAAATCTTGTAACTCTTTACAATCAATACCTTCCGCCAGAGCATCAACCTTAGACTTCAATTGTGTAAGGAGATAATTTTGGTATTTCAACATGTGGAACTGGCAATTTAAAGCCCTCATAGCTAGAGTGGAAGAAGTATAAACTTTCTTTCCCCATCTATCCAAAGCCCTGGCCTCTTTATCTGTAGGAACCGGATTCTTGACAACAGAAGCCTTAACACCCTTAGGCCCCTGACTAACAGTTTCTGGGTCTGCCCTAGGACTCTTAAAAGATACTTATGAGCTTCAGGCACCCTGTAATACCTATCCGGCTTAACAGGAGCAGGAGGCAAAGAATCAGGATTAAGAGAAGCCTCTGCAAACACATCCTCCACAACATCCAGAACAGGAGGTATAGCCAAAGGCCTATGCTGGGGTAAAAACAAAAATTCCCTAAGCCTTTTCCTGGAATCAGAGAAGTCCTGACCTTCCCACTTAAAATGCTCCCTCATGGAATGGAGAGTCTCTGAAAAAGAAAAATCCTCAGGAGAAGAAGCAGAAGGAGTAGAATCATCCACATCAGAATCAGAATAAGGAGAATACTCCTGCAAGTCTTCAGCCAAGACTCTGAAACATCCAAGCCTGCTCAAAACTCCCTAACTCAGGCTCCACCCTAGGTCTCTTATCAGGAGGGGCAAAGAACCCTAATCAAAGTAATTAAATCTTCTGCCATTTTAAGCATATGCTTTGGGCACAGTTCCTGAAGAACTAGGGGTGACACCAACCGAAGCTAAACCTGGCCTGCCTCTGGGAGAAGCCTTGGAAACAGAAGGAGAGGGCCTAACCACCCTAGGAAGGGAGGTATAGTAACCTGAGAAGCCCCTTCAGCCTGACCTGCCTCGTGAGAGGCCACATCCTGCAATAACAAAGTCTCTCCCTGGGATCCCAAAGCCTCCGTGGAACCACCGCTCCACCAACACCTCTAAAGAACCGGTCCGCACGGACGGTTCTTCTAGCCTAGGCTTAACTGCCTTGTCGCTTCAAAAGCGGGCGCCGGAGCATCCGACGGCATTTTATAATTGCACCGCTTCAAGACTAACCTGGCACAATCTAACCTTCTCTTTATAGTGCGCTTATTGAATCTAGCACAAGAGCGACACCCAACAACGTCGTGCTCAGGCCCTAAACAAGGAATACACAAAGTATGATAGTCTCTATGCGGTATCTGTTTCCCACAAGAAATACAATTATTCACTTTTTCTGACATCCGGTAAACCACTGAGGCAAGAAAAACTAAAATATTCCCAACGGGTACTTAGCCAACTTTGACTCGGTCTGAAACTCCGAAATCGAAAAATTTCAGAACGCCATCCGGCACTTGCAATGCTGCTTCTGCATCGGACCATGCGGCAAAAAAGACTGAGGATATGACGTCGGTCATGCGCATTTGTACCCTGACGTCCTGATGTCAGTCTAATGCGCCTTGACCGACGTCAGCCTTATACTTTGATATTCGGGCCGACCGAGGACAGCGGACTACCCAAGTGTAAGGACTGCAGCAATGTGAGATGAAGAACATCTTTGCACCATCAGTGTCAGTGGTTCAAGAGGTATCACACTTGGCTTTGGTGCTGGAAGACTGGTAGGCTGCAGGTTCTGTTTCCACACCAGGTGTTTGACACTAACACTGTAGTGTATGGGGTGTGCTGTCCTTTATCTGAGATGTTAAACCAAGGTTCCCCATCTGCCTGAGATGGTAGTAGCTTAGGTGGATGTAAAAGACCCTATGCCACTTATAGCTTAGGTGGATGTAAAAGACCCTATGCCACTTATAGCTTAAGTGGATGTAAAAGACCCTATGCCACTTATAGCTTAGGTGGATGTAAAAGACCCTATGCCACTTGTAGCTTAGGTGGATGTAAAAGACACTCTGCCACTTATAGCTTAGGTGGATGTAAAAGACGCTATGCCACTTATAGCTTAGGTGGATGTAAAAGACGCTATGCCACTTATAGCTTAGGTGGATGTAAAAGACGCTATGCCACTTATAGCTTAGGTGGATGTAAAAGACGCTATGCCACTTACAGCTTAGGTGGATGTAAAAGACGCTATGCCACTTATAGCTTAGGTGGATGTAAAAGACCCTATGCCACTTATAGCTTAGGTGGATGTAAAAGACGCTATGCCACTTATAGCTTAGGTGGATGTAAAAGACGCTATGCCACTTATAGCTTAGGTGGATGTAAAAGACGCTATGCCACTTATAGCTTAGGTGGATGTAAAAGACGCTATGCCACTTATAGCTTAGGTGGATGTAAAAGACGCTATGCCACATAGCTTAGGTGGATGTAAAAGACGCTATGCCACTTATAGGAAAGAAGAGCAGCAGAAGTTCTCCAGTGCTCTGACCACATTTCCCATAGTCAGTACAAACAATCCCTTGGGTCTCCCCTGAAAAGAAGACACTGAACTAATGGGATTAATCTGGTCAACCACTATGTAGTTTGCTCCTTCCCTTTTCTAAAGATTCCGCCTTCAGTTCTTTAATCTCCTTTACAATATTCAGTACTTCATTTACAGCAGATTTATATTTTGGTTTCTAGTTTTTAGTAATTGCTTTTCTGCAGCCAACAGCATTTAAATTAGGACTTACTATATCTGGGCAACTCAAACTGTACATTCCAGCAAAAAAGCATCACTTCCTTAATTACAACAATCTTCCCACCCCAAACATCAGCATTTCTGTAAGGATTTTTTTTAAATCTGCCATCAACAGTCTGGGAGTTCATCTGACCATAAGACTCTCAACTAAATGAATGAATGAATGAATGAATGAATGAATGAATGAATGAACTAACACATAAATAAACTGAACTTCAAATAAGAAGCACAGACTACTATAATTTACACTGTGGCTTCTCACATCAATAAAATACTTTTCTGTCTCATTTGTCTGCAGGGCCAAGTAATGCCACTCAGCAAACCAGGGGCACCTTTTTCATGGGAGATTAAGCCTCAGGGTATAATTAAATAGCATGCACTGAGACAAAGCAGACTGGAATGCAGTCAAAAAAAAATCACAGAGCACATGTCTACATGTCACATGCCTTCATGTTATAGACAAGGACAAAAGCAAGCTCACTTTAGTATGTCTTTCATTTATGCATCGAAGAAAACAGTTAAAAAATTACCAGCACAGCAGAGTGGACACTGCCTTTACATGCAGCATTCCACACACAAGTGCATTTACAGAAGGGTGAATTTTTCACAGTTAGATGCATATGCGCAAATATCCCCATGCCCAACTGTCAAACTGCATACTGTGAAGTGATGGTAAGTCAAGGCAGTCATTAAACAAAGTACCACATTTGTTCACATAATAATGCATGTTTTAGGAAGTGCCATGACTGTCATGCTTAAACCGCACTTAGCTGCATGCAGTTTAAACAGTCGGGCATAATAATTACATCTGTTTTATGTCTTTTTTTATTAATTTACCATATTTACAATATATACAAAGAAAGGAAGAAATTCAACATTACATACTGTTGTACAATGTTTGGAATACATTGAATCATTAAGGTAATCTCATACAATTAACACACTAAGAGACTTAGTATTTCAATAGCAACATTTCAAGGTCATCTCAACTACTGAAAGTTTTAATATGATTTATAGATCTTATTCTCATCACTTCTTTTTTAGTTTTACATAGTACTGCTGTTAAATTTATAAATCCTTTGAACATAGGAACTGAGTTCATAGGTTGGTACTAGGCTATCGGCCCTAGGGCCTATACAAGCCTAGCCATAACAATCCCCTGGCTATTTCTTCCCACACTATTTACTTCCCTGTATTGGCATTTGTAATGCCATGTGCCGGAAGACCAAAAAAAAAAAAAAATCCCCGGAGAAGATCAAATCTTGAACATTGTTCTCCTTTAAACTCGATTTATAATATTTTGTAAAAACTTTTCAAGCAATCCCAAAAGACTGGGCTTTTACAGATACAGGATGTTGAACATTCATTAGTATAACTAATCTAAAGAACAATTACCAGACTATAACCCCTCAAAAACATACTCATCTCTTCCCAATATACA
Source organism: Protopterus annectens (assembly GCF_019279795.1). Taxonomy (NCBI): domain Eukaryota; kingdom Metazoa; phylum Chordata; order Ceratodontiformes; family Protopteridae; genus Protopterus; species Protopterus annectens. The sequence continues at coordinate 332,872,234 of NC_056726.1, forward strand.
TTTAAAATTTCGCAATCCATAAACATATGTGTCCAGTCAGCTTTTACATCTTTACTACATCTCCAACAAACTGAAGTTATGTTACTAAACTTAAAGATTTAACAGGGAGTAACACACATTCTGTGTACATATTTCCACATAAAAACTTTTCAGTATAAAACGTGAAGTTTGACTGATTATGTAACAAAATTTTATTCTTATCTACTGAGTTACTCAGTCAACATATCTAAAAATTTCCAGAATTTTGCATCAAAATTATTATTATTTATAATTAACTTATATAACTTGGACAAGCTTCCTTCGTAGGTCAGATTACCTTCAATTATAGCATTCACACAGGTTCACAGGTTCATAGGTGTGTACTAGGCTAATGGCCCCGGAGCCTTTACAAGCCTAGCCCATAGGTGTGCCCTGGCATTGTGCTGCCCGACATTAGTTCCCAGTGCCTCTATCAAGTAGAGCCACTGGCGTGATCCCCGAGGTGTACTTTCTATTTCCCATCCACTCATCAAGATTTCTATTGAAGAGGGCCAGTGAGGTGCTCTGCTTGACATGTATGGGAAGTCTATTCCATAGCAAGGGCAGTCTCAGGGTTATGAACCTGTCCCTCCAGCATGTTCTGTTGATTGTGGTAATGAGGTTGAAGTCTCTGGAGCGTGTGATGGTGAGGGATTGGGATTTCTTTAGATGTAGCATTTCTAAAAGGGCTGGGTCAGACATGGCTTTGTAAGTCAAGCAGAGATCGCCTCTAGGTAGGCAATATGAGACAGAGAATAGTTTTTTGAGTCTGTCCATACAGGACAAATGTTTAAAGCCTATGATCCTCTTTGTGAAAAATGTTTAAAGCCTACGATCCTCTTTGTGAGGTACTTTTGTGGCCTTTCCAGCTGTTGCATGTGTCTACTGAGGTACATGCCAAATGGGGCATTATACTCAATGATTGGCCTAATGAGGGAAGAGTACAGAGAGATGATGACCTCTTTCTTCCTGGATGCAAAACCTTTGGTAATGAGATGTGCCACATAGGACTTTCTGACCACAGTGGCACTGTGGTGGTCGAAGGAGAGGTTGCTGTCAACCTGTGTCCCCAGATTTCTTGTAACGCCTTCAGTGTTCAGTGGGCTCCCATCGAAGTGTTAACTAGTGGGAACTGAGTTTTTCATAAAGGGGATGATGACACATTTTTTGGCATTAAGCTTAAGGCCACGGTTTTGACACCAGTCACTGGTCTCAGAGAGGCCTTTCTCTAGGATGTCTACATCACTTGGGGAGTTAATAATGGCTCCCAGCTTGCAGTCGTCTACGAACTTGGTCAGCCAGAGTCCCTCCGTGTTGGCCTGGACTTCTGAGAAGTAGATGTCGAACAGGAAAGGACCCAGGGCTGATCCCTGTGGGACTCCACTTGTGACTGGTCAGCAGTCTGACTTGGAATCCGCTACTTTCACACTGTGGGTTCTATCTGTGAGCCAACCTAGTGATATAGGGGTTGATGCCTAGTTTGGTGCGTTTATCAATAATTCCCGAGTTGGGAATGGTATCAAAGGCCTTGGCCAGATTGAGGTAGGCTGTATGAACTTCCTTGCCCCCATCCACAGCTCTGGTGACTGACTCAAAGAAGTCAACCAGGTTGAGGAGGCATGATCTACCTTTCACAAAACCAAATTGCATGGGATCTAGAGTTTGGAGATTCCCTATATCCTTGTTAATTAGGTCCATGATGATGTGCTCCATAGCCTTACATATCAGACTCGTCAGGCTAATGGGATGATAATTCCCAGGGTCTGTAGTTGCTCCCCCTTTATGGAGAGGGATGACTGTAGCAGTGTGCCATCCGGTAGGGACAAAGCCTGAGGTGAGGCTGTGATTGAACAGGGCACACAGATGTGGTGCCAGTTCACTTTGTAGTTCATGTAGAACACATCCAGGGATATTGTCAAGTCCCATGGAAGTTGTATTCTTGGCCTTGGACAATGCAGCTTTAACCTGTGCAGCAGTAATGCTGGGTGCCTTGCATTCCTCTGGTATTGTGATTGGTCCTTTACGGGGGAAGAGAGGAGTAAAGTTGGCACTGAATCTGTCAGCCAGTATGTTGGCAATATCTGTTGGCTCGGTATAGGAGGTACTATTGTGCAGTAACTTAGAGCAAACCTGGGTATTGCCGTGGAGATTTTTGATATAACTATAGAAGGCTTTGTGGTTGTTTTTAGTGTATGCCACAATTCTGCCTTCATAGCTGGCTTTAGAGGTTTTGATGAGGGATATCAACTTTTTTTTGAGGCTAGTAAGGGAGTTTTTCCAGCCCTGGGACTTTATCTTTTTCTGTAACAGTTTCTTCCTTCTGTTGTAGAGTTTATTAATGGCAGGGGACCACCAGATTGGCTTCCTTTTTTTGGAGGAGAGCATCTTGGTTCTGTTGGGTATGGCTAGTTCCATGCATTTATGTACATGTTTGTACAGTGCACTGCTGTATGATTCGGCAGTCGTGCATCTATTTACCATTGACATGGGTGCCGTAAAGTTAGCCACCTCTGTTTTTAGGAGCCTAAAGTCAGCATTGGAGAAATTTTTCATGGTGGTTACCTTTGCGGAGGGTGTGGGTGAGATGTGGATTTCAATGGTGATTAGTCTGTGGTCAGATCTTACCAGGGAGGAATTGACTATTGGTATAGAGCAACGGTTGTCATTGTTAGTAATAACCAGGTCAAGGATGTTGCTTCCTCTAGTGGGGGTAAGAATGAGCTGGTCCAGGGCATTGGAATTGATGAATTCCAGAAAGCAATGGGCCAGTGTATTGGTACATGAGTCGTTTTCTCAGTTGATGGAGGGGTAATTGAAGTCACCTAGTATAAGAGTGTTGGGTTGGACCCTAATATTCTCCAGGGTGCTTAGGAAAGTGGAGTGTGAGTCTTGGGACATGGTTGGGGACCTATAACAGGCTACGACCTGAATCGCTGTCTTACCCACTGTTAGCTGCACCTGAAGTACCTCTGATGCGTTATGTTGGGCTACCAGTCTGGAAGTGTGCATATCCTTTATGAATATGGAGACACCACCGCCTTTGGAGCTTCGGTCCATGTTCTGGGGCTGAAAGGTGTGGAATGAGTTACAGCCTGGTAGCACAGGGGTGCTTTCTGCTGCCTTGAACCAAGTCTCTGTTACAGCACAAATGTCAATGTTCTCCATTTTAAGGAGTGATTCGAGCGAGTGCATTTTCAGATCTAGCCTTGAGCAGCATGACCCTTAGATTGCATTTGCTTGTAGCTGTTATGGAGGTAATGTGGTCTTTGGAACACCACCTAAAAAAGGCACTATAAGGGTGGCAAGAGCCTTGGCCAGTATCCGGAAGCTCAGGGGTGACAGATGCAGGCCATCTCTGGAAAAACACTGAGGTCTGGCAATGATGTCATCCCAGGCAGACAGATACTGGATCCCCTTAGAATGACACCAGAAACTTAGCCAATTGTTGAAATTAATCATTTTCTGCTTGTACTGTGGTATCATTCTGGGTGAAGGTAGGATGCTGCTCAGGGCTAGGGTCATACCCGCCTGGGCTACATAATCCGAGAGCTCCACCATGTCTCTCTTCATGTAGTCCAGGGAGATATGTCTCAGGTCATTCACACCCACATGTACAATGACAGAGTCATATTTGTACCTGTTGTTGAGGGACCTGAGTGCATGCATTATGTGGTGGCTCCTGGCTCCTGACAGGCAGCTGACTGTTACTTTCTCCTTATTCAACCTAGTGAGTGGGACATCAGTGTGCCTCACTATTGAGTCACCTATGACTAGTGTGCTGGGCATGCTGTTTTTCCTTAGGGGCTTTGGTTGAGAAGCACACTGTTTAGGAGAGTTATGTGTCTCGAGATTAGTGTTGTGTTGTGGTGGTCGAGTGTGTTTCTGCCTTGGAGGTTTCTGCTGTTTGGGTAGATTTTTATTGACAGCCTCCGCGAAGGTGGGTGTGTGGTTTGTGTTTTTAGGTGAAGGCAATGCTGTTGTGTGTTCTGGAGGGCTATGTGTCCCATGTGGTGTGTTACAAGTGTTGACCTTCTCCTCTTGACCAGCTATTCTGGTCTTGGCTGTAGAGTGCATGGCTTCCAATTTGAATATATAAGTGCATCTTTCGCAAGTCTGAGTGTTGGGAGGTAAGAGGAGAGGGTTGTCGGTGTACATGAGGCAGTTGCTACATTGCTTCAGGATGCCCAAGTTCACCAGGTTAATAGGAGAAAGCACAGGGAACTGACCTTTAGACATGCCTGCAGTTGTGGGCATTAATAATAAGTACTCGAGCCAGTTCCTTGTAGAACGTTTAGTGCTGTTAGCACTTTTGTGTGCTACAATAATTGCTACAAGAAGTCTGGTATGGTTAAGTGCTAGACTAATAAGCTAGTAAAAGTGCAGGAATGGAGAGAACTAGCAGATCTAAGGGAAAATTTGAAGAGCAGACTTTGGCACCTATCAGAAGCTTACAAACAGTCCTGGATACAGCAAATCTGTATCTGGACTAGACAAGTTACAGGAAAGGCGGGAAACAAGCGCAAACTCAGGCTTTTAAACCAGAAAGTAGAAAGAGATGGAAAAACTGTTCAAACGGTCAATAAACTACAAATTCTGGGCAAGAAACCACTCCTCCTGTGGTAGATAGGCTACCTACTGCTTACCACTCCCACTGATAAGCTAGAAGGCTTCCCTCTGACACAGAAAGGCTTGGGGGGGGGGCGGCTCAGACACTTGCATACAGTCCTAGATACAGCAAATCTGTATCTGGACTAGACTCGTTATAGAAAAGGTTACAAACAGTCCTGGATACAGCAAATCTGTATCTGGACTAGACTAGTTATAGGAAAGGTGGGAAACAAGCACAAATGCGGGTTTTTAAACCAGAAAGTTGAAAGAGATGGAAAAAAACTGCACAAATGGCCAATAAGCTACAATTTCTGGGCCAGAAACCACTCCTCTTGTGGTAGATAGGCTACCTAGTACTTTCCAATCCCACTGATAAGCCAGAAGACTTCCCGCAACACAGAAAGGCTTGGGGGCTCGGAAGCTTAGAAAAGTACAGTTTTGTACCTACCATAAATGTAGATGTTCGAGTGCTAATACAGCTGCAGTAATCACAGATGGGTTTTCTGCCGTCAGGCGGGTCCTCGGTCGGCCGAATTCTAAAGTCTAGGTCCGGCGTCGGTTGTTGTCGCTTTCTTTCCTGATGCCAGTGCAACGGGTATACAAGACACAGCCGACCCCATTTTCTTCAGTCTTTCTTGCCCCAGATGTCAGGTGCCCCCAGAAGGAAGGCAATACATAAATTATATATATATTCATGCAATGCAATATAATCAAAAATCAGTAGTTGCAAGCAAATATACCATAGAAGGATAACCCAATCAGGTTGTATGAGGAGGGGTTAGCCCCTAGGCCTTTACCAAGAGGGGAAGGAGGGAGGGAAACCTGTACTGCAGCTGTATTAGCACTCGAACATCTACATTTATGGTAGGTACAAAACTGTACTATGTTCATCGTGCATACAGCTGCAGTAATCACAGATGGGTAGAATCCCAAAGCTACGCACAGGGTGGTAGGCACTAGGTGGAAAGTACAGTTTTGTACCTACCATAAATGTACATGTTCGAGTGCTAATACAGCTGCAGTAATCACAGATGGGTTCTCTGCCGTCAGGCGGGTCCTCGGTCGGCCGAATTCCAAAGTCTAGGTCCGGCGTCGGTTGGTGTCGCTTTCTCTCCTGACGTCAGTGAGGCCAGAGTATATAAGACACAGCCGACGCCATGTTCTTCAGTCTTTCTTGCCCCAGATGTCAGGTGCCCCCAGAAGGAAGGCAATACATAAATTATATTTATATATATATACAAGCAATGCAATATAATCCAAAATCAGTAGTTGCAAGCAAATAAACCATAGAAGGATAACTCAGTCAGGTTGTATGAAGAGGGGGTTAGGCCCTTTGCCTTTACCAAGTGGGGAAGGCGGGAGGGTAACCTGTACTGCAGCTGTATTAGCACTCGAACATCTACATTTATGGTAGGTACAAAACTGTACTATGTTCATCGTGCATACAGCTGCAGTAATCACAGATGGGTAGAGTCCCAAAGCTACACACAGGGTGGTAGGTACTAGGTGGAACTGGGATGAGCCAGAATGCCCTGCAACACAGCAGTGGCAAATCCTGCTCTAGTTTTTGGAATATAAAGGCAGGTGGTAGTGTTTTGTGAAGGTATGTACAGAACTCCAAGTGGCTGCCTCCAAAATGTCTTTGGTAGGAACTCCTCTGAGGAAGGCTGTAGAGGTAGCTGTGGCCCTGGTGGAGTGGGATCTGATGCCTGTGGGAACAGATTTCCCATGATATGAGTAACAGAACCGTATGCAGTGGCCTATCCACTTTGAAATTGTCTGCTTGGTCACTGGCTTCCCTTGAGCCCCTACAGCATAGGACACAAAAAGTTGTTCTGATTTCCTGAAGGACTTTGTTCTGTCCAAATAATAACGTAGCTGCCTATGGATGTCTAAAGAGTGTAGCAACCTTTCCCCTTTGTTTTGAGGATTGGGGTAAAAGGTAGGTAAGTGTATGGCTTGGTTTAAAACTACCCTGGATACCACTTTAAGCATAAATGACGAGTTGGTACAAAGGGAAACTCTGTCCTGATGGAAGATGAGGAAGGGCTGCACCGCCATGAGGGCCTGTAGTTCCGAAACCCTACGAGATGAAGTGATGGCCAGAAGGAAGGCTGTTTTCCAGGACAAATGTTGCAAATCTGTTGATGCAGCTGGTTCCAAAGGAGGCAATGTTAATTTTTCTAGAATGTAATTAAGATCCCAGGCTGGTATTGGTTGTTTCCTTGGTGGTCTTATATTCTTAGCCCCTCTGAGGAACTGTCGTAAGAGTGGGTGAGAAAATAAAGGTGGATCCGTGTTGAATTCTGCAGAAATGGCTCAGGCATGGATTTTTATGGAAGAAAATGAAAGTCCACTGTTCAGTAGCTCAGCTAGATACTGTAATATCTGAGGCAAATTCAGTTTTCTAGGGTCCTGGCCTTTTTTCTCATTCCAAGAGCAGAACAGTTTCCATTTTGCGGTGTAAGCCTTTCTAGTAGATGGCCTTCTGGCACCTCCTTGGAGAGTAGGGTCTGTTGTGGTGTTAAGGAATTTTCCATGCAGCAAGATTGAGTGTTTTCAGCTGACTGTGAAGAGTTTTGTAGCTGTGCTGAGTCAGCAGAAGAGGCATTAGAGGTAGGGACCAGGGAGGAGTATGTGTTAGACTCCTCAGGAGCGGATACCAGTGTTGCCTTGGCCAATCTGGAGCAATCAGTATCATCTTCGGTCTGTCTGCTCTTGCTTTCAAGAGGACATTGGGCAGAAGAGGCAGAGGTGGGAAAGCGTAAACTGTCCATGCTGTCCAACTGAATGAAAGGGCGTCCACTCTCCAGGCCTTTGGATGAAAGGCCCTTGAACAAAACTTTTCCAATTGATGATTCCTGTGGGAGGCAAAAAGATCTATGTCTGGCCTCCCCCACGCTTGTATTATCTCTGTGAACACTTGAGGATGCAACTTCCATTCGTGTGGATCTGTCATATTCCTGCTTAGATTGTCTGCCAGCGTGTTTTCCAATCCTGGCAAGTACTGTGCTTGAAGTTCGATTTGCCATTCCAGAGCCAAGTTCCAAAGAGTCATGGCTAGTCTGCACAAGGGGTATGAATGTGTTCCTCCTTGTTTGTTTATGTACCACATTACTGTGGTGTTGTCTGTTCTTATCAGTAATTGTCCTGGATGCAGGAGGTCCTTGAAAGCTGTAATTGCATTTATTACTGCTAGCATTTCTTTTTAATTGATGTGAAGGTGCTTTTCCTTTTGGGACCATCTGCCCTGAATGCACCTGTCTGTCATGTGTGCCCCCCAGGCGTAATCTGAGGTGTCTGTTGTGATGACTTGGTTTGCTTGAGGCTTGCAGAATGGGAGGCCTCTGTTTGCTTGACATGCTTGGGCCCACCATAGAAATTCCTTTTGCAAACATGGAATTATTGGTATTATTGTTTCCAAACTGTGACTGTGCTGAGACTATAGGTTTTTTAGGTACCATTGAAGTTTCCTCATATGCAGCTTTGCACATGGGATTAAAAGAATGCAAGATGCCATGAAGCCCAGAGCCTGCAGGATTTTCCTTACAGTAAGCCTGGTACATGTTGCTAGTATTTTGAAGTACTGAGTTAGCTGCCCCTGTTTTTCTGGCGTAAGATAGGCCATCTGGGTGTTTGTGTCCAAGTTGGCACCCAGGAAAGTTATTTTCTGAGATGGTGTTAGCCTGGATTTCTCTTTGTTGATTGCATATCCCAGAGAATGCAGTAACCGTGTTACATAAGCCAGATGTTCCAGAAGTATGTGCTTGCTGTCCGCTTGGATCAGGCAGTCGTCCAAATAAGGGTAAATTTGTATCCCTTGAAGTCTGCAGTAGGCAATCACGGATGCCAGGCACTTTGTGAATACTCTGGGCGCAGTAGATAAGCCAAAGGGCAATGCAGAGAATTGATAGTGGATTGAACCTGCAAGAAATCTGAGGTATCTTCTGCAACTTTGTCTGATTGGGACATGCAGGTATGCCTCCTTGAGGTCCAATGTTACCAGCCAAAACTCCTTGCCCAGCATGGGAAGAAGCTGCTGTAATGTGAGCATCTTGAATTTTGGTACGAGTAAGAATGTGTTTAGGATGGATAAGTCCAAAATGGGTCTCCAGTCGGTTCCTTTCCTTGGTACCAGAAAAAGTCTTGAATAAAAACCTTGACCTTGTTCGTGAGTAGGTACCTCTTGTATAGCTCTCATGCTTATGAGCTTTGAAATTTGTAGTTGTGCCTCTGCCCTTTGATTGTGTGGCAGGTTTGGCATGTATTTTTGACACAGAGGTGCTAAATTTTAAGTTTATTAGCCTGGGAACTAAAGACAGGTGAAAAAGTGATGTCATCCAACTGACCTAGCAGTAATGTATTGTTATTAATTTAAGAACTCTCTCTCTCAGAAAAAAGTCTGGGCATTTTGTATTTGTCTTTGTACCTAGAAACATCCTCTCATCAGCACTTCTGCCTTGCTAATAGTAAGTAACTAGATTACAGTAATTTCTCTTAGAGACAGATAGGAATAAAGTAAGATCAGTTTAGATGTTTTCTGTATTTATGTGAGATAAACTGTTTTCTGTACTTATGTGAGACTGCCTTGCAATGTTGTTTTAAAATATTTCCTGTGATTCTGAACTCTGTAGTCACTGTGCTGAGTTGAGTATTGTCTTGTTCTTTTATTATTTATTATTAAATATATTTAAACCTTTTAACTGTGGCTTGTTTGTTTAGAGATATTTAAGCTCTTAAGAGTATTTGCATATGTATTTGGTGACACTGTTTAGGCCACTCCAATAGCCTTGCTGTTGGTCACACTTACCATATGGATAATAGTAACATCAGGATTGGTCACCCTTTGGTATGGGCCTTACAGTAGCTGATAAGCAAGGGTGGTTGATAGCAGTGATAACTACCTTATAATCTGGGCAGAAGGGGGCAAAGCAAGTAAACCTGTACCAGTCTTCCCCAGGAGTGTCTGTGTATTTGTATATAAATCAAATCTCAAAGTGTGTGTGTGTCAGCTACTTGGGCAGGATCATGAAGCACTGGTTGGACAGAGAGGGTGCTGGAGGTTTTGGCTTGACCACTCGGCTGAGACCTTACAGCTGTGCCAGTGGGAAGTCTTATTGGGGATATGGAGAAAGAGGGAGAAACCAGCTCCAGACTGTGATCTCTGTGTGCTCTTAAGGGAAACTGTACTGTATTGTGTGTGTGTATACTTATCCTCCCAATGTATTCGTCCCTCACTGGTGCTAGTGGTGAGGATTAAGGCTCCTTGATTACTGGGCCAGTGCAGGGGTGTCACACCCCCATGGTCCCCAACCCATTCCTGACCTCAGGTCGTTGGCAGCACACATAGACATTCTGTACCCCCACGGTCCCTAACCCATTCCTGACCTCAAGTCGTTAATAGCACACACAGACATTTTGCCCCCCCCCCCCCATGGTCCCTAAGCCATGCCTGACCTCAGGTCACTGGAGGCATACGCAGACATTCTGTACCCCCCCATAGTCCCTAACCCATTCCTGACTTAAGGTCGTTGGTGACAAACACAGACATTCTGTACGCGCCCCCCCCCCATGGCCCCTAACCCATTCCTGACCTCAAGTCATTGGCGGCACACGAAGACATTTTCTACCCCCCATGGCCCCAACCCATTGCTGACCCAGGTCATTGGCAGCACACACAGACATTCTGTACTCCCTAAGGTCCCTAACCAATTCCTGACCTCAGGTCGATGGCAGCACACACAAACATTCTGTACCCCACCATGGTCCCTCACCCTTTCGTGACTGTAGGTCGTTGGCAGCACACAGAGACATTCTGTACTCCCAAGGTTCCTAACCAATTCCTGACCTCAGGCTGATGGCAGCGCACACAGACATTCTGTACCCCCCCCATGGTCCCTCACCCTTTCCTGACTGCAGGATGTTGGCAGCACACACAGACATTTTGTAGCCCCCCCCCCCCCCCCCCCATGGTCCATATTCCTGAAGTCAGGTCATTGGCAGCACACACAGACTTTCTGTATCTGTGTCATTGGGCTGACACAGCAAACACCATATTTTACCAACTACTGTCTTTGATTTTTCCAAGCATTAGCAGTAGCAACATTAGCAGCATATCTGTAGTGGTCTTGAATAAAGATCCGATACAATCATATTTTTGTCAATAAAGGCATTCTATTTAACAGATAGGCTGAATGTGTGAAGGAGGGGTTGTATAATGTGGTCTTTGCAAATGTTTACAAATTGTGGGTTTAATCCATCAGCTTTTGGAAGGGGCTGTCATTGGTGATTTTGTAAATAAAGTCAGATATTTTATGTTGCTAGATAGTTTTGAAATAGAAGAGAGGTAAGTATTATAGGGTCTTTGGGGAAGAGGTTGCTTCTTAGGAAGTGAGGGAAGGTCTGCTGTTCTGTACCTTCTGAGACTACAGTATTGTCCGAGTTAAGATGAAATGTACTTTTACAGCAGTGAATTAGACACACAGATGTATATACACATTTACATATATTTTTTGGTTAACTAGAGAGGCCAAATGCAATAAGATATAAAGCCGTAAATAAACAACATCCACACAAGAGATAACAGTTACTGTACCAGTGAAACAACTTTTCCACACCCAATACCACTGGAGTATCCATGACTCACTGTGCTTTTACTGGTTCAAGTTACTTATAAACTTTTTTATAGCACAGAGTGACACTGCAGGAACACACTATCAAGTTAACTTAGTTTAATAATGTAAACTACAAAACGCCAAAATAATGTTACATATGAAGCCTCATGGAAGCATGTCAAGTTTTGACAGAACCACTGTTGATATACTTCTCCCACTGGTAAAGTGCAAAGAAAACCTTGCTAAACTTTAAATCACAATGTAATGAATCCACTCTTGTATAAGACATTATGACAGCCACCCATGAAAATAATCTGTTCCTTAAAACAGCAGGATCATTCTACCAGGAAGCTGTCAACATCTGCAGACATTTATATTCATAATGCATTTATTTCATTACCGTGCTACTCAAGCTTTGAAAGCTGAAGTTGCTTTTACTCTGTAAAAAGATTTAGTATTTCTCACCATGCTGTCTTTTCACAGAAGTGAGGGTGCACATCAAAGTTGTGGCTTCAGTGATAAAGCCTTTCCTGTGCACATTTTAAAAACAGAACCCCCCACACTGCTACCTGACAGTTTTTTTAGGCAAAGAATGGTGGAGCTCCTAAAACTGCAGTTAAGCACAGTCTCACCAGGAAGCATGGCTTTGTGGGTACAGTATAACTTAAACTCCGTTCTCTCACAGTAGTAGTCTGTAAAATTACATATATTAACGGGGAACACCTCAGTGATAAAAGGCAACAAAAAGCAATGTGTCATCTGTCTAAAAAGCAGTGCATTTTAGGAGGTTACATTACACTTGACTAACGCAACACACTAATAATTTGCGCTTACTATAAAATCATGGTCTCATTAACTAGTTTCCCACACTCTCTGTAGCTGAGAACAAAGCTCAAGTTATTCCAGCATGCATACACACTCAGTAAATCTGTAAAGCAGTTAATGTACTGGTTAAAAGGGATTATGTATTAAAGGACTGCCTTCTAATCAAATATTACCCTGCAAAACATAGACTCTCTTATGTATTACTGTCCTGCAGAGAAAATGAAACAATCTGATAGTCAAGACATTGTAAAAGAAGACCAATTAGTTACTTAGCATTCAGTGCAACAGACCATCAGAAGTGCATTGTGAATCTCTTAAAAGGAACACTTGGCAGCAGCAGCATCAGTAGCTTTATGTGAACAAAATCTAACTACAGAAGTTTTCAAAAATACTTAAAAAGCTATTGGCCTTCAGAGTAGCTAACAACGGCAATTTATTGACATTTGTTTGCCGGGAAAGTCCACTGGATGAGTAACCCATTTTTAGTGGAGGCCCTGGGAGAAAAGTTCCACAAATAATTACTGAAGTATACAAATTTAACATAGATATTACAATAAATGATTACATATATCACATGCAAGGATATATTACAGGACAATTCAACTTTTGAGTTAAAGAAAAATATTTTGCACAGTGTTGTATAAGACAAAGAAGTTACCCTAAATAAATGCAGAGACATACTGTAGTAGGGTTCAAGGTTTACACTTGTGAGTTAGACAGGAATTCAATTACCATTCACATATCTAGTTTCCCATATGACATGAAATTCACTGAAGATGCAACCGTTTACTGGTTTTCCACCATGTTATAAAAAAACAATTGACAAGGACGTCTAAGCAAAATGTGTGTGCACTCTTTGCTGATGTTTATCTTGCTCTGCTATTTATAGCACACAACTGAACATATGTACACTCCTACATATAAGTCTGAGCAGCATCATTTTCTACTTGGTTTTAAAATACACTTGTTAAAGAGCTATAACTTTTTTCTAGGCTTTTCTTCACATGTGTGGTGCCTACAGCCCTGTAATATCATTTTACATAAGTTTTTTAAAAAAAATAAAAAAACAGTTTTTAATAAAATCCTTCATAATTCTTAAGTTAGGCAAACCTGGAATTAAAGTGTTAGCAAACTCTTGTCTTAACATTTCTGATGGAAGTGGAGGGATGGAAGGAAGACATTCTGCTTTACGTTACTTATTATCTGCCTTACATGTAATTTTGTAATTCAGTGCAACAATCGTGATACTGCTGATTAATTAGAAAATTCTACACAATTTAAATAATAAGGAAGGAAAAGTTATGTACTTACCATAAAGGTAGATCTGTGTTGTCTGCTTCCATTCTTCCTCAACAGATGGGTCTTCAAATCCGAGTTGGTTACAACTTCAGCCATTCTCAAGGTACAATGTCCTGTATGTATCCTGGGCTCAGGCTCCTTCCCTTATCCTTAATCCCCTTATGACAAGCAATTTATCTCAGATCGAGTTTGCTTGTAATACCACAGTACAGTAAACTAATCCTGGGAATACCAGGTGATTTTAGAAAACACATATATCACAGCGCAGAGGAAAAGAAACCAGCTGTTAGTTGTACGTTTGAAATACAACCCTATGGTAACTAAGGTTAGGTCACAGGTCACTGCAGTAGTGAACAGAATGAATCACTGAAAAATAAAAACAAGGGTAGGGGAAGGGGTTGTGACAGGATGAGGAAGGATGGAATAAAACAACACAGATCTATCATTATGCTAAGTACATAACTTTTGCACCTGATGTTGTCTCGTCCGTCAGTTCCTTAACGGATGGGAGAAAGTCCCCAGCTACTGTAATCCTTGGCAGGTCTCATGGAAGGATATTCCTTACCACATCTCAACCAAAGAAGGCTCTTGACCTTGACTGTATGTCCGACTTGCAGTGTGAAATGAATGTATGGACCTTGGACCAAGTAGCCACAGCACATATGTCATCAAGAGGTACTCTGGAAAAGAAGGCTGTCAAATAAGCCACAGATCAAGCTGAATGAGCCTTTAGAGATTTTGAGAGTAGCAAGCCTCTTTATTTGTACACATAAGAGATACAGTCTGAAAGCCAACAGGGAAGGGTTACTTTAGGCACTCACCTTCCCATCTTGACAGAATAAGAGATAAAAAACTGGCCAGTCTCTCTGCTTGTCTAGGTTCCATGCAAGTAAAAATGTAATTGGCAGTTCACATCCAGCATATATAAAAAGAAGTTATGTACTCACCATAACGTTCCATCTGAGTAGGTAACTTCAATTGTCTGCAACCTGTGCGTATCGGATCTGACTCGGATCCAAGCCGGCAGCTTTCCAAGCTAATAGATCCGAGCTCCAAGCTCCTCCCCCTACCCATAATGCCCTGCCAACTCCCTCTAACCCTCAGATCAAGTTTGCCAAAGGAAAATAAAGAATTCCATAACCTAGGAGTGGTTCCCAACTGTTACAATGACGCCCATGAAAGGAAGCCATATCCTGACTCTTAGATAACGAACTAAAGGTGCGGGGGATGGAGGGCAGGTCGGTTGCAGACAAATGAAGTTACCTACTCAGATGGAACATTATGGTGAGTATATAACTTCTTTATCTGAAGTAGTTAACTTCATTTGCTCTGCAACCTATGGGACAGAGTCCCCAGCTACCAACAACTTGGGAGGCCCTTATGGAAGGATATTCCGGAGCACTGCTGAGCCAAACGATGCACGTCCTCTGGAGATCAAATCCAATTTGCAGTGTGTAATAAAGGTATGAGAGGAAGCCCAAGTAGCTGCCAAGCAAATGTCATCCAAGGAAACCTTTGACCAGAAGGCAGCAGAAGACGCCATTGATCGAGTAGAATGGGCTCTTACTCTCAGGGGCTCAGGACGACCAGAGCTTTTGTAAGCTAGGAGAATGCACTGTGAAATCCATCCAGCTAAGGTTACCTTAGTAACTGGCTTGCCCAGACAAAATTTTGCAAAGGAAACAAAAAGTTGGTCAGATTTTCGAAGATCTGCTGTTCTATTTAAGTAAAATCGTAACTGTCTGTGAACAACCAGACAATGAAGTCTGTATTCTCCTTTATTTTGGAAATTTGGAAAGAAAACAGGCAGATTAATGGTCTGGTTGATGTTGACTTCCGAAGCCACCTTGGGAAGAAAGGAGGGATTAGTCCTGAGGGAGACCCTGTCTTTATGAAAAATGATATAAGGAGGTTTACTGCAAAGAGCATGAAGCTCTGATATTCTTCTCGCAGAAGTAATGGCAATCAGAAAAGCCGTTTTCCATGATGCATATTTCAAATCGACTGAAGCCGCGGGCTCAAAGGGGGGCCCAGTCAGAGCTTGAAGAACTAGGGTAAGATCCCATGGGAGAAGTGCATCTTCAACGGGTGGTCTTAAAAAGGTTATTTTCAAGAAAGCCTTGCATATTCTGGAGGATGCTAGCGGCCCTGAGTTGTTACCAACATGGTAGTGGGAGATAGCTGCCAACTGAACTTTAATAGTAGAAGCACTGACTCCTTGATCAAAGGTATGTGAAAGAAAGTCTAGGACTGCTGGAATCAGAGCCGTAAAGGGATCCAAGTTCCTGTGCTCCGCCCAGATCGAGAAATGTTTCCATTTACTGTTGTAGATCTTCCTGGTGGATGGTTTATGGGCGGCTGCCAGGATGGCTTTAACCGAAGATGATATACCGGGAGTCCTACCCATCAAGGGAACTGGATCAACCAAGCTGACAGCTTCAGGTAGTCCAGATTGGGGGTCTTCAATCCTAATGGGTGAGAGATTAGATCCGGTTTGGGATCCAAAATCCAAGGAGGATGTACTTGATGAGACCGTAGGTAAGGGAACCAGATTTGGCGAGGCCAGAATGGGGCTATGAGGATAATTTTGCACCACAACCGACGAGCTTTCTAAAAGAATTTTGTCATCAAGGGAAGAGGAGGATAAGCATACAGAAGACCGGATGGCCAAGCATGAACTAGAGCGTCTCTGGGGGTTCCCCCTGGTGGGGGAATCAGAGCGAAGAATTCACTGCACTTTGTGTTCGAAGGCAAGGCGCAGAGATCGCAGCAAGGTTGACCCCATTGGAGAAAGATTTGTTTCGCTACAGCAGGGTTCAGAGACCACTCGTAAGACGACAAGATCGTCCGACTCAACCTGTCCGCTAAGATGTTTGACCGACCCGGTATGTGCGTTGCTATGAGAAAGCGGTTGGTGGATATCGCCCATTCCCATACTCTCATTGCCTCCCTGCAAAGTGGATAGGATCTGGTCCCCCCTGTTTGTTTATGTAAAAGACTGCCACCATGTTGTCTGTTTGTAGTGCAATAGTTCCTGGAGGGAGAAGGGGATGGAGAGCTTGCAACGCTAGAAGCATCGCACTCATCTCTAGGATGTTGATATGCAGTGAGGTCTCTGTGAAAGTCCACGTGCCTTATGCAGGAGATGTTGAATAAGGGGCAATTCAGGAGTCCAGCCATTTACTTCTGTTTTCACACGTCTTATGACAAAATTTGAGTAATAAATAAACATGTTATTTTATTTTAATACATAATAACACACATTTTTGATTCTGCCCATGCAATGCCCCCCCCCCCACCCGAGGAGAGAAGCGTCCGTGGTCACCATGACTTGGGGAGGGGGTATAACAAAGGGGCGGCCTTCTCGAAGGTCTCTGGAATGGAGCCACCAAAGAAGCAATTCCCTGCAAATCTTGGTGAGAGGAATAGGTGTGGTCAGGGGTTGACAGAGGATGGACCATTGTACTTGTAACGTCCACTGAAGGATCCTCATCTTGAGGCGAGCGAAGAGGGATAGATTGATGGCCACTGCTATAGATCCCAGGGCCCTCAGGACTAGTTCCGCTGGTGGGGCTGAGGATTGTAAGAGATCTAGAATGTGAAGACTCAGATTGTGTCCGTGGTCAGAAAGACTCTGGATTGAGTAGTGTCTATCCTGGCTCCTATGAATTCCAAAATCTGAGTGGGTTGAAGGGAGGATTTCTGGAGATTTATCGTGATCCCTAGGTGGCGGGCAAGGCGTAAGAAGAAGTAGTCCCTGCCTGAGCAGAGTTGATGCCTGGTGGGGGCGGTTAGGAGCCAGTCGTCCAGGTACAGAAAGACCTGTATTCCCTGAAGCCTCAGGTGGGCCCCTACAACTGCCATGACCTTGGTGAACACCCTGGGGCTGTGGTGAGACCGAAGGGTAGGAACCTGAACTGATAATGGCGGTCTCCCAGCCGAAAGCGGAGGAACCTCCTGGGTGGTCTGTCCATCAAAATGTGGTAGTATGCATCCTTGAGGTCTACTGAGCACATCCAGTCGTTCTCCTGTAGAAGTGGGAGAATGGATTGAATAGTGACCATCCGGAACTTTTCCTTGGCAATTGACAGGTTCGGCGTTGACAGGTCGAGGATGGGTCGTAAGTCCCCCGTCTTTTTTGGCACCAGAAAGAACCTGGAGTAAAAGCCTGATCCGGACTGTTTGGGGGGGACGCGCTGGATGGCTCTTTTTCTTAGCAGCCCTAAAATTTCTGATGCTGCTGCCTCCCTCTGATCGGGTGGGACATTGGGGAGTTTTGTTGCTCGGTGAGGGTGAGGTAGGAAGGGGATTGAATATCCTCTGGATATGATTCGGAACACCCAGCAATCTGTTGTGATGGACTCCCATTTCGCCAGGTGTTCAGAGAAGCACCCCCCCGACTGCCTCCAGAGAGGAGCAGTCAGGCAACCCCTCAGGGCTGTTGCGTGGGTCGATCCGAAAAAGGTTCTCTCAACCCAAAATTTTTCGGGACCCCTCTGCCCCTGGGCCGGCGTCCACCCTGTTCTCCTCTGCCTCTGAAGGACGAGGTATCCGGAGCGAAACAGGATTGTTGAGCTTTCCGGAACCACATCTTCTTTTGTCCTCTTTGGTTCCTGGAGTAGGACCTCTGAGGAGCCGAGAAGAGGATCCCGACGGCAGACAACGTCTTCCCATCTTTCTCGCTCTGGAGAAGCGTATCGCGGACGGTTTTGCCAAAGAGTGTGGAACCGTCGAAGGGGGGCGTTCGCGAAGGACGCCTTGAAAGGTTCCGCAAAGTTGCAGAGACGGAGCCAGACTTGTCTACGTAAGATGACGCCTGTTCCACTAGCTCTAGCCGCTCCCTCTGTAGCATGGGAAAGGAGCCACATAGATGTGTTGGTGATTGACTTGAGAGTGGCCATTCGAGCCGAGAAGGTACACTTGTCCTCGGCCGACATGGACTCTGGGGGTGACGCAGCGTACTCTTTAATCAGGTCTCGCTGTAGTCTAATCACATGTGCCGTATAATTCAGTGACCTTACAGAGAAGGTCGCTGAAGAAAACATCTGCTTTCCCAAATGGTCCATCATCCGAGACTCCTTGTCTGGAGGATGCACCGAGGAACTCTCCTGTGCTAACTCCTTTTTAGTGGCAGCCACCAGCACCATGGCATCCACTGGGGCACCCTTGCTCCAAACTGTCCTGTCCGTGGAAGGGCTGGGGATCCTGTCCGGCCTCTTAGGAATTGGTTCAACAGTGTCCGGTTCCTTCCATGCCCTGGTAGTAATGAGGTCTACCAGGGGATCGGCGGGAGGGGACACCCAAGAGGTAGATGGGCCTGCGTCAAATGCCTCCAGAAACACAGACTCATCCGAGGAAGGTTTTTGAGCAGACCACCCCCCTCTAATGCGTAACATTTCCATGATGTCTCCGAAGGAGACGTCTTCGGGGGGGTGACCCTGGGGAACCTTCCCCTTCCACCAAGTCCGTGTCCTCTGTGAAGGACTCAGGTGAGTCCAAGTGCCTCCTCTTGCAATTCCGTTTGTGAGGGACCTCCTCGGGGGGGCTGTCCGAAGAGGCCACACCAACGATGTCCTGTTCCCCTATGAGAACAATCTGGGACGTAGGCGCAGGCTGTCCCTGGGGCCGGATGATGGAGGACAGGCCCATATGAGTGGGAATGGCGGGTGGATCTGAAGCAAGAGCCTGGGGCCTCGAATCCCTCGAGAAGACCCTCTCCACAACGTCGAATGCCAAGGGGGAACTGCTTTCCCTTGGATCCGAAAGCATTCCCCTCGGATCCGAAGTGCGGATCGGCGCCGAAGGTGACCCGACCGGATCCAAAAGGGTAGTGTGCCCCGACCTTGATGGAGCCGAAGGTCCACTGGCCCTCTCGGATCAGACGTTCAGCTCACGGCCCCGAGAGCTCGGATCCGAAAATGGATCCGACAGACTCGAGTGTACAGTCGGCGCCGAAGTAGGAAGCACTGTCGGCACCGACCCTACCCTGGCTCCGAAGCTAGTCTGATCCGAAAGCTCCGAACCCCGAAAGTGGGTCGGAGAAGGAGCGATGGGGCGAAAAAAGGTGTCAAGCTCCCCCCCAGTGGGGGGGAGGCAAGAGCACTCGCACCTGGGCCTGAAGAAATCGACGCATCATCCGGTCGATATCAGCGTCTGACAAGCTTCTGGTGGATCTAGATGAGGTCACCGAAGCAGGCCGGGAAAGCCGCCTGGATGACCTTGAAGGCGACAGGGTCTCTTTCTCCGGCTCCGGGGAGAAACGTGGAGAACGGAGCAGAGAGGGGAAAGGCCCGGAGACCTTAAGGGGAGAGGGCAGCTTCTTAGACGGCGGTGCCGAAGAGGTGGATTCGGACCGCATTTTATGGCTCCGGTGTCTCTCCTTCTCTCTTTCTCTATCTTTCCTCTCTTTTTTTCTACTTTCCCTTTCCTCCTGGGCCAAGGTGGGAGGGTGAGTCCCGGCCAGGGGATCAGGAGTGACAGGTGGGGCAGCCACAGCTGCGGCCGGCGCCACCAAGGTGGAAGCATAGTCTGGGGGCAAAAGGCCCGCCAGAATGAGCTTTGACCTCCTATCCTTCAAAGCCCTGGGGTTGAAGGCAGCACAGATGGTACAGCCCGAAGAAAGGTGGTCAACCCCCAGGCAAAGGACACATCGAGTGTGACCATCTGCTGGAGACAGCTTATGGCCACACTCGGTACATTTTGAGAAAATGTCTTTAGGGCCTTCAGCCATTGTAAAAAGGATAGAAAAGTAGGCCCACAACACACACCTTCACACACGCAGAGGGGGGAGGGGAATAAAACTAACTTAACTAAAATACAAGAGAACTACCCAACAAAGACTACAAAAATATAGGAGGAGTTCACACACACCAAGAAAAGGAAATATCTGACAGAAAAGAAGTTTTTAAAGATTAACTTACAGTACTATTGCTTGGAGCTTGTTCTAGAGAAGCTTATGGAAGCTGTGGCAAACGAGATCTGAGGGTTAGAGGGAGATGGTAGGGCATTATGGGTAGGGGGAGGAGCTTGGAGCTCGGATCTATTAGCTTGGAAAGCTGCCGGCTCGGATCCGAGTTGGATCCGATACCCACAGGTTGCAGAGCAAATTAAGTTAACTACTTCAGATCTTGTATTCATCCTCGTTAAAAAAAATTGGAAAGAACACTGAAAAATTATTAATTCATTTGTTGATTAATGATTCAAAAGCTACCTTGTGGATGAAAGATAGATTAGTTCTCAAGTATGACCTGTCTTTGTGAAAAATCACATAGGGAGGTTTAGAAGATAGCATGGAGCTCAGAAATCCTCCTGGCAGAGGTGATGGACACTAAAAACAGAGTTTTCTGTCACAAAAACTTCAAATCAACTTTGGCCACAGGCTGAGAGGGAGGGTCCGTCAAGGCTTGCAGTAAGACCATAACATCCTAAGACGGAACCAGGTCCCTGAGAGGAGGGTGAAAGAGAAAAGTTCCTCTGAGGAAAGCTTTAGACAGACTGAGGGATCAAATAGGGGTGTGATCTTCTCCAAAATGAAACGAAAAAATTGTGGTCAATTGTACTTTAATAGTGGAGCAACTGATTCAATTTTGAAAAAGGAAGCTAAAAACCCAAAATTGTTGGAAGAGTGGCTAAAAAAAGGATTTAAGTTACTACTAGAAGGCCAAAGTAAGAACTTTTTTTTCACTTACTTTTATAGACTTTCATAGTAGAGAGCTTCTGAGAAGAGGTAAACATGCGGACGACTGGTAATGAAAGCCTAGACGGTCTAGCCATCCATGGAATTGGATAAACCATGCGACCAATTTGAGCGACCAAATGTCTAAGTGAGGCAAACCTGAAGAGTGAGATAGTAAGGCCAGAGCTGAACCCAGCACCCAGGAAGGGTATGCAGAGGAGGCCAGAAGAAGGGAAACAATTGTCAAGGCCAGTACAGAGCTATGAAGATGAATGTGATCTTCCTTGCCAAAGCTTTATGAAGGAATTTGGGTTTTAGAGGGGTAGGAGGGAAGATTAAAGGGATCTAGGGAGACAATTGTGGACCAGAGAATCACTCAGTAATTCCCCCTCCCAGGGGATCACAGTGAAAAAAAAAACTTGCTGAGTTTGATGCTGTGGGGAGATTTAAAGAGGCAGCAGCTAGGTCAGCCCCAGTGGCTGCATATACATTCTGTTACTACCAGACTAAGGAGCCACTCTTGAAGAAGAAGAAGAAGAATGGACCTACTCAATCTGTCCACTACAACACTGGACTTTCCTGAAATTTGCTTTGGTATCAGAAAGCAGAGGGAAGACATTACACACAATCTTTCGATACAAGTGATAAGACTGGGTCCCTTTCTGT
Source organism: Protopterus annectens (assembly GCF_019279795.1). Taxonomy (NCBI): domain Eukaryota; kingdom Metazoa; phylum Chordata; order Ceratodontiformes; family Protopteridae; genus Protopterus; species Protopterus annectens. The sequence continues at coordinate 332,893,939 of NC_056726.1, forward strand.
TTGCTGATGTACCAAGCCACTATGTCTTGCCTGTTTAGACAGATATCACACCCAAGAGGGGAAAGTCCTGGAATATCTGCAGTGTTAGGAGGATCATTCATCTCCAAGATACTGATGTGAAGATTGGCCTCTGCCTGAGATCAAGTGCCTTGTACAGACTCTCAAGAAATGCCCCCCCCCACAAGTGAGAAGTGTTTGTGGTTACCATGGCTCAGGGTGAGGGAAGAATGAAAGGACGTCCTTGTGATACAAGAGGTAACTCCAACCACCACCGGATGTGTGATCTGCAAATCTTCATTAATGAATGATACTTGAAAGGCCAAAAGGTCATGGCATGTTGTCTGATTGACTATTGAACTACCAGGGTCCAATGCAGAACACGCATGTGGTATCTGGCTAGAAAGACTAGAGTAACTGCAGCTGCCAGATATCCTAAGATGTGTAGTATCAGTTTTGCTGGTGGCTTCTGACAACACTATGTCCAAAGCTTGCTGGTGAAGACCTGAAATCCTGGTCTGAAGAAACTTCACAATCTGCAGTTTCATGTCCAAGAGAACACCAGTGAATTCTAAAGACTGTACTGGCTGGAGCTTGGACTATGCTGAGTCCACAGTGATTCCCAGACTTGAGCAAAGACGGAGCAAGGAGTCCCTGGCCTGAAAGTACAGTTTTGTACCTACCATAAATGTAGATGTTCGAGTGCTAATACAGCTGCAGTAATCACAGATGGGTTTTCTGCCGTCAGGCGGTCCCTCGGTCGGGCGAATTTCAAAGTCTTGGTCCGGCGTCGGTTGTCGTCGCTTTCTCTTCTGACGTCAGTGAGGCCAGAGTATATAAGACACAGCCGACGCCATGTTCTTCAGTCTTTCTTGCCCCAGATGTCAGGTGCCCCCAGAAGGAAGGCAATACATAAATTATGCTAATATGTGTATACATGCAGTGCAATATAATCCAAAAACAGTGGTTGCAAGCAAATAAACCATAGAAGGATAACCCAGTCAGGTTGTATGAAGAGGTTGTTAGGCCCCATGCCTTTACCAAGTGGGGAAGGAGGAGGGAAACCTGTACTGCAGCTGTATTAGCACTCGAACATCTACATTTATGGTAGGTACAAAACTGTACTATGTTCATCGTGCATACAGCTGCAGTAATCACAGATGGGTAGAGTCCCAAAGCTACGCACAGGGTGGTAGGTACTAGGAGGAACTGGGTTGAGCCAGAATGCCCTGCAAAACAGCAGTGGCAAAGCCTGCTCTGGTTCTGGAATATAAAGGCAGGTGGTAGTGTTTTGTGAAGGTATGTACAGAACTCCAAGTGGCTGCCTCCAGAATATCTTTGGTAGGTACTCCTCTGAGGAAGGCTGTAGAGGTAGCTGTGGCCCTGGTGGACTGTGATCTGATACCTGTAGGAACAGATTTCCCATGATAGGAATAACAAAACCGTATGCAGTGGCCTATCCACTTTGAAATAGTCTGCTTGGAAACTGGCTTGCCTTGAGCCCCTACAGCCTAGGACACAAAGAGTTGTTCTGATTTCCTGAAGGACTTTGTTCTGTCCAAGTAGTAACGTAGCTGCCTATGGATGTCTAAAGAATGTAGCAGCCTTTCCCCTTTGTTTTGAGGATTGGGGTAAAAGGTAGGAAGGTGTATGGCTTGATTTAAAGCTACCCTGGATACCACTTTAGGCATAAATGATGGGTTGGTACGAAGGGAAACCCTGTCCTGATGGATAATGAGAAAGGGCTGCACTGCCATGAGGGCCTGTAGTTCCGAAACTCTACGAGCTGAAGTGATAGCCAGAAGGAAGGCAGTTTTCCAGGACAAATATTGCAAATCTGTTGAGGCAGCTGGTTCAAAAGGAGGCAATGTTAACTTTTTCTAGCATGTAATTAAGATCCCAGGCTGGTATTGGTTGTTTCCTTGGTGGTCTAATATTCTTAGCCCCTCTGAGGAACTGTCGTAAGAGTGGGTGAGAAAATAAAGGGGGATCCGTGTTGTATTCTGCAGAAATGGCTGAGGCATGGATTTTTATGGAAGAAAATGAAAGTCCACTGTTCAGCAGCTCAGCTAGATACTGTAATACCTGAGGCAAGTTCAGTTTTCTAGGGTCCTGGCCTTTTTTCTCATTCCAAGAACAAAACCGCTTCCATTTTGCGGAGTAAGCTTTTCTAGTAGATGGCCTTCTGGCCTCCAAAATGACATCCTGCCCCTCCTTGGAGAGTAGGGTCTGTTGTGGTGTTAAGGAATTTTCCATGCAGCGAAATTGAGTGTTTTCAGCTGACTGTGGAGAGTTTTGTAGCTGTGCTGAGTCAGCAGAAGAGGCATTAGAGGCAGGGACCAGGGGGGAGTATGTGTTAGGCTCCTCAGCAGTGGATACCAGTGTTGCCGTGGCCAATCTGGAGCAATCAGTATCATCTTCGGTCTGTCTGCTCTTGCTTTCAAAAGTACCTTGGGCAGAAGAGGCAGAGGTGGGAATGCATAAACTGTCCATGCTGTCCAACTGAATGAAAGTGCGTCCACTCTCCAGGCCTTTGGATGAAAGGTCCTTGAACAAAACGTTTCCAATTGATGATTCCTGTGGGAGGCAAAAAGATCTATGTCTGGCCTCCCCCACACTTGGGTTATTTCTGTAAACACCTGAGGATGTAACTTCCATTCGTGTGGATCTGTCATATTTCTGCTTAAATTGTCTGCCACCGTGTTTTCCAATCCTGGCAGGTACTGGGCTTGAAGTTCGATTTGCCATTCCGGAGCCAAGTTCCAAAGAGTCATGGCTAGTCTGCACAAGGGCTATGAATGTGTTCCTCCCTGTTTGTTTATGTACCACATTACTGTGGTGTTGTCTGTTCTTATCAGTAATTGCCCTGGATGCAGGAAGTCCTTGAAAGCTGTAATTGCATTTATTACTGCTAGCATTTCTTTTTGATTGATGTGAAGGTGCTTTTCTTTTTGAGACCATATGCCCTGGATGCACCTGTCCGTCATGTGTGCCCCCCAGGCGTAATCTGAGGCGCCTGTTGTGATAACTTGCTTTGCTTGAGGCTTGCAGAATGGGAGGCCTGTGTTTGCTTGACATGCTTGGGCCCACCATAGAAATTCCTTTTGCAAACATGGGATTATTGGTATTATTGTTTCCAAACTGTGACTGTGTTGAGACCATAGGTTTTTTAGGTACCATTGAAGTTTCCTCATATGCAGCTTTGCACATGGGATTAAAAGAATGCAAGATGCCATGAATCCCAGAGCCTGCAGGATTTTCCTTGCAGTAAGCCTGGTACTTTTTGCTAGTATTTTGAAGTAATGAGATAGTTGCCCCTGTTTTTCTGGCGTAAGATAGGCCATCTGGGTGTTTGTATCCAAGTTGGCACCCAGGAAAGTTATTTTCTGAGATGGTGTTAGCCTTGATTTCTCTTTGTTGATTGTGTATCCCAGAGAATGCAATAACCGTGTCACATATGCCAGATGTTCCAGAAGTATGTGTTTGCTGTCCGCTTGGATCAGGCAGTCGTCCAAATAAGGGTAAATTTGTATCCCTTGAAGTCTGCAGTAGGCAATCACTGATGCCAGGCACTTTGTGAATACTCTGGGCAGTAGATAAGCCAAAGGGCAATGCAGAGAATTGATAGTGGATTGAACCTGCAAGAAATCTGAGGTATCTTCTGCAGCTTTGTCTGATTGGGACATGCAGGTATGCCTCCTTGAGGTCCAATGTTACCAGCCAAAACTCCTTGCCCAGCATGGGAAGAAGTTGCTGTAATGGGAGCATCTTGAATTTTGGTGCAGTAGAAATGTGTTTAGGATGGATAAGTCCAAAATGGGTCTCCAGTCGGTTCCTTTCCTTGGTACCAGAAAAAGTCTTGAATAAAAACCTTGGCCTTGTTCGTGAGTAGGTACCTCTTGAATAGCTCTCATGCTTATGAGCTTTGAAATTTGTAGCTGTGCCTCTGCCCTTTGATTCTGTGGCAGGTTTGGCATGCCTCTCATTTTTGGAAGAGTGTGAAAATGAAATTTGTAGCCTCTGTTTATAATGTCCAGGATCCATTTGTCTGTTGTGACAATATGCCAATTGGTTGCAAATAATGCTAGCTTTCCTCCCAAGGGTGCCGACAGCTGAGACGTGCTTGGCATGAAAATGAGGGAGTCATTGGGTTTGCTTCCTGTATTGTTGTGCACTGTCCTCGCCACCTCTTGGTGCTGGAGTTTGCCATTGTCGTCCTCTATATGATCCTTGTGATTGCCCTCTGCCCCTTGTGCATCTGTATCTACCTCTTTGGGGCTTGTCAGTGGCTGGAAAGGACCAGTTTTTTGAAGGCCAATTTCTGCTAAAACGTGGAGGTTGGACCTGTAAAAAGGCTTTGACAGTTTGCATAGATTTGGCTTTTCTTCCATTTTCCGTAGTATCTCCTCAGCATTAGTACCAAACAGCACATCCCTTTGTAAAGGAGCATCTAGAAGTTTAGCTTTGACATGATCAGGCAAGTTTTGTTCTCTAAGCCAGGCATGTCTGCGAATGACTGATCCTGTAGCAGCCGCTCTACTTGAAGCCTCTAGTGCATCATAACCACATTGTAAAGTGTGTTTACCCACTTGTTCTGCACTATGCATCATATCCTGTAACTCCTTTAAATCTGGTTGTTCAGGTTGAGACATTTTATTCCTTAATTGTGATAACAGGAACTGTTGATATTTAAGCATATGAAACTGACAATTTAAGGCCCTCATGGCTAGGGTGGCCGAGGTATATACCTTTTTACCCCACCTTTCTAAAGACCTTGACTCCCTTTCTGCTGGAAGTGGATTCTTGGCAGTGGAGGCCTTCAATCCCTTGGGGCCTTGTGAAATGGTTTCAGGGTCAGCATTATGACTTTTGAATAGAAATTGGTGAGAGTTGGGTACTATGTAATACCTATCAGGTTTGACTGGTGCAGGAGGCAGAGAATCCGGGTTAAGGAAAGCCTCCGAATAAACATCATCAAGTATGTCCAAAACAGGGGGTATCACCAGAGGTCTGTGTTGAGGTAACAAAAGAAATTCCCTAAGCCTTTTCTTAGAATCTGAAAAGTCTTGGCCTTCCCAATGGAAGTGTTCCCTCAAGGTGTGCAAGGTTTCCCCAAAGGAAAAATCCTCAGGATGAGATACAGAAGGGATGGACTGTTCTGCATCCGAATCCTCAAAAGGGGAGTAAGAGTGTTCCTCTGCATCAGAATGTTCTGATAAAAAGGATCCCTGATCAGAAGAGGGAGAATCTTCCTCCACTTTGGGTCTCTTGTCAGGAGGGGGTTGAGAACCTCTGATAAGAGTAATTAAATCCTCAGCCATTTTAAGCATCTGTTTTTTAGGCATGGGACCTGGAGATGGGCCCTGTGCAACAGGCCTTTTGGGGTGCCTGGCTGCTTTGGATTTAGTAAAGGCCTTAATGGAAAAAGAAGATGAGGGTCTGAAGACACCATGGGTGGAAGTGGACCTGTCCACATTAGTAGGCTCAACATTAGCAAAGGCTTCGGTGGTTGTAGTCTGGGAAAGGGCCGAGGTCCCAGCGGTCTCGGGTACAGAGGACACCGCCAAAGGAGTGTCGTCGGTAGTCAGGGACTGCAAAGGTGTCTTGCTGAGAACCAGACCACGTGTAGCCTGTTTTGGCGTGGTGTCGGCGGGGACCGCGGGCCTCGCGTGTCGGTCCTTTTCCTTGCGTTTTTTGGACAAAACGGTAGTCGGAGTGTCCGACGACATTTTATAATCAAAAGCTTTACCAAAATAGTGTTGGGCGAACGCCCAACGCTTAATAGTGCGTTTATTGAAGGTAGCGCAAAAGCGACAGCCCGAGACGTCGTGGTCTGGGCCTAAACAAGGTATGCAGAGGGAATGGAAACCCTTATGCGGTATTTGCTTCCCACAAGAAATACAATTATTAACTTTTTCTGACATCGGTCTGAGGCAAGAAAAGGTTCCCCAATGGGGTACTTAGCTTTAATGAAGACTTCGGTTTCCAAAATTTTCGTAATTCAGGAGCTGGCCGACCGGCACTTGCGAACTGCTTCTGCTTCGGGCACCGCGCGGCAAAAAAGACTGAAGAACATGGCGTCGGCTGCGTCTTATATACTCTGGCCTCACTGACGTCAGAAGAGAAAGTGACGACAACCGACGCCGGACCAAGACTTTGGAATTCGGCCGACCGAGGGAACGCCTGACGGCAGAAAACCCATCTGTGATTACTGCAACTGTATGCACGATGAACATCAAGTAGATTCCTGGATAAGGCAGTGAAGAGCCAGTTGTCCATATAAGGGAACACCTGGAACACATACAGTCGGAGATGAGCTGCAACAAGTGCCATGCACTTGGTGAACACCAGGGGGCCGTGGTGAGACCAAAGGGCAGTGTTCTGAATTGGAAATGGCTGGCTCCCAAGCCTGAAGTGAAGGAACCTCCAGGAATGTCTGTTGATCTTTAAAAGTGGTAGTACGCTTCCTGGAGGTTGATCAAGCACATCCAATTATTCTCCCTCAGCAAAGACAGAACAGATTGTCGCTCGTCTGGTCAGGATAAAGTAGGCAAACATTAGTGGTTCTGTTCAAACAGCTTTACTACACACAAACACATCATAAATGAGGCTTTGTAACTTAATCTTAAATAAACTTATGAACAGACTGACCACTGCACTCATACATGTTAACACTCTGGCTGTTCTCTCAAAATGGCACTGCTGCCTGCACATGCTTTCTATTTATATGCATGTGCCTACATCTGGAAATGCTTCTTAAAGGTACATAGTCATTTGCATCCTCACTGTCTCTCCTTTTACCGGACGAAGAACTCTACTCTTTTTATCATAGCTGGACTTCTGAGAAGAACGTTTCTTAACAAGTTGGGCTTTGATTTCTCCGTTGTTTTTAGCATTAGGCACCAACAAACTAGAACTGATAGACAAGGTTGTTCTGGTTTGCCTAGATCAAAGTCTCTGAGCAGGTGAGCCAAGTACACTGTCACGGGGTATACTTCTGAGCGTAAGTAATTTGAAGATGATATTGGTATTGTCATGCTTTGACCTCCAGTAATTGTTTTACACTCTGTATTGCACGTTCAGTGAGGATATTTTGGAATGCTAGTAATATGAATAAAGTCCCACTCTAGTAAATGCTAGTAATATGAATAAAGCCCCACTCTAGTAAATGCTAGTAATATGAATAAAGCCCCACTCTAGTAAATGCTAGTAATATGAATAAAGTCCCACTCTAGTAAATGCTAGTAATATGAATAAAGCCCCACTCTAGTAAATGCTAGTAATATGAATAAAGCCCCACTCTAGTAAATGCTAGTAATATGAATAAAGTCCCACTCTAGTAAATGCTAGTAATATGAATAAAGTCCCACTCTAGTAAATGCTAGTAATATGAATAAAGTCCCACTCTAGTAAATGCTAGTAATATGAATAAAGTCCCACTCTAGTAAATGCTAGTAATATGAATAAAGTCCCACTCTAGTAAATGCTAGTAATATGAATAAAGTCCCACTCTAGTAAATGCTAGTAATATGAATAAAGTCCCACTCTAGTAAATGCTAGTAATATGAATAAAGTCCCACTCTAGTAAATGCTAGTAATATGAATAAAGCCCCACTCTAGTAAATGCTAGTAATATGAATAAAGTCCCACTCTAGTAAATGCTAGTAATATGAATAAAGTCCCACTCTAGTAAATGCTAGTAATATGAATAAAGTCCCACTCTAGTAAATGCTAGTAATATGAATAAAGCCCCACTCTAGTAAATGCTAGTAATATGAATAAAGCCCCACTCTAGTAAATGCTAGTAATATGAATAAAGTCCCACTCTAGTAAATGCTAGTAATATGAATAAAGTCCCACTTTAGTAAATGCTAGTAATATGAATAAAGTCCCACTCTAGTAAATGCTAGTAATATGAATAAAGTCCCACTCTAGTAAATGCTAGTAATGTGAATAAAGTCCCACTCTAGTAAATGCTAGTAATGTGAATAAAGTCCCACTCTAGTAAATGCTAGTAATATGAATAAAGTCCCACTCTAGTAAATGCTAGTAATGTGAATAAAGTCCCACTCTAGTAAATGCTAGTAATATGAATAAAGTCCCACTCTAGTAAATCTCTTAACAACTGACTGGTAAGCTGAGAACCATCGTCAGAAATAACCGTGTGTGGACTACCATGGACTGAGAAATGACAGTAACAGTACTGGACATTAGGTTATGTAGCAAAATCGATCTCAAACTAGTTCAAATAAGAGTCTACCAACACTAAGCAATGTTAACTGTCCCACTCAAATATGTCAGTTGCTACTGTTGACCAAGGTAGTTCAGGAATTTGGCTTAGATGAAGTGACTCTTTTTTCAAATGTGGCTTAGTACTTTTGCACTCTGAACAAGAAGAAAACACTGTATCAATGTCTTTTGCTAGAGAAGGCCAAAATACTAGTTCTCTCATCCTTCTTTTGGTAGAATTGGAACCTGGGTGGCCTTGATGCAAAATCTGAATGTATTCATGCTGTATGAAAGTAGGAACAATAACTTTAGGATATTTGAAAATGATACCATCTTCTGTCAGCATCTAATCTCTCTCTGGAAAGTAAGGCTGTACTTCTGACGGTACACTGGATTGAGCTTTTGCAAAATTGGATCAGTTTTTGTATGATCTCATAGCTCATCAAGTCTCATGGAAGAAAAATTACGTACTTCAATTACATCAAAGTCGAAATTCTCTGCATTCCGTAGTACTTCTGGGCGACCTGGATAAGGTATCAGCCAGACAAACAAGTTTACCCTTTGTATAGACCATTTTGAAATTGTACTTTTGTAATTTGAGTATCATCCTTTGTCATCTTGCTGGAGCGGAATGCATAGACTTCTTTAAAATAGTTACTAGAGGCTGATGGTCAGTTTCTATACGAATTGCTCGACCATAAATATAATCATGGAACTTTGAACATGCGAACACAAATGCCAAAATTTTTTCTCAATTTGAGCAAACTGCATCTCAGTTTGGGTAAGTGTTCTACATGCATAGGCAACAGGTCTGCCCTCTTGACCAAACTTTGAAGCATCACAGGAAAGAAGTACTGATTTGTGGACATCATAGTATCTTAATGTAGAAGGGTTAGCAATTTGTTTGAGGTTATCAAATGTTCTCTGGTGTAGTTCTAACCAAGACCATACAACATTTTTATGGGTCAGCTCTCTTAAAAATGCTGATAACTCACTAAAGTCAGGGATAAATTTGTCCAAATAGTTAACCATGCCAAGAAAACGCTGTAAGGCTTGGACATTGTCTGGAGCTGGCATCTCAAAAATGGCAGCTTGTTTAGAAGGATCTGGTCATAAGCCTGTACTGGTAAAAAATTACCTACATAAGTTACGTCTGGTAGTCTGAATTTGCACTTCAGATGATTGAGATTTAAATTCACTTCATGCGCTCTGTCCAGAACTTTCCTGAGGTTTCTGTCATGCTCTGCGTCACCATAATCTCCAACCAGTAAATCATCAACTATTACAGCACACACGTAGCCTGAAAAATTTGCTCCACTGCACGCTGAAAGACCTCACTGGCAGAATTTATTCCAAAAGGCAACCCGAGGAATCTATCTACCAAATGGGGTACTGAATGTAGTCAGTAATGAAGATTTGTGATCAAGCATTACTTGCCAAAATGAATTCTTTGCACCTAAGACAGAAAAAACAGTGGCATTTGGCATGAGGGTTGCAATCTACTCAACTGTACGCACAGGATGATGAGGTCTTTTTAATGCCTTGTTAAAGTCTCTTGGGTCAATGCATATTCTGATTTCATCTAAATTTTTCTTATGAGCAGCTACCATGGACAATACCCACTCGGTTGGTTCTGTGACTGGACAAATCACACCTAGTCACACCATTTTGTCTAACTGGACCTTGACTTTGTCCTGCACAGCTACTGGAACTCTCCTTGCTGGTCTGACCACTAGACTGACTTCTGGGTCTAACTACATGGAGTACACAACTGGAAGTTTGCCTAGCTTGTCATCGAACACACCATCAGTCTGAGAAAATAGCATCATTAAATCTCGAACTGGGACATGTGCTTAAATGATGTACTTCTTTGGTAAAAGAAAGCAGTTTCATTCTGAAACTGTCTCTGAGACCTAATAATGACTGCACAGGACTACATAAAATTGAAAGCTGTAAAACCTCCCAGCCGAATATGCTCTTTTAATAACTGAATGATACTTGGTTGATTTACAAAACTTTTGAAAATTATTCCATTTTTTACACTTGTGGCACTGCTGACCAAATGCTAACCACTTTTCTCTTTTAGACTCATGGTTGGCTCCACAATTACGATAGTTAACAATAAGACTAGACTTGGGTTTTGCTAACTCACTTTTATACTGCACTGAGCTGCTCTTTTAACTGAACTAGTCTTGGAACTTGCTAGAAAGCTCTGGGTTCTCCTTGCCACACTTACAGGGGCTGCTGCTGCCATGTCCTTATGCCTGTTTCTGCTTGCCAAGTGTTGCATGCTGTCTATGTCTGCTCTAGAGGCTTCTGAAACCATGCTCTTATCACTTGCAAGCATACTTGTGTGCCTTTCTGTGAACTTATGGATTTGTCAAATCTCTACAGCTTTACTTAACATTAAATCAGTGTCACATAGCAAAATATTTCTCACTGCAGCACTATTAACACAGCCTGCCTGTCCTTTATTAACTCATCTTTCAAGTCACCAAATCTGCATGTTTTAGCTTTATTTCTCAAGTCAGTGATATAAGCTGCAAAAGTTTTACCTGGCGTTTGGTCTCTTTTATACAATAAGTGCCTCTCTACTGTAACATCTGTCTACTGTAGCATTGTCTGGGGTTACACATTTCTCTAAATTTACATTTTAAGCACTCAGGGTCTTCCCTTGATTCAGCCGGTACCACAATATGATGGTTTGCCCCCCTCTCCTGCATATACTTCTGGTGCATATACAAATGAACTCTTTCAATAGCTTCTGACCCAGCTAAGTTAAGCAAAATGAATGCCCTTGTACATGCATCTTTGTCAGAAAAAAGCTGCTTGTATAAAAATATTGTATTCCTGCTCACTCTCTCAATTCTCTGCTATATTATGATCAAAAAGAAGTGGTGATGGTCTGCAAAATGTTTCTGCCATATCAACACACAGTAGTGAAGTTGCTTGAAATAATGTACGAACATGCACACATAAATATATGCCAGAATTTTATGCCAGTACTTGTAATTATGCCTAATACACAACAAACTATTTGAAATAACTGCACTTTGCCTAATAAGTCTCTGTAGTACAAGAACACAGTTTGAAATCATTGTACTTTATGAAACCACTGCTTATCAGTGTGTAAGAAATACCCTGAAATAACTGTACTTTGCGAATAACTTTACACAGTGGAAGAAGCTCAGAGTTAGAAACATTTCAAGATAAATGCACTTTGCAAATAAACTGTACACAGCACAAGAACCTTTCAAAATGGCTGTACTTTGCAAAATAAGTCTGCACAGTGTAAGAAACACTCTGAAATGGCGACTTTCTGCGATTAAATGCACACAGCACAAGAAACTTTTCGACATGTCTGTACTTTGACTGCACTTTGCAGTATAAAAAGAAGTTATGTACGGATCTAGGTTAAATAAACGGAAAGCTTCAAATGTCGAGTACAACAAACTCGAACACTTTTAAGCAAATGTTTATTTAATCGACAGCACAGAATGTCAGAAAACAGAGTTCCAAAACATTTTGTTTAGCCAGCACTGAAATATGTGACTTCATAGGTAGGTACTAGGCTATCTGCCCGAAGCCATTTATAAGCCTAGCAGGAATGTGTTGGCTTTCGACGCCCCCTTAGATTAGTTCCCTGTGCCTCTGTCCAGCAGAGCCATTGAAGTGATCCCTGGGGTAAACTTTCTGTTTCCCATCCACTCGTCAAGGTTTCTCTTGAAGAGGGTTAGCGAGGAGCTCTGCCTAATGTAGATTGGAATCTTGTTCCAGAGCATGGGAAGTCTCTGGGACAGGAATCTATCCCTCCATCATGTCCTATTTATTGTTGTGGTGAGGTTTAGATCCCTGGAGTGTGTGGCTCGAGGGGATATGATTTTCTTTAGGTGGAGCATGTCCATCAATTCTGGGTTGGACATGGCTTTGTATGTCAGGCAGAGGTCACCTCTGAGTAGGCGGTATGCAACCGAGTACAGCTGGAGTTTCTTCAGTCGAGCTGCATAGGGCATCTGCTTGAGGCCAGTGATCCTCTTGGTGAGGTACTTCTGTGGTCTTTCCAGTTGTTGCAGGTGTCTTGTAAGGTACAGCCCAAATGGGGCAATGGGTCTGATGAGTGATACGAAGAGGGGCCCAATGGCCTCTTTCGATCTGGATGCAAACCCTTTTGTGATTAGGTGGGCCACACAGAAGGATTTTCTAACCACTTTAGCAACGTTTACTGAGCGCTTTTGTTTAGTATAATACAAAACTTCATCAGAATATTCTGTCAAGCTGCTCAGACATAGCCTGTGATAGCCTGTGCTGTTTTCCTCCACTTATTGGAGGACTGCTAGACGTGTCACGTGAAGTGGGAGCTACAGGGAGGCACCATATGACAGAATATTCTGATGAAGTTTTGTATTATACTAAACAAAAGCGCTCAATAAACATCTTTTGTGGATCTTCTGTCCTGCTGGGGTTTATTTTTACTGGTTTGCTTTTCATTCACTTTAGCAATGTGATTATCAAAGGAGAGATTACTATCTACTTGGGTCCCCAGATCCCTTATTACATCTTCCGTATTTAGAGGCTACCACCTATGTGGTAGTTTGTGGGTACTTTTTTTCCAAAGGGGATGACTATTCACTTTTTGGCATTTAGCTTGAGGCCATGATTTTGACACCAGGTATCTGTCTCAATGAGACCCTTTTGGAGGATGTCTGTGTCAGCCGGAGAGTCAATTATAGCCCCTAGTTTGCAGTCGTCTGTGAACTTGGTCAGCCATAGTCTTCCTGTGCTTGCCTGTACCTCTGAGAAGTATATGCCGAACAGGAGGGGTCCTAGGACTGAGCCCTGGCGAACACCACTTGTAACCGGTTTAGAGTCAGACCTAGCTCCCGCAACTCTTACCATGTGGGTTCAGTCCATGAGCCAGTTGGCAACCCATCTCATGACGTAAGAGTTTATGTTCAGGATGGTGAGCTTGTCTATAATACCCGAGTGGGGAATGGTGTTGAAGACCTTTGCGAGGTCTAGGTAGGCTGTGTGGACCACCTTTCTCTCGTATATAGCCTTGGTAACTGTCTCAAAGAAGTCCATCAGGTTTAGGAGGCATGATCTGCCTTAAAGCCGAACTTGGTAGGGTCCTGTGTTTGGAGGTTCCCAATGTCTCTGTTAATGAGATCCATGATGATGCGCTCCATAGCTTTGCAAACCAAGCTAGTCAGGCTTATAGGGCGATAGTTCCCAGGGTCCACTGTGGCTCCACCTTTGTGGAGCAGAATAACCATTGCTGTGCGCCACTCTGTGGGCACGTAGCCTGTGGAGAGGCTGAGTTTAAACAGTGTGTTTAGGTGAGGGGTTAGTTCATCTTTGAGCTCGTGTAGGACAAAGCCTGGGACACCGTCCGGTCCCATTCATGCTGTGTTTTTGGCTTTGGAGAGGGCTGTTTTAAAATGAGTGTTAGTGATTTCAGGGGCACTACATTTTCTGGTATACTTATGGACCCTTTAGGAGGTGGGGGGGTGAAGTTTGCACTGAACCTGTCTGCCAGGATGTTGGCTATATCGGTCGGTTCAGTGTATTTTGTGCCATTCTGCACTAACTCAGAGTAGATCAGAGAATTGCCACTTAGATTCTTGACATAGCTAAAGAATGCCTTATGGTTATCTTTGGAGTCCATGGCAATTTTTCTTTCGATGCTAGTCTTGGATGATTTTAGGAAGGAACATAGTTTCCTGCTGACACTGATCAGGGATGTCTTCCCTTCTTGGGATTTTACTCTTTTCTGTACTAGTTTCCTCCTTCTATTGTACAACTTGTTTATGGCAGGGGTCCACCAGACTGGTTTCCTTTTCTTGGAGGGGTGAGTCTTGGTTATGTCTGGGATAGCACGATCCATGCATTCTTGTAAGTACCCGTAGAGTGCATTAGTACAGGATTTTGCAGCTTGGACAGCGTTATCCTTTAGCATGGGGGCTTTGAAACTTCCCACCCCGGTCTTAAGTAACATGAAGTTTGCTTTTGAAAAGTTTTTCACGGTGGTTTATTTGACCGGGGGTGGTGGCTGAATGTGGATATCCAGAGTGATTAGTTTATGGTCAGATCTAACCAGCGAGGGGTTGACCTCCGGTGTGGAACACCGGTCGCCCATGTTGGTGATGACCAGGTCCAATATGTTGTCACCTCTGGTGGGGGTGTTGACCAGTTAATCCAGGGAGTTTGAGTTTATAAATTCTAGGAAATGTTGGGCACGGGAGTTTGTACTTGAGTAGTTCTGCCAGTTAATGTTTGGGTAATTGAAATCACCCAATATCAGGGTGTTTGGTAGGACCTTTATGTTTCCCAGTGTTTCCAGGAATGCGGAGTGGGGGTCCTGGGACATGGTGGGTGATCTGTAGCAAGCTATAATTTGAATAGCAATTTTGCCCATTGTTAGTTGCATGTGGATGATCTCTGAAGCATCGTGCTGTGCTACTAACCTGGAGATGTGGGTATCCTTGATGAATATAGATACTCCCCCGCCTTTTGTATTTCGGTCTGGGTTTTGTGGCCGAAATGTATGGTAGGAGTTGTAGCCTGATAGTGCTGGGGTGCTCTCTGGAGCTTTAAACCAGGTTTGTTACTGCACATATATCGATTTTCTCCATACTGAGGAGTGCCTCAAGTGCGTGCATTTTGAGGTTTAGACTTCTGGCACTGAGTAGCATTACCCTCAGTTTTTTGTTACTTGTGCTATTTACGGCGGTGGGTTTGTCTTTTGAGCCTTGCCTAAAAAAGGCACTATGGGGGTGGCAAGAGCCTTGGCCAGTATTCGGAAGCCTAAGAGTGACAGGTGCAAGCCATCTCTAGCGAAGCAGTGTGGCTTGTCGAGCATGAAATCCAGGCTGACAGACACTGGATCCCCTTTGAATGACACCAGAAGCTTAGCTAATTGCAGAAATTGATAATTTTTTTCTCTATACCGTGGTATCATTCTTGGTGAGGGCAGGATGCCACTCAGAGTCAGGGTCATACCGGCCTGGGCTACGTGATCAGAGAGCTCCTCCATGTCTCTTTTCATGTAGTCCAGGGAGATATGTCTCAGGTCATTCACACCAACATGGACAATGACAGAGTCATATTTGTACTTGTTCTGGAGTGATCTTAGTGCTTGTGTTATGTGGCGGATCCTGGCACCCGACAGGCAGCTAACAGTAACCTTCTCCTTGTTCAGCCTAGTGAGTGGGATGTCAGTGTGCCTGACTATAGAGTCACCTATTACTAGTGTGTTGGGTATGTTATTTTGCCTTAAGGCCTGTGACTGCGTGGCACACTGGTTTTATGAAGTTTGTGTTTCATGGTTTGTGTTGGGGGTGGAGGTTGCCTGGATGTTTGCTTTGGAGGTCTCTGTTGTTTTTGCAGATTTTTATTTAAAGCCTCCAAGTATGCTTTTGTGTATTTATGTGTGTTTTTTTCCAGTGCTGGTTTCATAGGTCTATGTGAGACTGGTGGTGTGATGCAAGTAATTCCCTTCTCCTCTTGACTGCCTGGTCCAGTCTTGGGTTGAGACAGCTTAGCCTCCAGTTTGGTTGTATAATTGCATCTCTCGCATGCATTAGTGTTTGGTGGAAGGAGGAGAGGGTTGTCTGTGTACATGAGGCAATTGCAACATTGCCTCAAAATGCCCAGATTCACCAGTTAGACCGAAGAGTACACTTGAAACTGCCCTTTGGACATGCCTGGATAGGTACAGTGAATTGTTTTACTGATTGGCTGGTAAGGTCAAATAGAGAGCCTTGTCCTTCTCTACAGTATAGGGGGTCTAGCGCTAAGGTTTATTAGTGCTTGCTATGAGTTTTGAGCAAGTGCCAGGATGAGAAGTGAATGGTTTGAGTGCTTAAGTTGAAAGTTTGTCTCGTTCCAAGGGAAAAATTCAAGAGTAGACTTTGTGGAGCCAGGAATACTTATACCCTAGCTAACAGGCGCTGCCCGGCGCGCAAAACCACGCAAATGCAGGTTTTTGTAGCAGGGAAATGAAAGAGATAGAAATTAGCCCAAAATGGCCAATAAACTACTAATTTCTGGGCTGAAACCACTCCTACATGGACAGATAGGCTGCTCAAAGCTCCCTCTCTCACAGTGAACAGAGAAACTTCCTTCTATCCAAGTAAGGTATGGGCAAACACAGAAACTTGTAACACAGCCCTGAATTCAGCACTAACCTGAAAACTGGACTATACTAGCTTAGAAAAGCAGAAAAATAAGTATATATATATATATATATATATATATATATATATATATATATATATATATATATATATTTTTTTTTCTTCTTCCAGAAAATAAAGCAGATACAATCAAAAAAACACTTTAAATGTACAGAAACAGCTATCATACTTGAGTGTGTAGCCTGCAACAGTTAAACAAGTAATATAAACACAAAAACGACTTTGCTAAAGTGCAGGCAGTAAAATAAGTACAACATGTAGCTGAAACAAGCTTTTTAAATCACAGAAACTCTAGAAAAATTTATGTTTTACGCAAAATTAGCTAAAGGCAGAAATAAAATGCAGAAAAATTATACTTAATCACTCCAAAGTCTCTCGTTTGTCTCTCTGCTGCTGTAGGACTCTACAGGGCACCAGGCAGCAGCTTGCTGAGCTGTATACTAGCACAAAAACCTAGCAAATGTGGGTTTTATAGCTGGGAAATGAAAGAGATAGAAAATGGCCAATAAATTACTAATTTCTGGGCTGAAACCACTCCTCCAGGGACACATAGGCTGCTCAAAGCTCCCTCTCTCACAGTGAACAGAGACACACACTTCCTTCTATCCAAGTAAGGTATGGGCAAACACAGAAACTTGTAACACAGCCCTGAATTCAGCACTAACCTGAAAACTGGACTATACTAGCTTAGAAAGGTGGGAAAACAAGAATATTTTTCTGTTTTTTTTTTCAGAAAATAAAGCAGATACAATAAAAAAAAAACAATTTAAATGCACAGAAATGGCTATCACACTTCAGGTGTGTAGCCTACAACAGTTAAACAGGTAATTTAAACACAAAAATTACTTTGTTAAAGTGCAGGCAGTAAAATAAGTACAATATGTAGCTGAAACAAGCTTTTTAAATCACATAACTCTAGAAAATCAGCATTTTAGGCAGAATTAGGTAAAGGCAGCAAGAAAATGCAGAAAAATGATACTTAATCACTCCAAAGTCTCTTTTGTCTCTCTGCTGCTGTAGGACTCTTGCTGAGCTGACGTATTACGTCATGTAAGCTACTGCTAATGGCGCCGTATGATGCAGAATGGGAGAATTTCCCTTTTCTGCACTGAAGTGCGGTCTCGGAGTTGGTATATTTAAGTAGGGGGGTGTCATACCGTTATAGTATGTTTTTCTGTTTTTTATTTTTGTTATGATGTATGCGAACTTGCTGTTAGTTGGTTTACTGTCCTACAGCACTTGGGAAGGGTAGGTGGCCAAACAAATCTTTTCGGTATTGTGGTTTGCGACATTGTGAGCTGTCGGTTAAATAAACATTCGCTTAAATGTGTTTGAGTATGTTGTACCCGACATTTTAAGCGTTCATTTATTTAACAAAGACCCTTATGTACTTACCATAGCATTCCATGTGAGTTGTTCATCTTGCCTTCATTCTTTACTGATGGGTTCGGAGCTGATCCCCCGGCTCCGATACGGCCAATTGCAAAGCTCGAGGTCTTCAAACAGCTCGAAGCCAAGTCCCTATCCCATGATGCACCTGGAATTACCTCAGATATTGTTTGCTGCGTATAATACCATATGTCATTCTTTCACCCCCAATAGAAAGGTACAGAAGGATTGAGTAACCAGGATGGATCCAGCATCTCGGTCATCTACCAGCCCAGGAGGAGGTAGAAGGGAGGGACGTAAGAATGAAGGCGAGATGAACAACTCACATGGAATGTTATGGTAAGTACATAACTTCTTTATGTGAAGTTCAATCTCGCTGTTCATTCTTTACTGATGGGTAGCATCCCAAGCACCATCAACCTTGGGTGTCTCACGAGAGTATATTTCTCAGGACCGTGGATCCAAAGGAGACCTTGTCAACTTTGTAATGAGTGATAAAGGTATGAGGTTTTGACCAAGTGGCTGCTACACAAATGTTATAAATAGGAAATCTGGCAGAAAAGGCAGACGATGTAGAAACTGCTCTGGTGGAGTGAGCTTTAATCTTATGTTGCAAAGGCATATTGGCAGCTGAATAGGCAAAGGTGATATAATCAGATAACCATTTAGACAGAGTTGTTTTAGCCACTAGTCTACCCTTCCTGGAGTCAGAGAATGAAACAAAAAGCTGGTCTGATTTTCTGAAATCTTTTGTTCTATCCAAATAAAATCCGAGCTGTCTGTGAACATCAAGTTTGTGCATCATATACTCTAAATTGTTCGAATGGTTGGGGAAGAAGACTGGCAAATCAATAATCTGGTTGAGATTGGCTTCAGTGCAAACTTTGGGCAAAAATGAGGGGTTTGTTCTAAGTGAGACTCTGTCAGCATGGAATATCAAATATGGAGGCTTGATGGATAAAGCCTGAAGCTCTGACACTCTAACGGCAGAAGTAATAGCCACCAGAAAGATGGTCTTCCGTGACAAAAATATGAGGTCGCAAGAGGAAGCTGGTTCAAATTGCGGAAGAATTATCTGGGAAAGCATAACATTTAGATTCCATGGAGAACAGGGAGATTTCACAGGTGGTCTAATATGAAAAGTCCCTTTGAGAAAAGCTTTGGATAACTTGTGAGACATGATATTCAACCCTTCAAATCCAAGATGAAAATTAGAAATAGCAGGCAATTGAACACGAACTGTTGCTGCTGCAGCTCCTTTGTTAAAAATCATAGTCAAGAACTCTAAGATGGTGGCCATAGGGGCTTAGTAAGGAGCAATATAATTTTTAGAGGCCCAAATAGAAAATGTTTTCCATTTGCCAAGATACAGTTTCCTAGTAGAAGATTTGTGATAAGATTAAAGAATCTGTCTTGTCTCACTGGAGAGGTTATGAAACCTGGCTATGATGGGAACTGGAGCAGCCAAGCTGTCAGCTTCAGGGACTGCAGACAGGGATGAAGACCCCCAGACGAGTGTGTCAGAACGTCTGGAACTGGGTCCAGAATCCAAGGATCCTCCAAAAGATGAAGTCGAAGGAAGGGGAACCAAATCTGACGAGCCCAATGAGGGGCTATTAGAATGATGGTTCTTCCCAGGGTTTTTGCTTTCTGTAGAACCTTGGGAATCAACAGGATTGGTGAAAATGCATAGAGGAGACCGGGAGGCCTATAGTGTACGAGTGTGTCCCTTGGGGCTTTGCCCGGAGGGGGAATCAGGGCAAAGTAGCTACTGCATTTCATGTTCAAGTGACTGGCAAAAAGGTCGCAGCAAGGCTGGCCGCACCTGCGGAATATCCTGTCCGTTACTTCTTTCTTGAAGGACCACTCGTGGGGCGACAAGATAGCCCTGGTGAGCTTGTCTGCTATCACGTTGGATTTCCCCGGGATGTGCGTTGTCAACAGAAAGCGCTGGGTGGAAACAGCCTACTGCCATACTCTGACAGCCTCGCGACAAAGGGGGTAAGACCTGGTTCCTCCTTGGTTGTTCAAATACCAGACCACCAACACATAGTCTGTCTGAATCGTAATCGTACCCAGAGGAAGAAAGTCCTGAAAGTACTGCAATGCCAGAAGTACTGCTCTCATCTCCAGGACATTGACATACAGATATGTCTCTTGATCGATCCATGTGCCGTGGGCCGTCTTTCCCTGAAAATGCCCCCCCCCCCACCCTATCAGGAAAGCGTCCGTGGTCACTGTGGCCACTGGAGGGGGTAGCACAAATGGACGTCCTATCATTACATGAAGTGAGGTCAACCACCACTGAAGGTCCTTTTTGCATGAATTTCTGATTATAGTGGGAGACATGGGAAGCTCTTGGTAAGACCACTGAGTGAACAACAGCCACTGTAGTATCCGCATGTGCATACAAGCTAGTGGTATGGCTAGAATTGCTGCTGCCATCATGCCTAATAATTTCAGAACTTCTGATGCTGGTGCTTGGTCTTGTGATATCAGAACGCTGACATGCTGACGAAGAAGAAAGACTCTTTCTACTGGAAGCCTTGGTGTGGTGATGATGGTGTCCATCTCTGCCCCGATAAAAACGATATGCTGCGATGGCGACAAGGCAGATTTTTCTAAGTTGATTGTAATGCCCAGATGATTGCAGAGTGACAGAGTGGACTCCCTGGTCTTCCTGTGTCCTGACAGAGTGCTCTTCAAACTATCTGGAGATATACAGAGCTAAGTATATTTTTCTGGCACTTCAGAGTTGTGTACTGTTAATTGTTGCTTGACTAATTTTATAACACTGTTCGCTGACTTAGTTGTGCACTGTTATTTTTGCTTTACTGTATAGTTTTTCAGATCTCTGCTGAAGGTGTTGTTTTTCCCCTACCCACCTTCCCTATTCCTGTCTTGTTTAAATTTGGAGGTTTTTATAGTTGCCTGCCCCCACTGTAGATTTGATCTGGGACACTCTTCCCAGTCCCATCTCTTTACCTCATTCTACCTAATAGACTCCTTCTGCACTTGTTTTTAGTCACTTTTAATTTAATTGCTTTTTTTTAAAACTGTTTGGTCTAACATTGATACATACTCAAGTGTACTAGCTTGCACTGTATTTGAATTGTTTTTACTGCTGTTTTAGCTACTTTTCTGTATAAAAATAAATAAATAAAAATCTAAGCCTGTTTCCTACCTTTCCTATAACTAGTGTAGTCCAGATTCAGATTTGCTGTATCCAGGACTGTATGTAAGCTTCTGAGCCCCCCCCCCCAAGCTTTCTGTGTTGAAGGGAAGCCTTCTAGCTTATCAGTGGGAGTGGTAAGAACTAGGTAACCTGCTACTATATAAGGAGTGGTTCTGGCTCAGAAAAGTACAGTTGTGTACACTTACCACAAATGTAGATGTTCGAGTGTATTCACTGTTGCAGTCATTACATTTGGGTAATCCTGCTGGCAGGTTGCCCTCAGTCAGCCTGAATTCCAAAGTCTTGGGTCCTGCGTCGGTTGCTGTCGGCCCTTCCCTGACGTCAGGTGTATAAAAGATGCAGCCGACGCCATTTTCTTCAGTTTTTATTGCCCCAGATGTCAGGTGCCCCCAAAAGGGTAGGCTAAATTTATGTTTCTAAGTATATATATATAGATATATCTATAAAAATATATATAAAAAATATATATAAAACATACATGCACCAGTATAAACTTTACCTTCATCTACAAGCAAATGCACCACATAGGTTGTATAGATCAGAGTAGTAAAGATAAATTCCAGTAGAAAAAAGGGGGATGGCGTGTGTGTAACCTGGACTGCAACAGTGAACACACTCGGACATCTACATTTATGGTAAGTGTACACAACTGTACTATGTTCTTCGTGTTTCACTGTTACAGTCATTACATTTGGGAAGAGTCCCAAAGCTATGGTTGTGAGGCTGGAGCTAAATAGCATTAGGAGCGGCTAAGAGGCCCTGCAGAACTGCAGTGGCAAAGCCTGCCCTGGATTTATAAAGTAGCAGATTGTAATGCTTTGTAAAGGTGTGCACTGACCTCCACGTAGCAGCCACTAAAATGTCTTTGGTTGGTACTCCCCTGAGAAAGGCTGCTGAAGTGGCTGCAGCTCTGGTTGAATGTGGCCTAATGCCCTTAGGCAAAGGCTTGCCATGCTGTGAGTAGCAGAAACGAATGCAGTGGCCTATCCACTTTGAAATAGTCTGCTTGGAGATAGCCTTTCCTTGTGATCCTGCAGCATATGCCACTAGTAATTGTTCTTTCTGAAAACTTTAGTTTTGTCCAAAGAGAATCTAAGTTGTCTGTGTGCGTCCAAAGAATGCAGAATTTTCTCCCCCCTGTTCTGTGGATTTGGATAAAAAGTTGGCAAATTAATAGTTTGGTTAAGTGCTATACTGGACACCACCTTAGGCATAAATGTAGGGTTTGTCCTCAGAGAGACCCTGTCTGGATAAAAAAATGATAAAAGGTTCCACAGTCATGAGAGCCTGTAGCTCTGACACTCGTCTTGCAGAAGTTATTGCTAGGAGCAGAGCTGTTTTCCAAGATAAAAACTTTATCTCCGCAGTAGCACCTGGCTTAAAAGGAGGTAGGATGAGTTTTTCCAAGACATAATTGAGGTCCCATGCAGGTATTGGCGATCTCCTTGGAGGCCTTACATTTTTGGCTCCTCTGAGGTACTGCCTTAATAAAGGATGAGAAAAGAGTGGTGGCTCTGTATTGTAATGAGCCAAAATGGCAGAGGCATGAATTTTAATTGATGAAAAAGATAGGCCTTTGTCCAGCATCTCAGTTAAGTATTGCAAAATCTGAGGAATATTTGGTACAGCTGTATCAGTTCCTTGTGCCTGGTTCCAAGCACAAAATCTCTTCCATTTTCCAGCATAGGATTTTCTAGTACTAGGCCTTCTGGCTTCCAAAATGACATTCATCACAGCTTTACTGAGAGGTGTACTTTGCATGGCTACATTATCCGCCATGCTGCCAGGTTTAGAGTCCTGAGTTGACTGTGCATAATCTGGTTGTTTTGTTGGGACAGTAGATGAGGTATTTGAGGTAAAGTCCAGGCTGGGCATTGAGACAAGTTCCTTAACATCGGATACCAGTACTGGCGGGGCCAGTCTGGGGTAATCAGAATAATTTTTGGTTTCTCCTGTCTGACCTTTAGGAGTACCTTGGGGAGGAGAGGCAGAGGAGGAAAGGCATATACTGATAGTTTTTTCCAGTTGAAAGATAAGACGTCCACTTTCCATGCTTGTCTGTGATAAGTCCTTGTGCAGAATCTTTTTAGTTGGTAGTTGTGAGGGTACGCAAATAGATCTATGTCCGGGCGTCCCCATTCCTTTGTTATCATGTTGAAGACTTGTGGATCCAGGTGCCACTCGTGGGGATCCATGAGGTTTCTGCTTAGTTCGTCTGCCAGAGTATTTTCCTTTCCTGGCAGGAATTGTGCCTGCAAATGAACTTGGTAAGTCAATACTGTGTCCCATAAAGCCATGGCTAGTCTGCAATGGGGGTAAGAATGCGTGCCCCCCTGCTTGTTTATGTACCACATGACCGTGGTGTTGTCTGTCTTTATCAGTAGTTGTCCCGGATGAATTAGGTCCTTGAAGGCTGTCAGGGCATTTTGAACAGCTAGCATCTCTTTTTGATTGATATGTAGATTTATTTATTTTATTTTATATTTGTTGACCGGGCTAGTCTAACTGGATACATGTCCATTTTCAGTAGAGGCCTGGAGAGATGAGCTCCTTGCAAAAAATAACAAAAAAACATTTTTCCTTACAATTATGTTACAGGTTAATACAGAAATTATCATAGAGGTCTAAATACCTCCCATTTCAAAATTCAGGTACAATACAAAAAATGCAGGTAGAGTATATACTATAGTCTGGGGAGATAAGGTCTGGGATAAGAAGAAATAAATACATTTATATTTACAAAGAACATTTGAAGTTAACATAGAAATAATGAAAGAGGACATAAATACTTCACAGTGCCAAGGCAGGTATGATGCAAAATTACAGAGAGGGCAGAGATACTTTGCAGTGCAGTAGGCAGGTACAGTGCAAATTAGAGGTAGAATACAGAAAGTTAAAATAAAAGAGGCATATTGTGTAATTATAAAAATAAAGAGCTGTCACACTATGAGTAAGCCTAGGGGATGAAAAGAAGGGTAAGGAATAGGAAAAAGGTAATGTAGCAAGTAAGGAAAGTAGAACTAGTTGTAAGGAAGTAGTGGGTAGGCAGTGTCTGTTATGAGTAGAAAAAGTAGAAAAAATATTATTCAGGTTTAGTACAGGGGCATAGCCAGTGCATTTGGCTTGTGGACCAAGCGCCCTGAATGCCTCTTCCTGCCATGTGGGCCCCCCAGGCATAATCTGAAGCATCCGTTGTTAGGTTCTGCCTGGCTGGGGGTACTGAGAATGGCTGTCCCTTGTTTTGGTGACAAGCCTTTGCCCACCATCGAAACTCCTGTTGCAGGCAGGGAATGAGAGTAATCATTGTTTCCAGGCTGTGGCAATGTTGTGTCCAGACACTTTAGGTACCATTGAAGTTTCCTCATATGCAATCTTGCATATGGAATTAGTAGGATGCAGAATGCCATGAAACCCAAAGCCTACAGAATTTTTCTTGCAGATAACTGGGCCTTTATTGCCATTTCCTTGAAATAGGTAGTCAGTTGCCTTTGTTTGTCTGGAGTGAGATAACCCATCTGGGCAGTTGTATTTAAGCTTGCACCCAGGAATATTATCTCTTGAGAGGGTACTAGTTTTGATTTCTTTTCATTGACTGTGTACCCTAGGCATGTTAAAAGTCTTTTCACAAACACCAGATGCTGTAGTAGAATGTCCTTGTTCTCTGCTTGAATGAGGCAGTCGTCCAAGTAAGGATATATTTGTATTCCTCTTTGTCTGCAGAAAGCAATTACCTGGGCGCAGTAGATAAGCCAAAGGGCAGTGCAGAGAATTGGTAATACTTTGAGCCAGCCTTGAATCTGAGGTATCTTCTGCATGATTGTCTGATTGGGACATGCAGGTATGCCTCTTTTAGGTCTAAAGTGATGAGCCAAGCCTTTTTGCCCAGCATGGACAGAAGCTGCTGCAAGGTCAACATCTTGAATTTTGGTATATCCAGGAAAGTGTTTAGAATAGATAGGTCAGGTATTGGTCTCCAGGTCTTGTCCTTTCTGGGTACCAAGAACAGTCTTGAGTAAAATCCTTGTCCCTGCTCTTGCTCTGGTGCTTGTTGAATGGCCCTCATGTCCATGAGGGATGAGACTTGTTTTTGAGCCTCTGCTCATTGATTTTTTGGCAGATCTGGCCAACCGTTTGTCCTTGGCAGGGTATGGAAGTGAAACTTGTAGCCTTGTGACACTATGTCTAGAACCCATTTGTCCTGGGTTATGATGTGCCAATTTTGAGAAAAAAGTGCTATTTTTCCCTCTAAGGGTGCTGCCAGGAGATAAGTGCTTGGTGCAGGCAGGGGGAAGTCATTGGGACTGTTTCCTGTATGGTTGTGATTTCTCTTCTCCACTTTTCGAGGTAGAAGCACCCCAGTGCTTAGACCTGTACGAACCTTGCGGCTGGGATCTGCCTCTAGGGCATCTGGATCTGCCCCTTTGAGGTCTGTCTGACACTGGAAAGGACCAATTCTTTGTAGGCCAGTGTCTGCTGAACCTAGGTGGCTGTACTTGTAAAAAATCTTTGACCGTTTGCATAGATTTAGCTTGTCCTCCATTTTCTTTAACACCTCTTCTGCCTTAACACCAAACAAGGTATCATGCTGTAATGATGCATCTAATAATTTAGCTTTGACATGATCAGGCAGATTTTGTTCCTTTAACCAAGCATGCCTCCTAATTACAGAACCCGTAACGGCGGCCCTGCAGGAGGCCTCCAGAGAATCAAAACCACATTGCAAAGTATGCTTTCCCATTTGTAAAGCTGCATGCAATAAATCCTGCATTTCTTTGTTTTCTGCACATTCAGAATTTACCAAAACTTTCTGTTTAAGCAGTATCATGACATATTGCTGATATTTGAGCATATGAAACTGGCAGTTTAAGGCCCTTATAGCCAAGGTAGCAGATGTGTAAATGTTTTTCCCCCATCTATCCAGTGCCCTAGAATCTCTGTCAGAGGGGGTAGGGTTTTTTGCAGTGGAAGCCTTAACCCCTTTGGGACCCAGAGAAATGGTTTCTGGGTCTGCAGCAGGGTTTTTGAAAAGGAATTTATGAGGGTCAGGAAAGTACAGTTGTGTACACTTTCCATAAATGTAGATGTTCGAATGTCTTCACTGTTGCAGTCATCACTGTAGAGTTCTTCCTGCCGGCAGGCAGCCCTCGGTCAGCCAGAATCCCAAAGTCTGGGTCTAGTGTCGGCTGTTCAGTCATGCTTCCTGACGTCAGAGCGCCAGGAGTACAAAGCTGCCAGCCAACGCCATGTACTCCAGTTTTTCTTGCCCCAGATGTCAGGTGCCCAAAAGTGAAGGCTAATAGTAAAACAAAAATGTAACATACAACAAACCCCATACCCTGTAGCAAATACACCTCAGAAGAAGGGTGAAGTAGAAAACCACAGTAATGAAAGTATAAGAGGGGACAGGAGGGTGGGTAACTCAGACTGCAACAGTGAAGACACTCTAACATATACATTTATGGTAAGTGTACACAACTGTACTATGTTCATCGTGTTTCACTGTTGCAGTCATCACTGTAGGGTTGAATCCCAAAGCTGAGATAAAGGGTGGTGGTTATAGAGTAGAAGGGGCGGCTAGAAGGACCTGCAAGACTGCAGAAGCAAAGCCTGCCCTAGACTTAGAGTAAAGAGGGAGATTATAGTGCTTAGAGAAAGTATGCACTGAACTCCAAGTTGCAGCTTCCAAAATATCTTTGGTAGGTACTCCCTGAGAAAGGCAGCTGAAGTAGCAGCAGCTCTGGTAGAGTGAGTCCTAATTTTTCCTGGGATTTGCTTTCCATGATGAGAGTAACAAAATCTGATTCCATGAGCAATCCATTTAGAAATGGTCTGTTTTGAAATAGCTTTGCCTTGGGAATTTGTTGCATAAGAAACAAACAGTTGCTCTGTTTTCCTGATATCGTTGGTTCTGTCCAGGTAAAAACGAAGTTGCCTGTGTACATCCAAGGAACGCAAGATCCTTTCCCCATTATTTTGTGGATTAGTGAAAAAAGTTGGCAGGTGAATAGTTTGATTTAAAGCCACTTTGGAAACCACTTTAGGCATGAAAGTAGGATTAGTCCTTAAATACACCATATCTTGATGAAAAATAATATATAGGGTTCCACAGCCATGAGTGCTTGTAACTCTGAGACTCTCCTGGCCGAAGTCAAAGCCAGTAGGATAGCCGTCTTCCATGATAAATACTTAATATCAGATGTGGCGGCAGGCTCAAAAGGAGGCAGAGTGAGTTTTTCCAGAACATAGTTGAGGTCCCAGGCAGGTATGGGTGGTGTCCTAGGGGGCCGTAAATTCTTTGCTCCTCTGAGATATTGCTTCAGAAGTGGATGCGAAAAGATTGGAGGATCTGTATTGTAATGTGCAGATAGCTGAGGCATGTATTTTTATGGAGGAGAAGGATAAACCCTTATGTAGCATGTCTGTCAGGTAATGTAAAATCAATGGGATATTAGGAATGAGAGGATCCAAATCCTGAGCATGCATCCAGGTGCAAAATCTCTTCCATTTACCTGCATAAGATTTTCTAGTGCTAGGCCGTCTGGCTTCTAAGATGACATCCATGACCTGTTTGGGAAGGGTAGGATTAATCATAGACCCTGAATTCGCCAGGCTGCCAGGCTGAGAGTTTTGATATGAGAGTGCAGAACCTGGCCCTGGTGTTGGGACAAAAGATTTGGAATCTGAGGTAGAATCCAAGGAGGCTCCTGGGATAGATTCATCAGTGTTGAGTACCAAAATTGACGAGGCCAATTTGGGGCCAGTAAAATCATCTTGGGTTTGTCCTGCTTGATCTTTAATAACACCCGTGGAAGAAGAGGTAGTGGAGGAAAGGCATACCCAGAGAGGTTCCTCCAACTGAGAGAGCATCCACTTTCCATGCTAGTTTGTGAAATGTCCTTGTGCAAAAAATCTGTAACTGGTGGTTGAGGGGGGATGCAAATAGATCTATGTCTGGGCAGCCCCAGGCTTCTGTAATCATCTTGAATATTTGGGTGTCTAGCATCCACTCGTGTGGGTCTAACAGGTTCCTGCTCAGGCTGTCTGCCAGAATATTTTATTTCTCTGGCAGGAACTGAGCTTGTAGATCCACTTTGCAAGCTAGAGCTGTGTTCCATAGAGTCATGGCTAGTCTGCAAAGGGGTAGGAGTGTGAATCCCCTTGCTTGTTTATGTACCACATAACTGTGGTGTTGTCTGTCCGTATCAGTAGTTGTCCTGGCTTTAGAAGATCCCTGAAAGCCAAGAGGGCATTCTGTACAGCTAACATCTCTTTTAAATTGATATGTAGGTGCTTCTGATCCTCTGTCCAAAAACCTTGCAGACCTTTCCCCTGCAAGTGGGCACCCCATGCGTAATCCGAGGTGTCCGTGGTTAACACTTGGTAGGCTGGAGGCAGACTGAAGGCTTCCCCTTTGTTGTGAAGACATGCCATGGTCCACCAATGGAATTCCTTTTGTAGGCAAGGCAAGACAGCAATCTGTGTGTCTAGACTGTGGCAATGCTGGGACCATACACTTTTCAGGTACCATTGTATTTTTCTCATATGTAGTCTTGCATATGATATGAGAAGGATGCAGGATGCCATGTAACCCAAAACCTGCAGGAATTTCCTTGCAGTTAGCCGAGACATTAACGCCAAGGTTTTGAAAGTTGAAGCCAGCTGTAGTTGTTTTTCGGATGTCAGAAATGCCATCTGGGTTGTTGTGTTTAGAAGAGCACCCAGAAAAGTTATCTGTTGTGTGGGTGTCAAATTTGACTTTTTTATGTTCACAGTGAATCCCAGGTACTTGAGTAGATTTTGAACAAATTCCAGGTGCTGGAGTAAGACATCCTTGCTGTCTGCTTGAATAAGGCAGTCGTCCAGATAAGGGTAAATTTGAATTCCCTTGAGTCTGCAGTAAGCTACTACTGGTGCCAGGCACTTGGTGAAGACCCTGGGTGCAGTAGACAAGCCAAAGGGCAGCACAGAGAATTGGTAATGTTTCGAGCCGGCCTTGAACCAGAGGTATTTTCTGCACTCCTGTCTGATTGGGATGTGTAGGTAAGCCTCCTTTAAATCCAATGTCACCATCCATGCATTTCTGCTCAACATTGGCAGGAGCTGCTGCAGAGTAAGCATCTTGAACTTCGGCATCTCCAGGAAAGTATTTAAGACTGACAGATCCAGGATGGGTCTCCATGAATTTTGTTTTCTGGAAACTAGAAAGAGCCTTGAGTAAAAGCCTTGCCCCGTCTCTAATAGTGGAACCAGTTCTACGGCCCTCATAGCCATGAGGGATCCCACCTGGTTTAATGTCTCTGCCCATTGGTGTTTTGGTAGGTCTGGCCATCCGTTTGGTCTTGGCAAGGTATGAAAGTGGAATTTGTAACCTCTTGAAACTACATCCAGAACCCACTTGTCTTGGGTTATGCAAGTCCAATTTTGTTGAAAAAGAGAGAGTTTTCCTCCTAGAGGGGCTTCCATGAGAGAGGTTCCTGGAGCCATGCAGGGGGAGTCATTGAGCCTGTTTTCTATAAGATTGAGGTCTGTCCTCTCCATCCCTGGGGGTGGAAGCACTCCACTGTCTAGGTCTGTGCTTGGGCCCTCCCTCTGGAGCGCCTATATCTACCCCTGTGAGGCCTGTCCGAGCTGGGAAAGGACCAATTTTTAGTTGGCCAATTTCTGCTAAATCTTGGGGGCTGAACTTGTAAGAAATCCTTACCCGTTTGCATGGATTTTGCATTATCCTCCATTTTCTTTATCACCTCTTCAGCCTTAGACCCAAACAAAACATTATGCTGAACAGGAGCATCCAGTAACTTTGCTTTCACTTGATCAGGTAAGTTTTGTTCCTTTAACCAAGCATTCCTTCTAATGACTGTGCCAGTGGCAGCCGCCCTGCATGAAGCCTCCAAGGCATCAAAACCACAGTGTAAGCCATGCTTCCCCACCTGCTCAGTAGCATGCATCAAATTGTGTAATTCCTTATTATCTGCACATGCAGGAATGGTACCTAGCTTTTGTTTCATAACAGACAGAAGAAATTGCTGATATTTTAGTATATGAAATTGACAATTTAAAGCCCTAATAGATAAAGTAGCAGAAGTGTACACTTTTTTGCCCCATCTCTCCAAAGCTCTAGAATCCTTATCTGACGGAATAGGGTTTTTAGCTGAGGTGGCCTTAACACCCTTAGGACCCTAAGAAATGGTTTCTGGATCAGCAGCAGGATTTTTGTAAAGGAACTGGTGGGAGTCAGGGACCCTGTAATATCTGTCAGGCTTAGCAGGGGTTGGAGAAAAGGAGTAAGGAGTTAAATTAGCCTCAGAAAAGGCATCATCCACAATATCCAAATAGGAGGAATAGCCAGGGGTCTATGTTGGGGATGAAGAAGGAAATCCCTAAGCCTTCTCTTAGATTCAGAGTACTCCTGCCCTTCCCAGTGAAAATGTTCCCTCATGTTATGCAAAGTTTCCCCAAAAGAAAAATCCTCAGGGGAGAAGCTGATGGAATGGATTCCTCAGCATCAGAATCCTCATAAGGAGGGAAAGTATATTCCTGTTCAGAGGAAGACACTGAAGAAATAGATGCCTGATCAGAGGATTCATAATCCAATTCTTGCCTTGGCCTTTTGTCTGGAGGGGGATGTGAACCCCTAATCATGGTTAGTAAGTCCTCCGCCATTTTAAGCAGCTGTTTCTGAGATTTGGGTCCCGGATCAGAAGAGGCCTGGGCTGGAGTCTTTGATTTAGAAGGAGTCTTCACCTTTGTCTTTGGCTTTGCCTTTATCAGAAGCTGTGTAAGCCTGAAAACCCCCTTGGAAGCCGGTACCTGCACAGCTGCAACGGACCCATCAGAGGGAGCATTGTCCGAAGGTCCTGCAGCTGGAGTACTCAAAGGCCTAGTTGGCTACTCGTGGGAGTCCGTTTCAGCAATCGGTTCTGAAATGGCCGACGACAGGGGCTGCGAAAGTGCCTCGCTGACGGCCGAACCTGTAGCTAGCTCTGCTTGTAAACCGTCATCTGATTTGGACCTCGGAGGCCTGTCCTTATCCTTGCATCGTTTGTGAACTCCGGTAGTCAGAAGCGTGTCCGACGACATATTATAATTAAATCGCCTGCCAAAGTAGTAAAAAGCAAAATCGTACCTCTGCTTAATAGTACGTTGGTTAAATCTAGCACAAAACCGACAACTAGCTACGTGGTCAGGGCCTAAACAAGGAATACAGTAAGAGTGGAAATCCTTATGAGGTATTTGCTTCCCACAAGAAATACAATTATTAACTTTTTCTGACATCAGACTGGAGCAAGAAAAAAGTTTCCCCAACAGGGTACTTAGCTTTGAGAAGAAGTAAGTCTTCGGAATGAAGCACGAAAAAATATCAGGAGTCAGCCGACCGGCACTTGCGAACTGCTTCCACCTCACGGCAAGAAAGACTGGAGAACATGGCGTCGGCTGGCAGCTTTGTACTCCTGGCGCTCTGACGTCAGGAAGCATGACTGAGCAGCCGACGCCGGACCCAGACTTTGGGATTCTGGCCAACCGAGGGCTGCCTGCCGGCAGGAAGAACCCTACAGTGATGACTGCAACAGTGAAACACGATGAACATCCCTGTAGTATCTGTCAGGCTTAACAGGAGCTGGAGGAAAGGAGTCAGGGTCAGACTAGACTCTGAAAACACATCTACAATGCCTAACACAGGTGGAATAGCTAGAGGCCTGTGTTGAGGTAGTAAAAGGAAGTCCCTGAGCCTCTTCTTAGACTCTGAAAAATCTTGGCTCTCCCGGTGGAAATGCTCCCTCATGGTATGCAAGGTTTCCCCAAAAGAGTAGTCCTCAGGAGGAGAAGCTGAAGGAATAGATTCTTCAGCATCAGAATCTTCATGGGGGGGGGGGGAGTGAATATTCCTGATCAGAAGAGGAATCAGAGGAAATGGAAACCTGATCTGAAGATTCATAGTCTGTTACTTGCCTAGGCCTCTTATCAGGAGGGGGATGGGAACCCCTGATCAAGGTAATCAAGTCTTCGGCCATTTTGAGCATCTGTTTTTGGGCATGGAGGCCTGTCCATGTGGCTGGTGAGCTTGCTTCTTTGTCTTTAAAGGTGCTTTAGTCTCTGCCTTTGAAGTCGGTTTAATGTATAATTGTTTGTCTGAATACACCCTCAGATGCCGATGCCTGCTCAGTGGCTCTGGACCCATCCGAGGGAATAGTCTCCGAGGCTCCAATACCTTGAGTTTCTAGCGGCCTGGCCGACTCCATGTGGGAGTCAGTAGCGGCCTGTGACTCTAAAGTAGTGGGCATCAGGGGCTGCGAAAGCTCCTCACTGAGAACCGGCGACTGGCTTAGGAGAAGCTTCATCGTCGGTTTTGGGTCTCGGTTGCCTGTCTTTTTCTTTGCGTTTTTTGTGAACTCTGGTAGTTGGATGGCTATCCGACAACATTGTATAATTAAATCTGCGCCCAAAATAGCTTAATGCAAAATCGTGCCGACACTTAATAGTGCATTGGTTAAATCTAGCACAACACTGACAACCTGAAATGTCGTGATCAGGGTCTAGGCAAGGAATACAGTAAGAATGAAAGTCCTTATGAATGAAAGTCCTCTTTGCTTTCCACAAGAAATACAATTATTAACTTTTTCTGACATCGGTCTGGAGCAAGAAAAAAGTTTCCCCAACGGGGTACTTAGCTTTTAATTAAGACTTAGGATCTGAAACTGGAACATAAAAATCTCAGGAGTCGGCTGACCGGCACTTGCGAACTGCTTCTGCTTCGGGCACCGCGCGGCAAGAAAGACTGAAGAAAATGGCGTCGGCTGCATCTTTTATACCCCTGACGACCTCATGTCAGGGAAGGGCCAGCAGCAACGGGCGCAGGACCCAAGACTTTGGAAATCAGGCCGACTGAGGGCAACCTGCCAGCAGGATTACCCAAATGTAATGACTGCAACTGTGAAACACGAAGAACATTTGTAGATATTGGCCGTTTGAGAAATCTCTTCCATCTCTCTCAACTTTCTGATTTGAAAGCCTGCATTTGCACTTGTTTCTGTCCTGTAACTCATCTAGTGCAGATACAGATTCTTAGTTTTAGCACTTAAATTTTCTTATTCATGCTCGGCACTTGTTCAGAACTTGTAAGCACTAAATAAGCTACTAATTACTACAGCACTCAACCTTCCTCACTACCTAGAGGAAAAAAGTTTTGGTACTTACTTTCCTCACTTGCTTAGAGAAAAACAGGTCTTGTACTCACTTTCCTCACTTATCTAGAGGAAAATAGTTTTTTATTCAGGCATGTCCAAGGATCAGCTCCCACTGTTGTCTCCTGTCTATCTGATGAATCTGGGCATCTTGAGGCAATGCAGAAATTGCCTCATGTACACAGACAACCCTCTCCTCCTACCACCCAACACTACAACCTGTGAGAGATGCACTTATCTAGCCAAACTGGAGGTAAAGCTCTCTCCAACCAAGACTGAACTTCACAGTCAAGAGGAGAAGGTAAACACTTGCACCACACCACACTCATCACATAGTCTCACTAAATCTACACCACCAAAATCCATACACATAGAAACACAAAATCATTCGCGGAGGCTCTCAATAATAATCTGCTCAAGCAACAGAGACCTCCAAAGCAGAAATGCAAGCAACCTCCACCCCCAACACAACCCAAATGACACACAGCCCACAGACTCAGTGTGCCATTCAACCACAGCCAATAAGGCAAAACAATGTACCCAATACACTAGTCACAGGTGACTCTATAGTCAGGCACACTGATGTCCCACTCACCAGGCTAAACAAGGAGAAGGTTACTGTCAGCTGCCTGTCGGGTGCCAGGATCCTCCACATAACCCACGCACTCAGGTCACTCCACAACTACAAATATGACTCTGTCATTGTCCATGTTGGTGTGAACGACCTGAGACATACCTCCCTGGACTACATGAAAAGAGACATGGAAGAGCTCTCCGATCTTGTAGCCCAGGCAGGTATGACCCTAGCCCTAAGTAGCATTCTGCCAACACCCAGAATGATACTGCAGTACAAGGACAAAATGATTGACTTCAACAATTGGCTAAGCTTCTGGTGTCATTCTAAAGGGATCCAGTATCTGTCTGCCTGGGATGACATGGTCAACAGACCACTATGCTTTGCCAGAGAGGGGCTGCATCTGTCACCCCTGGGATTCCGGATACTGGCTAAGGTTCTTGCCGCCCCTATAGTGCCTTTTTTAGGCAAAGTTCAAATGACAAATTCACCACCGTAAAAGGAACAGGCAAGCAAAAACTGAGGGTGATGCTACTCAGTGCTAGAAGTCTAAATCTCAAAATGCACCCACTCGAGGCACTGCTTAAAATGGAAAACATCGATATCTGTGCAGTGACTTGAGACCTGGTTCAAGGCTCCAGAGAGCACCCCTGTACTACCAGACTATAACTCATACCACACTTTTCGGCCATGTAACCTGGACCGGAACACCAAAGGTGGACGTGTGTCCATATTCATTAAGGATATCCACACCTCCAGGCTAGTTGCACAGCATAATGCATCCGAGGTTATCCATGTGCAACTAACTCTGGGCAAAACTGCAATCCAAATTGTAGCTTGCTACATATATCCCCGACCATGCCCCAGGATTCCCACTCCTCTTTTCTTGATGTACTGGAAAATATAAGGGTTCAACCAAACACCCTAATAATGGGCGATTTCAACTACCCCACCATTAACTGGGAAAACTACTCATGTACCAACTCCTTCGCTCAACGCTTTCTGGAATTCATAAAATCCAATGCCCTGGATCAACTTATCCACACCCCCGCCAGGGGCAACAATATCCTAGATCTAGTCATTACCAGCATGAGTGACCGGTGGTCCACACCTGAAGTCAATGCCTCATTGGTCCAATCCGACCATAAGCTAATCACCCTAGATATCCACATCTTGCCCCCACCTCCCATTAAGGAAACCACAGTAAAAAATTTCTCCAAAGCCAACTTCATGCTTCTTAAGACAGAAGTGGTGAACTTCATGACACCCATGCAGATGGACAATACAGTTACGACTACTGAATCCTATACAACTGCACTTTATAAGCACTTACACAAGTGCATGGATCGTGCTATCCCAAACAGAACCAAGACGCTATCCTCCAAAACAAGGAAGCCAATCTGGTGGTCCCCTGCCATAAACAAACTGTACAACAGAAGAAAGAAACTGTTGCAAAAGAGAGTAAAATCCCATGAGTGGAGGAGCTCCCTGGTCAGCCTCAGTAACAAGCTGCGATCCCTGACAAAATCCTCCAAAGCCAGTTACAAAAACAAAATCGCCATTGATTCTAAAGACACCCGCAAAGCATTCTACAGCTATGTCAAGAATCGCAATGGCAACACTTAGATCTGCTCCGAGTTACAGCACAATGGCACTAAATATACAGACCCAACTGATATTGCCAACATCCTGGCAGATAGGTTCAGTGTTAACTTTACCCCCCCCCCTCACCCCTAAAGGGCCCATCTCTATACCAGAAGAATGCAAAGTTCCTGTAATCACGGCCGCACAGGTAAAAACCATACTCTCCAAAGCCAAGAACACAGCATCCATGGGACCAGACAACATCCCAGGCTGCATTCTACATGAATTACAGAACGAACTGGCACCCCACCTAAGTACCATGTTCAATCATAGCCTCACCTCAGGCTTTGTGCCCGCTGAATGGTGCAAAGCAACGGTTATCCCACTCCACAAGGGGGGAGTCACCATGGACCCCGGGAACTACCGCCCCATTAGCCTGACGAGCCTGGTCTGCAAGGCCATGGAACGTATCATCATGGAACTTATAAACAAAGACATTGGTAATCTCGATACTCTGGACCCCACCCAGTTCGGGTTTGTAAAAGGCAGATCATGTCTCCTAAACCTGATAGACTTCGTTGAAGCAGTCACCAAAGCCGTAGATGAGGGTAAGGTGGTTCACACAGCCTATCTAGATCTTGCCAAGGCTTTTGACACCATCCCCCGCTCTGGAATTATAGATAAACTCACTAAACTAGACATAAATCCCTATGTCACAAGATGGGTTGCCAACTGGCTCACTGACAGAACACACACTGTGAAAGTAGCAGACTCCAAATCCGACTTCAGACCAGTGACAAGTGGAGTACCACAGGGTTCAATCCTGGGTCCTCTCCTGTTTGGCATCTACTTCTCTGAAGTACAGGCTAACAGAAGATCTTTGGCTAACGAAGTTTGCAGATGACCGCAAACTAGGAGCCATAATCGAAACTCCTAACGATGTGGACATCCTACTAAAGGGCCTCACTGAGACAGATGCCTGGTGTCAAAGCCATGGCCTCAAGCTCAATGCCAAAAAGTGCACTGCCATCCCCTTTGGTAAAAACTCTGTACTCATGAACTACAACATAGGCGGTAGTATATTTAACACCGAAAGTGTGATAAGAGGCCTTGGGACACAGGTGGACAGTAGTCTCTCCTTTGATAAACACATCACCACAGTAGTCAGGAAATCCTTCTACATGGCACACCTCATCACAAAAGGTTTCTTATCCAGGAAAAAAGAGGTCATTGTTCCCCTCTACTCATCACTCATTAGACCCATTATAGAGTACAACGCCCCTTTTGGTATGTACCTCACAAGACATCTACAACAACTGGAAAGGCCACAGAAATACCTCACAAAGAAGGTTACTGGCCTCAAACAGATGCCCTACGCAGACCGTCTCAAAAAACTCCAGCTTTACTCAGGCGCATATCGCCTACTCAGAGGTGATCTCTGCCTGACATACAAAGCTATGTCAAACCCAGAGCTGTTGGACATGCCCCACTTAAAGAAATCCTCTTCCCTCTGAGCTACAAGCTCTAGGGACCTAAACCTTGTCACCACAATAAACAGAACATGCCGGAGGGATAGATTCCTGTCCCAGAGACTTCCCATACTCTGGAATAAACTACCTATCTACATCAAACAAAGCTCCTCATTAGCACCTTCAACAAAAATCTTGATTGGATGGGAAATAGGAAATTCACCTCAGGGATCACTTCTGTGGCTCTGCTCGACAGTGGCACAGGAAAATAATTTTCTTGGGTGGCAAAAGCCAGGGTACCTTTTTGGCTAGGCTTGTGTAGGCCCTAGGGCCGATAGCCTAATATCTACCTATGAACCTATGAATGAGTTGATGCCTGGTGGTGGCGGTAAGGAGCCAATCGTCTAGGTGCGGAAACACCTGGAATCCTAGATGCCTCAGGTGAGCTATGACAACTGCCATGCATTTGGTGAACACTCTGGGGGCTGTAGTGAGACCAAAGGACAGGATTCGAAACTGGTAATGATTGGCTCCCAGCCGGAAGAGCAGGTGATCCCTGGACAGTCAGGCCATTTTTATGTGGTAGTACAGATCCTGGAGATCTATCAAGCACATCCAATTGTCTTTCCCTAAGAAGGGAAGTATAGACTGAAGCGTGAGCATCCAGAAC
Source organism: Protopterus annectens (assembly GCF_019279795.1). Lineage (NCBI taxonomy): Eukaryota > Metazoa > Chordata > Ceratodontiformes > Protopteridae > Protopterus > Protopterus annectens. The sequence continues at coordinate 332,931,424 of NC_056726.1, forward strand.
TTCTCTTTCTTTACGTATTGGTTCAGTCTGCTGAGGTCCAATATGGGTCTCCAGTCCCCCGTCTTCTTTAGAACCAAATAGAATCTTGAGTAAGTTCTGGATCCTGTCTAGTCTGTTGGGACTGGTTGGATGACTCTTTCTTAGCAACGTTTGGACCTCTATTGTTGCCTGTTCCCTGTAACTCGGTGGAATGTCCGGGATTTTTCTTATGATTGAAGGAGGTGTGGTGAATGGAATGAAGTATCCTCTGGAAATGATACTTCGTACCCAGCTGCCGTTTGTTATTTTGAGCCAGGCGTCTGGATACAAAGATAAGAGACCCCCGACTGCCTCCAGAGCAGGACAGTTGGGCCTCCTCTCAGGAGCGCTGGTAGGGCTTCCCAGAGAAGTGATCTCTGTCGCCCTGGTGTTGCGGACCCCCTCTGCAGCGAGGGCGGCGTCTTCCATTATTGCCCGCTCCTCTGCCTGTGGAGGGGGGTTCATCACGTGTGTCTTGAAAGGCTCCTTGGGTTTTTCAGAGCCACTTTTTCCCTCCCGTTTGACATTTACGGTAGGGTCGGGTAGGGGTGGAAAAATGGACCCCAACAGTAGGCAGTGTCTTTCTGTCCTGTTCACACCTGGTTAAGGTTTCCTTCACTTTAGGCCCGAAACGGACAAGCCATCAAAGGGAGTGTTCAAGAAGGATGACTTGAAGGGCTCAGCAAAGGAACACAAGTGCATCTAGGAATGTCTCCTAAGAGCAACCCCTGTACCTGCTGCCCTACTCGTTCCATCAGCTGCATATGAGATGAGACGCATGGATGAGTTGACTATAGAATTGAGGGTAGCAAGCTGAGCGGCAACTTTGTCAGAAGCTCCTGCAGCTACTGTACCCTGAAGAGCATCTCCTAGCTCCTTAAGGAGATCTCTTTGTAACCTAGTAAAATTGGTTAAATAGTTGAGCGAACAGAGAGCAAAGGTCGCAGAACTAAACATGCGCTTCCCATATCTATCCATAATCCTGGAGTCTCTGCTAGGAGGATGGACAGACAAGGAAGTCTCAGACATTTCCTTTTTGGTGGCTGCCGCAACCACCATGGCATCAACTCGAACACCTTTTGTTAAAAATGTTTTGTCAAGGGGCACAGAAATGAATTTATTAGGCCTCCTAGGGATAGGCTCCATAGTATCCAGAGACTCCCATGCCCTTTGTGAGACAGGCTGCATCAGCTCATCGAAGGGTGGAGACACCCAAGAGGTGGAGGGCTGAGACCAAAAAGCCTTCAGGAGAAATGACTCATCCTCAGTAGGGCTTTTGGACTGCCCGTCACCCCTCTGCCTAAGGATTTCAAGTATCTCAGCGAATGAGATATCCTCAGAGGGGGGCCGAGGGGACCCTCCTGACTCATTTAAGTTAGTATCTGATGTTAGAGACTCCTGTGGGGAGTCTAGATGTTTCCTCTTACACAATCTCTTCCTGGGAACCTCATCAGTGGGAGCTTCTGGTGAGGTCTCGGAAGAGCAGGGGCCATCCAATGGGGCTTCCTGAGGCTCTGGGTCTCTATACTTGGTCAGGATGTGAGAGGTAGAAGCAAACACAGGCACTTTAGGGGAGGAGGAAAGCAGACCTGAGGTTGAAGATGTCTTAGGAGACATGACTCTCCTCATGGCATCAAAAGCACCTCTGCTCCGATGCGAGGGAGTTGACGGATCCGAAGAAACCACTGACACCCCCGGCACTGGGACAGTGGGCTCTGAGCCTGAGGTAGGAGCCGAGCTCATCCGTGTCGATGCCCCAAGAGGCAGAGTCGGAACCGACAAGTCAGTCCGATTGTCCTCCCCGGACCCGACCAGAGAGTGTCGGCTCCTAGAGTCCTCGATCGGCACCGAAGACGTCAGAGTGCACGGAGCCAAAGACACCGCAGCAGGCATTGGCTCCGAGGGTTTCACTAACATCAGGTCTGACTCCTCCAGCTTCAAAGGACCAGCATGGCTCAGAGGAGGAATAGTTTGAGCTGGTGCAAGGGTCTTCAGCTACTAAGCCATTTGGGTCGAAGCCGATAACATTTTTGCCAATGCCGGTGCCAATAACAGCTTCTGCACCACATGATCCACATCCAGATCTGACAGGCTGATAGCAGATCGAGAGGAGCGTACTGAAGGTGGTACTGGCCAAAGTAATGGACTCTTAGGCGCTTCGGACACCAGTTCCAATACTGGTGACCGTCTCCAAAAGGAAAAGACCGTCAGTTCCAATGGCAGTGGAACCGAAGTCTAAGACTTTTTAGATTTCTTTGAGTCCAATGTCTTAGAAGACTTTGAAGACTTGCTGGATCCATCTTGGTCACTCAAAGCTTCTTGATATGAAGGCTTCAACAACCCTCTGTGTTTTCTCTTCCTTTTCTGAAGGACCCTTGAGGAGAAAGAATAACAAATAGCACAACTGTCTTGCAAATGCAGAGCTCCTAAACAGTATACACAATTTACATGGCTGTCTGTTAACAGACAGCTCTTGGCCACACTTTGGGAATTTCTTAAACCCAGACTCGGGGTGTTTGTCTTGGTCAGCCATAATAATCCAGGAAAAATTACTGTCACCACAGAAAAACTCAACAGTAATATTCACACAAGCCTAAATAAAACAGGCTAAATCACACACACACAACAGTATATAAAATAAATGCAAACTGACAGAAAAAGTCTGTCTAAAGCACACAAGAATTCAAGCAGGATATGCAATAAAAGAAGATAGCTGCTGAGAAATGCAACGAGCCTTATCTATAACAATATACTGTTCACAGCAAACTTCAACAGTAATAAACTACTAAGACTTATCTAAAAAGTTCTAAGGCTAACACACACACACACACACACACACACACACAGCAATAACTATATCTAGAAATAGGAAAACTTGCGACAAAAGGTCACTAATAAAACACACTATAATCGTAATAACGATTTTAAGCTAGGCCAAACAAAAGGCCAACTAGAAAAAGTTTTTACAACACACAATGGGAAGGGTTATAAGTGGGTAAACACACACCAAAAGCTATAAGAGCTTTATACAACTCTAATAAAATACCTAAAGCTCTAACTAGCAAAACACTTTGAATAATAATGAAAAAATCAGTTTTATTGGCCCGAGCTAAAGCAGAACCTCTGATCCGTTGCAGTGGCAAACTAGATCTGAGGTAATTCCAGTTGCTTCATGGGATAGGGACTTGGCCTTGAGTTATTTGAAGACCTTGAGCTTTGCAATTGGCTGTATCAAAGCCGAGGGATCGGTCCGAACCCATCAGTAAAGAATGAACGGCGAGATTGAACAACTTCACATCTGTACTTTGCACACAAACTCTTTGAAATAACTGCACCGTAATAAAGCACACTCTGCAAACACTGCACACTCTGTGATACTTCAAACAACTCTAGTTATGCTTTGAATGGCTTTGGTCAATGCAAAATAGTAGTTTGTGCCCAAACACGGTCTTTTACTAGCAAACATGCAGTCACCTTGCTCTTTAACCTTAATTTTGCTCTTTTATTGTATTCGTTATGCCTTTTCAATCTCTTATCATGCTCAATATGCTCTTCTTGTGCTCGTTTTACTTTAAACATGCACGTTATGCAAACCAAAGATAATTTTGAGCCACATATGAATAATTTTGCTAGTTTTATCAAATATCGTGGTTTCAAACATTTTGTTTAATTAATAATGTGGTTTGTCCCCTTTGTTTGCTTAATAATACATTTTGTGTTACTCGTTTAATTAATAATGCATTTTGTGCCTTATAAATACACAGTTTCATTTTCTTTGCCAAATAAATCATTAGTGCAGTTTTCTTAACCTTTAGCTTGTTTCTGGCCCTTTTTCAATTGTCTGTGCTCCGTTTCTCTCAACCTGCTTGGTTTGCATTCACCTTCAACTCTGACCCTCATAGCTCAAAGAAGTAGCTCTGTTAATCCCAGTTCTGACACCACGTCGTTCATCTGGTCAGGAAAAGCAGACAACCATTCATGGGTTCTGTTCAATCAGCTTTATTACACACAAACACATCAGAAATGAAGCTTTGCAACTTAAACAATATAAGCAGACTGACTACTGCACTCATACATGTTAACACTCTGGCTATTCTCTCAAAATGGCAGTACTGCCTGCATGTGCTCACTATTTATATGCATGTGCCTACATCTGGAAATGCTTCTTAAAGGTGCATATATATACACACTCTGATCTACACAGACTAAACCATGTCCTTCTGGAATTTTGTTTGCTTTATAAATCTGTTTAGATGGCTTAGGTCCAGAATTGGCCTTAGGTCTCTGTTTTTCTTTGACACTAAAAAGAATCTTAAGTAAATTCTGGTTTCTTTCTGGTCTGGGACCTCTTGGATGATTTGACTGTTTAGGAGTGTCTTTATTATCCAGGCCTGCTGAATCTAGCTTTGTTTGTATAACTTGAGCACTAATCCAGGCATTCTTTAAAGTATTCAATTGTATTTATTACTGCTTGGTAGTAACTTGATTAAAGTGTAGCTATCATTCTAAGTCTTTTGGAATAAGCACTTGGGCTTCAGACCAGTTGTTTTACATTAGGAAGGTTTGTGGCCTGCACTGTGGTGGCAGGACAGGTAGCTTACATCCTTCTAAGTTGGGAACTGCTGATTGAGGGCTCAATGTCTGTTATTCTAAAAGTGTATTGGTTCTGGTTTAAGCATTTGGGCTTCAGGCCAGTTATTTTACATTAAGAAGATTCGTGGTCTGCACTCTTGTGGGAGGAGAGGCTGGACTTTGCCCTTCTGAGCTGGGAATTTCTGGTTAAAGGCTTACAGTGCCTGCATATTTGAACTGTTTCTTACTGAAATTGGTACACCTTGTTTGCTGTAGCATAGACTAGATCCAGGCCTGCTGAATCTAGCTTTGGTTGTATGCTTGTTGTTTGTTTGCTTGTTATTTCCCTGAAACGCTAATTCCACCTAAAATGCAGCTTTTCAGAGCTTCTGTGGATCCCTGGTGATATCTGCATTGCTTACTGTACTTATTTCCTTGTTTCACTTGAAAGAAAGTTACTGTTTGTCGTTTTTGCATTTAAGTTACCTGTAACACATTGCATTTAAGTTACCTGGCACTTGCTCACTAAAGTCAGCACTAAAAAATTAAAAGCACTACACCCTCACAAACTCCCCTTCAGTACCTTGTTCCCCTTTGGCCCTTTTTTTCAATTATAAAGGAATTCCCAATACTATTCTAGCATGTCCAAAGGTCAGTTGTCAATCTCCTCTCCAGTCCAGCTGGTGAATCTGGGAATCTTGAGGCAATGTTACAACTGCCTCATGTACACAGACAACTCTCTCCTCCACCCAACAAATTCCAACACATGTGAGAGATGCAACCATATAGCCAAACTGGAGGCTAAGCTCTCTCAACTCAGTACTGGCGTAACCAATCAGGAGGAGAAGGAAACCACACTCACTACAATTCCAGTCTCACATAGACCTCCCACGACAGCAAACCAAACACATAAACAAACAAAAACATACTCAGAGGCTCTAAATAAAAATCTGCCTAAGCAGCAGAGACCTCCAAAGCAGACACCCAAGCAACCGCTACCCCAAAACAAAACACGTGCAACACATAGCTCACAAAGCCAGTGTGCCGAACAGTCACAGCCCTTAAGGCTAAACAACACACCTGATACACTTGTAATAGGTGACTCTATCGTCAGGCACACTGACGTCCCGCTCACCAGGCTGAACAAGGAGAAGGTCACGGTGAGCTGCCTGTCGGGCACTAGGATCCGCCACATAACACAAGCACTCAGGTCACTCCAAGGCAAGTACAAATATGACTCAGTCATTGTCCATGCTGGTGTGAATGACCTGAGACGTACCTCCCTGGACAACATGAAAAGAGACAGAGGAGCTCTCTGAGCACGTAGCCCAGGCCGGTATGACCCTGACCTTGAGTAGCATCTTACCCTCACCAAGAATGATGCCACAATATGAAGACAAGATGATCAATTTCAACAATTGGCTTAAGTATTGGTGTCATTCAAAGGGGATCCAATGCCTGTCAGCCTGGGATGACATGCTCGACAGCCACGATGCTTCGCTAGGGACGGCTTGCACCTGCCACCCCTGGGCTTTCGGATATTGGCAAAGGCTCTTGCTGCCCCCATAGTGCCTTTTTTAGGCAAGTATCACCTCCATAGGTATCACAAGGGATAACAAACTAAGAGTAATGCTACTCAACGCCAGAAGTCTAAACCTCAAGATGCACACACTCGAAACTCTCCTTAGCATGGAGAACATCGATATCTGTGCAGGAACAAAAACCTGGTTCAAGGCTCCCGAAAGCACCCCAGCACTACCAGGTTATACCTCATACCATGCTTTTCGGCCCCAAACCTTGGACCGAACCACAAAAGGAGGGGGGAGTATCAATATTCGTCAAAGATACCCACACCTCCAGGTTGGTGGCACAGCACGAAGCATCAGAGACTATCCATGTGCAACTAACAGTGGGTAAAACTGCCTTCCAGTTTATAGCCTGCTACAGACCACCCTACCAAACTCAGGTACCCCACTCGGCCTTCCTGAGAACACTGGAAAATATGAAGGTCTCTCCAAACACCATTATATTGGGCAACTTCAACTACCCAAACATAGACTGGGAGCATTACTCTAGCTCCAACACCCCAGCCCAAAGGTTCCTAGAATTTATAAACTCAAATGCTATGGAACAACTTGTTACCACTTCCACAAGAGGGGAAAACATACTGGTCCTGATCATCACCAACATGGGGACGCAATGCTCCAGACCAGAAGTGTATCCCTCACTGGTAAGATCAGACCATAAACTAATCTCACTGGATATTCACATCCCGACCCCACCCCTTGCCCAGAAAACCACAGTGAAAAACTTCTCTAAAGCAAATTTTACACTCCTCAAAAAGTACAGTTTTGTACCTACCATAAATGTAGATGTTCGAGTGCTAATACAGCTGCAGTAATCACAGATGGGTTTTCTGCAGTCAGGCGGTCCCTCGGTCGACCGAATTCCAAAGTCTTGGTCCGGCGTCGGTTGTCGTCGCTTTCTCTTCTGACGTCAGTGAGGCCAGAGTATACAAGACACAGCCGACGCCATGTTCTTCAGTCTTTCTTGCCCCAGATGTCAGGTGACCCTCGAAAGAAGGCAATACATAAATTATGCTTATATGCGTATACATGTAATGCAATATAATCCTAAAACAGTGGTTGCAAGCAAATAAACCTTAGAAGGATAACCCAGTCAGGCTGTATGAAGAGGTTGTTAGGCCCCATGCCTTTACCAAGTGGGGAAGGAGGGAGGGAAACCTGTACTGCAGCTGTATTAGCACTCGAACATCTACATTTATGGTAGGTACAAAACTGTACTATGTTCATCGTGCATACAGCTGCAGTAATCACAGATGGGTAGAATCCCAAAGCTACGCACAGGGTGGTAGGTACTAGGAGGAACTGGGTTGAGCCAGAATGCCCTGCAAAACAGCAGTGGCAAAGCCTGCTCTTGTTCTGGAATATAAAGGCAGGTGGTAGTGTTTTGTGAAGGTATGTACAGAACTCCAAGTGGCTGCCTCCAGAATATCTTTGGTAGGAACTCCTCTGAGGAAGGCTGTAGAGGTAGCTGTGGCCCTGGTGGAGTGTGATCTGATACCTGTAGGAACAGATTTCCCATGATAGGAATAACAAAACCGTATGCAGTGGCCTATCCACTTTGAAATAGTCTGCTTGGAAACTGGCTTCCCTTGAGCCCCTACAGCATAGGACACAGAGTTGTTCTGATTTCCTGAAGGACTTTGTTCTGTCCAAATAGTAACGTAGCTGCCTATGGATGTCTAAGGAATGTAGCAGCCTTTCCCCTTTGTTTTGAGGATTGGGGTAAAAGGTAGGAAGGTGTATGGCTTGATTTAAAGCTACCCTAGATACCACTTTAGGCATAAATGATGGGTTGGTGCAAAGGGAGACCCTGTCCTGATGGAAAATGAGAAAGGGCTGCACCGCCATGAGGGCCTGTAATTCCGAAACTCTACGAGCTGAAGTGATAGCCAGAAGGAAGGCAGTTTTCCAGGACAAATATTGCAAATCTGTTGAGGCAGCTGGTTCAAAAGGAGGCAATGTTAATTTTTCTAGTATGTAATTAAGATCCCAGGCTGGTATTGGTTGTTTCCTTGGTGGTCTAATATTCTTAGCCCCTCTGAGGAACTGTCGTAAGAGTGGGTGAGAAAATAAAGGGGGATCCGTGTTGTATTCTGAAGAAATAGCTGAGGCATGGATTTTTATGGAAGAAAATGAAAGTCCACTGTTCAGCAGCTCAGCTAGATACTGTAATACCTGAGGCAAGTTCAGTTTTCTAGGGTCCTGGCCTTTTTAGCATTCCAAGAAAAATCCGCTTCCATTTTGCGGAGTAAGCTTTTCTAGTAGATGGTCTTCTGGCCTCCAAAATGACATCCTGCACCTCCTTGGAGAGTAGGGTCTGTTGTGGTGTTAAGGAATTTTCCATGCAGCGAGATTGAGTGCTTTCAGCTGACTGTGGAGAGTTTTGTAACTGTGCTGAGTCAGCAGAAGTGGCATTAGAGGCAGGGACCAGGGAGGAGTATGTGTTAGGCTCCTCAGCAATGGGTACCAGTGCTGCCTTGGCCAATCTGGAGCAATCAGTATCATCTTCGGTCTGTCTGCTCTTGCTTTCAAAAGTACCTTGGGCAGAAGAGGCAGAGGTGGGAATGCGTAAACTGTCCATGCTGTCCAACTGAATGAAAGGGCGTCCACTCTCCAGGCCTTTGGATGAAAGGTCCTCGAACAAAACTTTTCCAATTGATGATTCCTGTGGGAGGCAAAAAGATCTATGTCTGGCCTCCCCACACTTAAGTTATTTCTGCAAACACCTGCGGGTGTAACTTCCATTCGTGTGGATCTGTCATATTTCTGCTTAATTTGTCTGCCGGTGTGTTTTCCAATCCTGGCAGGTACTGTGCTTGAAGTTCGATTTGCCATTCCAGAGCCAAGTTCCAAAGGGTCATGGCTAGTCTGCACAAGGGGTATGAATGTGTTCCTCCTTGTTTGTTTATGTACCACATTACTGTGGTGTTGTCTGTTCTTATGAGTAATTGTCCTGGATGCAGGAAGTCCTTGAAAGCTTTAATTGCATTTATTACTGCTAGCATTTCTTTTTGATTGATGTGGAGGTGCTTTTCTTTTTGGGACCATTTGCCCTGGATGCACCTGTCCGTCATGTGCGCCCCCCCAAGCGTAATCTGAGGCGTCTGTTGTGATAGTTTGCTCTGCTTGAGGCTTGCAGAATGGGAGGCCTGTGTTTGTTTGACATGCTTGGGCCCACCATAGAAATTCCTTTTGCAAACATGGGATTATTGGTAGTATTGTTTCCAAACTGTGACTGTGTTGAGACCATAGGTTTTTTAGGTACCATTGAAGTTTCCTCATATGCAGCTTTGCACATGGGATTAAAAGAATGCAAGATGCCATGAATCTCAGAGCCTGCAGGATTTTCCTTGCAGTAAGCCTGGTACTTTTTGCTAGTATTTTGAAGTACTGAGATAGTTGCCCTTGTTTTTCTGGCGTAAGATAGGCCATCTGGGTGTTTGTGTCCAAGTTGGCACCCAGGAAGGTTATTTTCTGAGATGGTGTTAGCCTTGATTTCTCTTTGTTGATTGTGTATCCCAGAGCATGCAATAGCCGTGTCACATATGTCAGATGTTCCAGAAGTATGTGCTTGCTGTCCGCTTGGATCAGGCAGTCGTCCAAATAAGGGTAAATTTGTATCCCTTGAAGTCTGCAGTAGGCAATCACTGATGCCAGGCACTTTGTGAATACTCTGGGCGCAGTAGATAAGCCAAAAGGCAATGCAGAGAATTGATAGTGGACTGAACCTGCAAGAAATCTGAGGTATCTTCTGCAGCTTTGTCTGATTGGGACATGCAGGTATGCCTCCTTGAGGTCCAATGTTACCAGCCAAAACTCCTTGCCCAGCATGGGAAGAAGTTGCTGTAATGTGAGCATCTTGAATTTTGGTACGAGTAGAAATGTGTTTAGGATGGATAAGTCCAAAATGGGTCTCCAGTCGGTTCCTTTCCTTGGTACCAGAAAAGCCTTGAATAAAAACCTTGACCTTGTTCGTGAGAAGGTACCTCTTGAATAGCTCTCATGCTTAAGAGCTTTGAAATTTGTAGTTGTGCCTCTGCCCTTTGATTCTGTGGCAGGTTTGGCATGCCTTTCATTTTTGGAAGAGTGTGGAAATGAAATTTGTAGCCTCGGTTTATAATGTCCAGGATCCATTTGTCTGTTGTGACAATATGCCAATTGTTTGCAAATAATGCTAGCTTTCCTCCCAAAGGTGCTGCCAGCTGAGACGTGCTTGGCATGGAAATGAGGGAGTCATTGGGTTTGCTTCCTGTATTGTTGTGCACTGTCCTCGCCACCTCTTGGTGCTGGAGTTTGCCATTGTCGTCCTCTATATGATCCTTGTGATTGCCCCCTGCCCCTTGTGCGTCTGTATCTACCTCTTTGGGGCTTGTCAGTGGCTGGAAAGGACCAGTTCTTTGAAGGCCAATTTCTGCTAAAACGTGGTGGTTGGACCTGGAAAAAAGTTTTGACAGTTTGCATGGATTTGGCTTTTTCTTCCATTTTCCGTAATATCTCCTCAGCATTAGTACCAAACAGCACATCCTTTTGTAAAGGAGCATCTAGAAGTTTAGCTTTCACATGATCAGACAAGTTTTGTTCTCTAAGCCAAGCATGTCTGCGAATGACTGATCCCGTAGCAGCCACTCTACTTGAAGCCTCTAGGGCATCATAACCACATTGTAAAGTGTGTTTACCCACTTGCTCTGCACTATGCATCATATCCTGTAACTCCTTTAAATCTGGTTGTTCAGGTTGAGACATTTTGTTCCTTAATTGTGATAGCAGCAACTGTTGATATTTAAGCATATGAAACTGACAATTTAAGGCCCTCATGGCTAGGGTGGCCGAGGTATATACCTTTTTACCCCACCTTTCTAAAGATCTTGATTCCCTTTCTGCAGGAAGTGGATTCTTGGCAGTGGAGGCCTTCAATCCCTTGGGGCCTTGTGAAATGGTTTCAGGGTCAGCATTATGGCTTTTGAAGAGAAATTGGTGAGAGCTGGGTACTCTGTAATACCTATCAGGTTTGACTGGTGCAGGAGGCAGAGAATCCGGGTTAAGGCAAGCCTCGAATAGACATCATCCAGTATGTCCAAAACAGGGGTATAGCCAGAGGTCTGTGTTGAGGTAACAAAAGAAATTCCCTAAGTCTTTTCTTGGAATCTGAAAAGTCTTGGCCTTCCCAATGGAAGTGTTCCCTCAAGGTGTGCAAGGTTTCCCCAAAGGAAAAATCCTCAGGAGGGGATACAGAAGGGATGGACTGTTCTGCATCCGAATCCTCAAAAGGAGAGTAAGAGTGTTCCTCTGCATCAGAATGTTCTGATAAAAAGGATCCCTGATCAGAAGAGGGGGAATCTTCCTCCACTCTGGGTCTCTTGTCTGGAGGGGGTTGAGAACCTCTGATAAGAGTAATTAAATCCTCAGCCATTTTAAGCATCTGTTTTTTAGGCATGGGACCTGGAGATGGGCCCTGTGCAACAGGCCTCGTGGGATGCCTGGCTGCTTTGGATTTAGTAAAGGCCTTAATTGAAAAAGAAGATGAGGGCCTAAATACACCATGGGTGGAGGTGGACCTGTCCACATTAGTAGGCTCAACATTAGCAAAGGCTTCGGTTGTAGTCTGGGAAAGGGCCGAGGTCCCAGCGGTCTCGGGTACAGAGAACACCGCCAAAGGAGTGTCGTCGGTAGTCAGGGACTGCAAAGGCGTCTCGCTGAGAACCGGACCACGTGTAGCCTGTTTTGGCGTGGTGTCGGCGGGGACCGTGGGCCTCGCGTGTCGGTCCTTTTCCTTGCGTTTTTTGGACAAAACGGTAGTTGGAGTGTCCGACGACATTTTATAATCAAAAGCTTTACCAAAGTAGTGTTGGGCGAACTCCGCCCGACGCTTAATAGTGTGTTTATTGAAGGTAGCGCAAAAGCGACAGCCCGAGACGTCGTGGTCTGGGCCCAAACAAGGTATGCAGAGGGAATGGAAATCCTTATGCGGTATTTGCTTCCCACAAGAAATACAATTATTAACATTTCTGACATCGGTCTGAGGCAAGAAAAGTTTCCCCAACGGGGTACTTAGCTTTAATGAAGACTTCGGTTTCCAAAATTTTCGTAATTCAGGAGCTGGCCGACCGGCACTTGTGAACTGCTTCTGCTTCGGGCACCGCGCGGCAAAAAAGACTGGAGAACATGGCGTCGGCTGTGTCTTATATACTCTGGCCTCACTGACGTCAGTAGAGAAAGCGACGACAACCGATGCCGGACCAAGACTTTGGAATTCGGCCGACCGAGGGACCGCCTGACGGCAGAAAAATCATCAGTGATTACTGCAGCTGTATGCACGATGAACATCCGAGGTGGAATCCTTCAAAGCCCCCGGGCCTGTGGAAAATACAGCCCAGACCGCAGAATCCTTTATAAACGCATTCTATGAACACCTTCAGGAATGCATGGATCATGCAATCCCAAATAAAACCAAGACCCAATCCTCCAAAGGCAGACGTCCTGTCTGCTGGACCCCAGCCATAAACAAACTATACAATAGAAGGAGGAAGCTACTACATGACAGAGCAAAATCCCAAAAAGGGAAGGCATCTCTGATCAGTATTAGCAAAAATTATGGGCACTCATAAAATCGTCTAAGGCCAGCTTTGACAGAAAAATTGCACAGGACACTAAGGATAATCACAAGGCTTTCTTTAGTTATGTTAGGAACCTGGGTGGGAATTCCCAGATATACTCAGAATTAGTCCAAAATGACAAAAAATACACCGAACCCACAGACATTGCCAACATCCTAGCTGACAGGTTCAGCAAACTCCCTCCCCACCAAAAGGGCAAATATCTATCCCAGCAGAGTGCTGCCCCCCTGACATCTCAGATGCTCAGGTAAGAGCCGCCTCTCCAAAGAAAAAAACACAGCATCAATGGGATCAGACGGTGTCCCAGGCTGCGTCACATGAACTCCAAAAAGAGCTAAACCCAAACATAAAACTACTGTTCAATCTCAGCCTTACTACAGGATATGTACCTAAAGAGTGGCGTACAGCAACAGTGGTCCCTCTCCACAAAGGTGGTGCCTCAACGGATCCTGGAAACTATCGCCCCATAAGCCTGACTAGCTTGGTCTGCAAAGCTATGGAAAGGATCATCATGGACCTCATAAATAAAGATATTGGGGACCTACAGACACTGGATCCTACCCAGTTTGGCTTTGTTAAGGGCAGATCCTGCCTCTTAAACCTGGTTGATTTCTTTGAAACAGTCACCAAGGCCATTGATGAGGGAAGGTGGTCCACACAGCCTACTTGGACCTCGCAAAGCCTTCGACACAATACCCCACTCGGGCATTATAGATAAGCTCACCAGCTTAAATATAAACCCATATGTCACTAGATGGGTTGCAAACTGGCTCAAGGACAGAACCCACATGGTTAGAATTGCTGGAGCCATGTCAGACTCCAAACCAGTTACAAGTGGCGTCCCCCAAGGCTCAGTCCTGGGACCTCTTGTTCGTACATATTTCTCGGAGGTACAGGCCAACATAGGAGGATTGTGGCTGACCAAGTTCGCAGATGACTGCAAACTGGGTGCCATAATTGACTCTCCAGCCGACACAAGCATCCTCCAAAAGGGCCTCATAGAAACAGACAACTGGTGCCAGAGCCATGGCCTCAAGCTAAACGCCAAAAGTGTATAGTCATCCCTTTGGCAAAAACAGTGCTCACAAATTACCACATAGGTGGTAATCCATTAAGTACAGAAGAAGTAATTAGGGACCTGGGGACCCAAGTTGATAGCAATCTCTCATTTGACAACCACATTGCCAAAGTGGTTAGTATAACATTTTATATAGCCCACCTAATCATGAAGGGATTCACATCTAGATCAGGGAGGTCATCATGCCTCTTTACTCATACCTCAACAGGCCCATAATTGAGTACAATGCTCCATTTGGGATGTACCTTACTAGACACCTGCAGCAACTGGAAAGACCCCAAAAGTACCACACCAAGAGGATCAAAGGGCTCAAACAGATGCCATATGCTGCCCGGTTAAAGAAACTCCAGCTCTACTCAGTGGCATACCGCCTGCTCAGAGGCGATCTGTGCCTGACGATAAAGCCATGTCCAACCCGAATTAATGGACATGCTGCACCTCAGAAAATCCAAATCCCATCAGAGCCACGAGAACAAGAGACTTGAACCTCAGCACTGAAATAAATAGGACATGCTGGAGGGACAGATTCATAACCCAGAGGCTCCCTTCACTCTGGAATAAAATCCCAGTCCAGGTTAGGCAGAGTCCCTCATTGACTCTCTTCAAGAGGAATCTTGATGAGTGGATGGGGGATCGTAGGTTTACCCCGGGTATCACTTCTGTGTCACTGTTAGACAGAGGCACAGTATACTAACCTCGAAAAAGGGCATAGCAAAATTAATTTAAAATGGGTGGTGAAAGCCAAACACACTCTGACTAGGCTTATAAATGCCCTAGGGCAGATAGCCTAGTATGAACCTATGAACCTATTACTGAAATAGCTGCTTCCATTTGGGGGGGTTGCATATCATTAAGTGAGACTTTGTGAGTATGGGAGGAGAAATAACGGGAATGAAACAGTCTCTACTTGTTATCCACTGCACCCGTACATCTTAATCGATGGATGTCCATCGTTGCCCCCCCAAATGCCTCCCGAGAGCAGCATTGGGCAAATATTCAGTGAGATAGGACTCTGGAAGCCCTGACTCTGTGGACCACCACTGCCCCTCTGCCTCAATGGTGACATCTACTGTTAAGTGTTCCCTCCTCTGCCATGGGGGGTGCTATCTCCAGAAATGTCAGGAGTGAACCCCTGATACTTACGGGACCAAAATTTCTTTTCACCTTTCCAATACTTGAAATGGTTTTCTGATGTGTAGAAAATTTGATTCCCACATCAGAAAGGGTCTTATCTTGTTCACTTCTGGAAACTGTTTCTCTGACTTCAGACTGAGGAGTGTCAATACATCATGGGGAGGTTTAACAATGGGCAACTTTAAAAGTGTTGTGCAAAATCACAAAGCCACATCCACACATGTCTCCCAGTGTTGAAGCTAAGACCCACTGGTCTAGAAGCACCTTCAGTGGCATTGGAAATAAGGCACTTTGAGACATTGGATAAGGACTGAGGGGTAACAAACTGCTTGTCAATGGATTTTATTGTTCTGCAGATAAGGACCCCGAGAGAGATCTGGAGATCTCATTGGTCCAATCTCTTTGAAAAAGCGTGACATGGTCCAAGTGATGCAGTCACTGAAAATACAGTCACTCCCAAATCTGTTCAACACATAAGGCTCCATGTTAGGTGGATGGACAGTGGAACTCTCTTCAGCTAGTTCATTTTTAGTAGCTACCGCTACAACCATAGAATCTATGGCAGGACACCTGCTCTAATGGGAACAAGCTTTTGGAGATAAGAAATTTGCCTGGCATATGAGGGATGGGTTTGGCAAGGTCTGACTCCTTCCGTGCCCATTTGTTGATATGAGGTCCACCATCCCATCAATGTCAGGAATCATCTAAGAAGCAGAAGGACCAGAACTGAAAACCTAGAGAAACACTGAAGTATCATGAGGTGTTACAGTGTACCATACCCCTTCTGATGGAGCAGTTCCAGTATTTCTCCAAATGTAACATCTTCAAGGAGGGATCTGGGCAGAGTTCCCCTACATCAAAGTCAGTGTCTTCCATCAACAATTCCTGGCTGGGGGGCGGGGGGTCAACATGTCTCCTTTTACACTCAAGCTTCCTACAAACCTCCTCGCTGGGATGTTCCAGGAAGGACTCAAAAGCTGATGAGGGCTTCTCAAAGGCTGGCTCGAGGTTTTTGGTAGCTGGCTGTCCTGACAGGGCAGGAAGAACAGGCTCAGGACACTGGAAACCATGCTGGGGAGGGATGGATTCAAGAGAAAAGTCTGTTCTCTAGACTTGTGACAGAATTCTTTTGAGGCCTCAAAAGCCAAACTCAAGATGGATCTAGAGCACCTCATCAAAGGAGCCAATGCCACTACAAGGGGCTTGACCCAAGAAACCAATTGGCTTTGATCCAAAGTTGACGTCTGAGCCAAGCTGGCTAACACCAAGGCTCTGAGGAGGAGGAATGGATCCACACATCTCTGCTCCAAATTGGCCCTCTCAGAATCAACGCTGACTTTCTGACTCTGAGAACAGTACAGTTGTGCACCTACCATAAATGTAGATGTTCGAGTGTATTCACTGTTGCAGTCATTACACTTGGGTTATCCTACTGGCAGGCTACCCGCAGTCGGCCAGAGTTCCAAAGTCTAGGTCCGGCGTCGGTTGCTGGCAGTGTGCCAGGGCTATAAAAGATGCAACCGACACCATTTTCTTCAGTTTTTCTTGACCCAGATGTCAGGTGCCCCCAGATAGGAAGACTGAAAAAATTCTGCCAAAAAGCATACATGTACCAAAATAAACATTTACTTCATCTACAAGCAAATACACCACATAGGTTGTATAGAATTGAGAAGTACAGAAAAGCCCCAGAAATGAAAAGGGGGATGGTGGGTGGGTAACCTGGACTGCAACAGTGACTACACTCGAACATCTACATTTATGGTAGGTACACAACTGTACTATGTTCATCGTGTTTCACTGTTGCAGTCATTACACTTGGGTTGAATCCCAAAGCTGAGGTTGGGTGGCTGGTTCTATAAGGCATTGGGGGTGGCTATAAGGCCCTGCAGCACTGCAGTGGCAAAGCCAGCTATGGATTTAGAGTATAGAGGCAGATGGTAATGCTTGGTGAAGGTATGTACAGAACTCCAAGTTGCTGCTTCCAAAATGTCCTTGGTAGGTACTCCTCTGAGGTAAGCAGTTGAAGTGGCTGTTGCCCTGGTGGAGTGAGATCTAATGCTGCTAGGTACAGGTTTCCCCATGGTGTATATAGCAGAAACGTATACAGTGTCCTATCCACTTTGAAATAGTCTGTTTTGAAATGGCTTTTCCCTGTGCTCTGCAGCATATGCTACCAATAATTGCTCAGTTTTTCTGAAAGCTTTGGTTTTGTCCAAGTAGAAGCGCAACTGCCTGTGTATGTCCAAAGAATGCAGAAATCTCTCCCGTTTATTCTGTGGATTTGGATAAAAAGTTGGCAAGTGAATAGTTTGGTTTAGAGCCACACTTGACACCACCTTTGGCAGAAAAGTAGGGTTTGTTCTTAAAGACACCCTGTCTTGGTGGAAAATGATGAAAGGTTCCACTGCCATTAGTGCCTGTAATTATGAAACTTAGTGCTGATGTTATTGCCAGGAGCAGAGCAGTTTTCCAAGAGACATATTTTAAATCTGCTGTGTTAGCTGGCTCAAAAGGAGGTAAAGTTAATTTTTCCAACACAAAGTTGAGGTCCCAAGTTGGAGTAGGTGCTCTACGGGGCGGTCTTATGTTTTTAGCTCCTCTGAGGTACTGTTTTAGCAAGGGATTAGAGAAAATTGGTGGATCCGTGTTGTAATGAGCAGAGATGGCAGAGGCGTGGATCTTGATGGATGAAAAGGAGAGGCCTTTGTCCAGCATCTCAGTCAAATATTGTAGTATCTGAGGAATATTTGGGAGAAGAGGGTCAAGGCTGTGAGCCTGGTTCCAGGCACAGAATCTCGTCCATTTATCCGAATAGGCTTTCTGGTGCTAGGCCTTCTGGCCTCCAGAATGACATCCATAACAGCTTTGGAGAGAGGCATTGCTTGCTTGATTAAGGAATTTTCCATGCAGCCAGGTTTAAAGTCTTTAGCTGGCTGTAAAGTATCTGATTGTTGTGCTGAGTCAGAAGATGTGGGATTTGAGGCAAAATCTTTGGCTCTTCTTGCCTGGCTTTTACGAGTACCTTTGGAAGGAGAGGTAGTGGTGGGAAAGCATATACTTGTAGGTTTTTCCAGCTGAATGACAGGGCATCCACTTTCCATGCTTGTGGGTGGTAAGTCCTTGTGCAGAATTTCTGTAGCTGGCAGTTCATTGGGGATGCAAACAGATCTATGTCCGGGATCCACCATTTTTGTGTTACCATTCTGAATATTTGTGGATTCAATTCCCATTCGTGGGGATCCATGATGTTTCTGCTTAAGTCGTCTGCCAGTGTGTTTTTCTCTCCTGGCAGGAATTGTGCTTGCAGATGAACTTAAAAGGTTAGAGCTGTGTTCCACAAGGTCATGGCTTGTCTGCAGAGGGGATAAGAGTGAGTACCGCCTTGCTTGTTTATGTACCACATAACTGTGGTGTTGTCTGTGTGTTGTCTGTCTTTAGTAGTGGCTGTCCTGGATGCAGAAGGTCCTTGAAAGGTATAAGGGCATTTTGTACAGCTAGCATCTCTTTTTGATTAATGGGAAGATGCCTTTGTTCTGCGAACCACTTGCCCTGAATACATTTTCCTGCTATGTGTGCTCCCCAGGCGTAATCCGATGCATCTGTTGTCAGTGTTTGCCTGGCTGTGGGTTGAGTGAAAGGCTGTCCCTTTTGAGGTGACAAGCTTGAGCCCACCATCGAAACTCCTGTTGAAGGCAAGGAATTAGTGGTATTACTGTTTCCAAACTTTGACAGTGTTGAGACCAGACACTCTTTAGGTACCATTGTAGTTTCCTCATATGCAGTCTGGCATATGGAATTAGTAGTATGCAAGATGCCATGTAACCCAAGGCCTGCAGAATTTTTCTTGTAGGGAGTTGGGTCCTTGTTGTCATCAACTGAAAATATTGAATCAGTTGTCCTTGCTTGTCTGGTGTGCGATAAGCCATCTGGGCCATTGTATTCGAGCTGGCACCCAGGAATATTATCTCTTGTGAGGGCACTAGTTTTGATTTCTTTTCGTTTACTGTGTACCCTAGGCAACTTAATAACTTTTTTACAAATGCCAGATGCTTTAGAAGAATGCCCTTGCTCTCTGCTTGAATCAGGCAGTCGTCCAGGTACGGATAAATTTGAATTCCTTTCTGTCTGCAAAATGCATTTACTGGCGCCAGGCACTTTGTGAAGACCCTGGGCGCAGTAGATAAGCCAAAGGGCAGTGCACAGAATTGGTAGTGCATTGAACCAGCTATGAATCTGAGGTATCTTCTGCAGTTTTGTCTGATAGGGACATGCAGGTATGCCTCCTTGAGGTCCAAAGTTACGAGCCAAGCTTTCTTGCCCAGCATGGGAAGAAGCTGCTGTAGTGTCAACATTTTGAATTTTGGAACATCCAGGTAAGTGTTTAGAGAAGAAAGATCCAGAATGGGCCTCCAGGCTTTGTCCTTTCTGGGAACCAGAAAGAGTCAAGTAAAATCCTTGTCCTTGCTCCTGTGGTGGTACCTTTTGAATAGCTCTCATGTCCACGAGTGCTGTAATTTGTTTTTGAGTCTCTGCCCATTGATTTGGTGGCAGATTTGGCATTCCTTTTAACCTTGGCAGAGTGTGAAAGTGGAACCTGTAACCTTGAGATACAATGTTGAGAACCCATTTGTCTTTGGTGATCATATGCCAATTGTGATAGAAAAGTGCCAGTTTTCCTCCTAAGGGGGCTGCCAAGAGAGAACTGTTTGGCAGCTGTAGTGGGAAGTCATTGGGGCTGTTTTTTATATGGTTGGGGCCTGTCTTCCCCTTCTTTCTGGGTTGATGCACCCCATTGTCGAGGCCTGTAAGGACCTTGTGGTTGACCTCTACCTCTTGGACGTCTGTATCTGCCCCATTTGAGGTCTGTCTGTAATTGGAAAGGACCAATTCTTTGTTGGCCAATTTCTGCTAAATCTAGGAGGCTGAACCTGTAAGAAATCCTTCACCGTTTGCAGAGATTTTGCCTTATCCACCATTTTCTTTAATACCTCTTCTGCCTTAACTCCAAATAACACATCCTGCTGCAAAGGTGCATACAATAGTTTTGCTTTAACATGATCTGGTAACGTATGTTCTTTTAACCAAGCATGTCTTCTAATGACAGAACCTGTAACTGCTGCTCTACAGGAGGCCTCTAAAGAATCAAAACCACATTGCAAAGTATGTTTTCCCACTTGTTCAGCTGCATGCAATAAATCCTGCATTTCCTTAAAATTAGGAGGATCTGAGTTTGGAAGCATTTTTTGTTTCAACTGAGACATCAAATATTGCTGATATTTTAGCATGTGAAACTGGCAATTTAAGGCCCTCATTGCTAAAGTTGCAGATGTATATACTTTCTTCCCCCATCTGTCTAATGCTCTGAAATCTCTGTCAGAGGGGATGGATTCTTTGCTGATGAGGCCTTAACCCCTTTGGGGCCCTGAGAAATAGTTTCAGGGTCAGCAACAGGGCTTTTATAAAGAAATTTGTGAGAATCAGGGACTCTGTAGTATCTGCCAGGCTTAACTGGGGCTGGAGGTAAAGAACCAGGATTTAAGCTGGATTCAGTATACACATCATCCACAACATCCAACACTGGCGGAATAGCAAGGGGTCTGTGTTGAGGTAATAAAAGGAAGTCTCTGAGCCTTTTCTTGGATTCTGAGTAATCCTGGCCCTCCAAATGGAAATGCTCCCTCATGGTATGTAAGGTTTCCCCAAAGGAGTAGTCCTCAGGCGGAGAGGCTGATGGAATTGATTCCTCAGCATCAGAATCCTCATAAGGGGGTAAAGAGTATCCCTGTAGCTGGCAGTGACTTGAACAGGTGTCCTATCAACAGTTAGTTGCATCTCCAGGGAATCGTGCTATCTGACCAATCTGGAGGTGTATTTATCTTTATGAATATTGCTACACCGTATTCTTTAGTTTTCACACCTTCAGTTTGTGGTCTGAATGTGTGGAAGGAGGTGTAACCCGGTATGGCTGGGGTGCTCGCCACAGCCTAGAACCAGGTCTCCATGACTGCAAAAATGTCTGCTTCTTCCACAGTGAGACTGCTTTCAGTGAATACAGTTTTGTGTTGAGACTTTTAGGATTCAGCAGCATAACCTTGAGGTTGTTTTTAGAAAATGTCCCTGGATCAGCTTACTCCTTTCATCACACTTTTTGATCACCTCTGCAGCACAAGGTCCAAAAACTAAATCTCTATCCAAAGGTGAATTTAAAATCTCATTTTATCATTTGGGAGGTTCTGAAAATGCAGCCATGCAAACCTCCTCAACACCGTCCCAGTGGCCACAGCCTTTGAAGAAGTACCAACTGAGTCATACACACAGTGTAAACAATGATGATCTGTGTAACAGAAGATGCAGCCATGCAAACCTCCTCAACACCGTCCCAGTGGCCATAACCTTTGAAGAAGTACCAAATGAGTCATACACATGCACTGTAAACAATGAGTCGTGACCGATGCAACAGAAGAAAACAAATTTAAAGCACATTTTTCCTCACAAAAAGAAACTGCAGATAAAACATTCCTCATACTTTCATAATTAGTCAGAACAAACTTTAACATATGAACCTGACAATTCAAAATTCTGAAACTCTTTCTTCCCATACTTATCAATAATTCTTCTGACCTGCTCAGAAAGAGCAATCTTTGATATGAGTAAGCGTTTAGCAGCAGTGTGATCAAATAAAGCTATAGCTGCTGGGTCAGGTTTGGGAATAGTGCATAAAAACTTAAAAAGCTGAGGAACTTTATACATCCTATCTGCCTTTTTAGGGGGAGCTGGCTGACTACCAGGAAAATTGCAGGCAGTGACACACACATCTTCCACAGCCATTAGGAATGGAGAAATGGGTGAAGGTTCTGGAAATTCATTCAGTAACAAATCACAGTACTTTATGACTGACTGAGAAACCTCAGTGTTCTCCCATTGAAAACACTGGCACATTCTGGAAAAAGTCTCACAGAAAGAGAAAGCTCTATAATCAGAAACTGAGCTCTCCTCAGAGTCTGAGTCAGCCTGTACCTGTCCCTTCATTGTCCTGTCCAAATTCAGAATCTGAATCTCTTCGGGAAAAGAGGCATCCCTCTTTCTTTTACCAGGAACTACTTTATAAAAAGCATCTATAGCCTGAATTAAACTCTAACCCAGACTCAGTAAACTACTCCTGTCTAAGGAAATTTGATGTGGAAAAGATGTGTGTTTGTTTTCTGTTTCTTTTTGACAAGAAAAATGGGGCCAACAGCAGCTCCCCCAGGGATGGGCACAGCATTCTGACAGAAAGTACAGTTTTGTACCTACCATAAATGTAGATGTTCGAGTGCTAATACAACTGCAGTCATAACAGATGGGTTCTCCTGCCGTCAGGCGGGTCCTCGGTCGGCCTGATTCCAAAGTCTAGGTCCGACGTCAGTTGTCGTCACTTCTTCCCTGACGTCAGTGTGCCAGGGGTATAAAAGAACCAGCCGACGCCATTTTCTTCAGTTTTTCTTGCCCCAGATGTCAGGAGCCCCCAGAAGGAAGGCAATACATAAATTTGTGTAATAAAGCAATGCAATATAATCAAAATACAGTAGTTGCAAGCAAATACATCATAAAAGAATACCCCAATCAGGTTGTATGAGGAGGTGTTAGCCAATAGGCCTGTCCCAAGAGGGGAAGGAGGGAGAGAAACCTGGACTGCAGCTGTATTAGCACTTGAACATCTACATTTATGGTAGGTACAAAACTGTACTATGTTCATCGTGCATACAGCTGCAGTCATAACAGATGGGTAGAATCCCAAAGCTAAGAAAGGGGTGGTAGGCACTAGGTGGAACTAGGAGGAGCCAGAATGCCCTGCAAGACTGCAGTGGCAAAGTCTGCTCTAGTTTTGGAGTATAATGATAGGTGGTAGTGCTTGGAGAAGGTATGCACAGAACTCCAAGTGGCTGCTTCCAAAATATCTTTGGTAGGAACTCCTCTGAGGAAAGCTGCAGAGGTAGCTGTGGCCCTTGTGGAGTGAGATCTGATGCCTGCAGGTACAGTTTTACCATGAAAAGAGTAACAAAAGCGTATGCAGTGGGCTATCCATTTTGAGATTGTCTGTTTGGAAATTGGCTTCCCTTGAGCTCCTATAGCATAGGACACAAAGAGCTGTTCTGATTTTCTGAAAGGCTTTGTACTGTCCAAATAATAACGCAGCTGTCTGTGGATGTCCAAGGAATGTAGTAGTCCCTCCCCTTTGTTTTGAGGATTAGGGTAGAAGGTAGGTAAGTGTATAGCCTGATTCAAAGCTACCCTGGATACCACCTTTGGCATAAAGGACGGGTTGGTTCGTAAAGAAACTCTGTCCTGATGGAAGATGATAAAAGGCTGCACAGCCACGAGGGCTTGTAGTTCCGATACCCTACGAGCTGAGGTGATAGCCAGAAGGAAAGCTGTTTTCCAGGACAAATATTGCAAATCTGTTGAGGCAGCTGGCTCAAAAGGAGGCAAGGTCAGCTTTTCTAGAATGAAATTGCGATCCCAAGCAGGTATTGGTTGTTTCCTTGGGGGTTTTATATTCTTAGCCCCTCTGAGGAAATGTCTTAAGAGGGGGTGAGAGAATAAAGGTGGATCAGTGTTGTATTCTGCAGAAATGGCTGAGGCATGGATTTTGATGGAGGAGAATGAAAGTCCACTGCTTAGCAGCTCAGCTAGATACTGTAATATTTGAGGTAAATTCAGTTTTCCAGGATTCTGGCCCTTTTTCTCATTCCAGGCACAAAACAGTTTCCATTTTGCGGAGTAAGCTTTTCTAGTAGACGGCCTTCTGGCCTCCAAAATGACATCCTGCACCTCCTTAAAGAGTAGGGTCTGTTGTGATGTTAAGGAATCTTCCATGCGGCCAGATTGAGTGTTTTCAGCTGACTGTGAAGAGTTTTGAAGCTGTGCTGAGTCAGAAGAAGAGGCATTAGAGGTAGGGTCCATGGAGGGGAATGCGGCAGGTTCCTCAGGAGTGGGTACCAGTGCTGTCTTGGCCAGTCTGGAGCAATGAGAATCATCTTTGGTCTGTCTGCTCTGGTTTTTAATAGAACTTTGGGCAGCAGAGGAAGAGGTGGAAAGGCATAAACTGTCATTGTTGTCCAACTGAAAGAGAGAGAGCGTCCACTCTCCAGGCCTGTGGATGAAAAGTCCTTGAGCAGAATTTTGTCAATTGGTGATTTTTGTGGGAGGCAAAGAGATCTATGTCTGGCCTTCCCCATGCTTGAATTATCTCTGTAAAAACTTGAGGATGCAACTTCCATTCGTGTGGATCTGTCATATTTCTGCTTAGGTTGTCTGCCAGCATGTTTTCCCTGCCTGGCAAGTACTGTGCTTGAAGTTCGATTTCTAATTCCAGAGCCATGTTCCAAAGTGACATGGCCAGCCAGCATAGGGGGTATGAATGGGTTCCTCCCTGTTTGTCTATGTACCACATTACTGTGGTGTTGTCTGTCCTTATCAATAGCTGACCTGGATGCAGAAAGTCTTTGAATGCTATAATAGCATTTATTACTGCTAGCATTTCCTTTTGATTGATGTGAAGGTGCTTTTCCTTTTGGGACCATTTGCCCTGAATGCACCGATCTGTCATGTGCGCCCCCCAGGCGTAGTCCGAGGCATCTGTTGTGATGACTTGATTTGCTTGAGGCTTGCAGAATGGGAGACCTGTGTTTGTTTGGCATGCTTGAGCCCACCACAGAAATTCCTTTTGAAGACATGGAATTAGTGGTATTATTGTTTCCAAACTGTGGCTGTGTTGAGACCATAGGTTTTTCAGGTACCACTGAAGTTTCCTCATATGCAGCTTTGCACATGGGATTAGTAGGATGCAAGATGCCATGAATCCCAGAGCCTGCAGGATTTTCCTTGCAGTCAGCCTGGTGAAATTTGCTAGTGTTCTGAAGTATTGAGTTAGTTGCCCCTGCTTCTCTGGCGTGAGGTAGGCCATCTGGGTGTTTGTGCCCAAGTTGGCACCCAGGAAAATTATTTTCTGAGAGGGTAGTAGCCTTGATTTCTTTTTGTTGACTGTGTATCCCAGAGAATTCAACAACATTATTACAAAAGCCAGATGTTTCAGAAGTATGTGCTTGCTGTCCGCTTGGATCAGGCAGTCGTCCAAATATGGGTATATTTGTATCCCTTGAAGTCTGCAGTAGGCAATTACTGATGCCAGGCATTTCGTGAATACTCTGGGCGCAGTAGATAAGCCAAAGGGCAATGCAGAGCATTGATAATGGGTTGAACCTGCAAGAAATCTGAGGTATCTTCTGCAATTTTGTCTGATTGGGACATGCAGGTATGCCTCCTTGAGGTCCAATGTTACCAGCCAAGACTCCTTGCCCAGCATGGGAAGAAGCTGCTGTAATGTGAGCATCTTGAATTTTGGTACGAGTAAAAATGTGTTTAGGATGGATAGGTCCAAAATAGGTCTCCAATCTTTTCCCTTCCTTGGTACCAGGAATAGTCTGGAATAAAAACCTTGACCTTGTTCGTGAGTAGGTACCTCTTGAATAGCTTTCATGTCCATGAGATCTGAAATTTGTCTTTGTGCCTCTGCCCTTTGATTGTGTGGCAGGTTTGGCATGCCTCTCATTTTTGGAAGGGTGTGAAAATGGAATCTGTAGCCTCTGTTTATAATGTCCAGGATCCATTTGTCTTTGTGACAATATGCCAATTTTTTGAAAATAATGCCAGTTTTCCGCCTAAGGGTGCTGCCATTTGAGCCTTGCTTGGCATGCAAAGGGGAAAGTCATTGGGCTTGCTTTGTGAATGGCTGCGAACTATCCTCACCACCTCTTTGTGTAGGAGCTTGCCATTGTCTGCCTCTAAACGATCCTTGAGATTGCCCTCTGCCCCTCGGGCGCCTGTATCTACCTCATTGGGGTCTGTCCGTGGCTGGAAAGGACCAATTTTTGGAAGGCCAATTTCTACTGAAACGTGGAGGTTGTACCTGTAGAAAATCTTTCACTGTTTGCATTGATTTAGCCTTTTCCTCCATTTTCTTTAATACTTCCTCAGCTTTAACACCAAATAATACATCCTTTTGTAGAGGGGCATCTAGTAATTTAGCTTTGACATGATCTGGTAAGGTTTGCTCCTTGAGCCAGGCATGTCTACGTATGACTGATCCTGTAACAGCAGCTCTACATGAGGCCTCTAGAGCATCAAAACCACATTGCAAGGTATGTTTACCCACATATTCTGCACTATGCATCAAATCCTGCAACTCCTTCAAGTCTGGTTGTTCAGGTTGTGACATTTTACTTCTCAACTGTGATAACAGAAACTGTTGGTACTTTAGCATATGGAACTGGCAGTTTAATGCCCTCATGGTTAAGGTGGCCGAGGTGTATACCTTTTTTCCCCACCTTTCTAAGGATCTGGAATCTCTCTCGGAAGGTAATGGATTTTTAGCAGTGGAGGCCTTAATTCCCTTGGAGCCCTGTGAGATAGTTTCTGCGTCAGCCGCATGGCTTTTGTATAAAAATTGGTGTGAGTCAGGAACCCGGTAGTACCTGTCAGGCTTGACTGGGGCTGGAGGTAAAGAATCCGGGTTAAGGCAGGCCTCCGAGTACACATCATCTAGTACTCACCCCACACAGCCTTCCTGAAGACACTGGAGAGTATGAATGTCTCTCCAAATACCATCATTTTGGGAGACTTCAACTACCCAAACATAGACTGGGAACATTACTCAAGCCCCAACACTCTAGCCCAAAGGTTCTTAGAATTCATAAACTCAAATGCAATGGAACAACTAGTCACCATTCCCACAAGAGGAGACAATATACTAGACCTGATCATCACAAACATGGGGACAAAATGCTCCACACCAGAAGTACATCCCTCTTTGGTAAGATCAGACCATAAATTAATCTCACTGGAAATCCACATCCCGCCCCCACCCCTGCACAAAAGACCACAGTGAAGAACTTCTCAAAGCAAACTTCACACTTCTTAAGACTGAAGTGGTATCTTCAAGGCCCCTGGGCCAGTGGAAACCACAACCCACACTGCTGAATCCCTTGCAAATGCCTTCTATGGGCACCTTCAAGAATGCATGGATCATGCAATCCCAAATAAAACCAAGACCCATTCCCCAAAGGCAGGCGATCGGTCTGGTGGACCCCAGCCATAAACAAACTTTACAACAGGAGGAGGAAGCTACTACATGACAGAGCAAAATCCCTAAAAGGAAAGGCATCTCTGATCAGTACTAGCAAAAACTACGATCACTCATAAAATCATCCAAGGCCAACTTTGAGAGAAAAATCGCAAATGACACAAAAGACAATCACAAGGCCTTCTTTAGCTATGTTAGAAACCTGGGTGGAAACTCCCAGATATGCTCAGAGTTAGTCCAAAATGACACAAAATACACTGAACCCACTGACATTGCCAACATTCTGGCAGACAGGTTCAGTGCAAATTTCTCCTCCCTCCCCCAAAAGGAGAAATAACTATCCCAGCAGAGTGTAGCCTCCTAACATCTCAGATGCCCAGGTGAGAGCCGCCTCTCTAAAGCTAAAAACACAGCATCAATGGGACCGGATGGTGTCCCGGCTGTGTGCTACATGAACTCCAAGAGGAACTAAACCCACACATAAGGCTGCTGTTTAATCTTAGCCTTACCACAGGATACGCACTCAAAGAGTGGCGACGGCAACAGTGGTCCCACTTCACAAAGGCAGTGCTTCTGGACCCTGAAATTACCGCCCATAAGCCTGACGAGCCTGGTCTGCAAAGCTATGGAGAGGATCATTATGGAACTCATAAACAAAGACATTGGGGACCTACAGACATTGGATCCTACCCAATTTGGCTTTGTCAAGGGCAGATCCTGCCTTCTGAACTTGGTCGACTTTTTGAAACAGTCACTAAGGCCATTGATGAGGGTAAGGCAGTTCACACAGCCTACCTTGACCTTGCAAAGCCTTTGACACAATACCCCACTCGGGCATCATAGACAAACTCACCAGCTTAAATGTAATCCCATATGTCACGAGATGGGTTGCAAACTGGCTCAAGGACAGAACCCACAGGGTCAGAGTTACTGGAGCTATGTCAGACTCTAAGCCAGTCACAAGCGGTGTCCCACAGGGCTCAGTCCTGGGACCCCTCTTGTTCGGCATTTATTTTTCCGAGGTACAGGCAAACATAGGAGGATTGTGGCTGACAAAGTTCGCAGATGACTGCAAACTGGGCCATAATTGATACTCCAGCGGACACAAACATCCTTCAGAGAGGCCTCATAGAAATGGATAATTGGTGTCAGAGCCATGGCCTTAAGCTAAACGCCAAAAAATGTATAGTCATACCCTTTGGGAAAAACAAGGTACCGACAAATTACCACATAGGTGGTAATCCATTAAGTATGGAAGAGGTAATCAGGGACCTATGGAACCAGGTTGACAGTAACCTCTCATTTGACACTCACATTGCCAAAGTGGTTAGGAAGACCTTCTATATTGCCCACCTTATCATGAAGGGTTTCACATCTAGATCAAGAGAGGTCATTGTGCCCCTGTACTCTTCTCTTATCAGGCCAATGATTGAGTACAATGCCCCATTTGGGATGTATCTCACCCGACACCTGCAGCAGTTGGAAAGACCCCAAAAGTTCCTCACCAAGAGGATAAAGGGTCTTAAACATATGTCATATGCTGCCCGACTGAAAAAACTCCAGCTCTATTCAGTCGCATACCGCCTACTCAGAGGTGATCTGTGCCTGACGACAAGGCCATGTCCAATCCTGAATTAATGGACATGCTCCACCTCAGAAAATCCAAATCCATCAGAGCCACGAGAACAAGTGACTTAAACCTCAACACAGAAATAAATAGAACGTGCTGGAGGGACAGATTCATAACCCAGAGGCTCCCTACACTCTGGAACAGAATCCCAGTCCATGTTAGGCAGAGCCCCTCACTGACTCTTTTCAAGAGAAATCTCGACGAGTGGATGGGAGATCGTAGGTTTACCCCGGGGGTCATCTCTTTGTCACTACTAGACAGAGGCATAGTAAACTAAACCCTAAAAGGGCGTAGTATTCTCATCCTAAGGGTTGGTGTAAACCACATACACTCTGGCTAGGCTTATAAATGCCCTAGGGCAGATAGCCTAGTACGAACCTATGAACCTATGAACCTATGTCTAAGACAGGAGGTATAGCCAGAGGCCTGTGCTGGGGTAGCAAGAGAAAATCCCTAAGCCTTTTCTTGGAATATGAGTACTCTTGGCCTTCCCAGTGGAAGTGTTCCCTTAAGGTATGCACGGTTTCCCCAAATGAGTAATCCTCTGGGGGGGAGACAGAGGGAATGGACTCCTCAGCATCAGAATCTTCAAAAGGGGAGTAGGAATGTTCCTGTTCATCCGAGTGATCTGAAATAATGGAGGCCTGGTCAGAGGAGGGGGATTCTTCCTCCACTCTGGGCCTTTTGTCCGAGGGGGGTTGAGAACCCCTGATAAGAGTAATCAAATCCTCAGCCATTTTAAGCATCTGTTTTTTAGGCATGGGGCCTGGAGAAGGGCCCTGTGGAGCTTGTCTCTTAGAATGCATGGCTGCTTTAGACTTAGTGAAAGCCTTGATAGAAAAAGAAGAGGAAGGTCTGAAGACACCTTGAGAGGAGGCAGACCTGTCTACATTTTGAGATTCACCACCAAGAGTGACTTCGGTATCTGTAGTTAGGGTGTGGGCCGAGGAGCCAGCGACCTCGGGCACAGAAGACACCGCCAATGAAGTGTCGTCGGTAGGCAGGGCTGCGAGGGCGCCTCGCTGAGAACCGGACCACCTGTAGTCGGCTTGGCGTGGTGTCGGTAGAGGCCGCGGACCTCGTGTGTCGGTCCTTGTCTTTGCGTTTTTTTAGACAAAACTGGAGTCGGAGTATCCGACGACATAATATAGTTAAATTTTTTGCCAAAATAGTGCTGGGCGAACTCCGCCCGACGCTTAATGGTGCGTTTGTTGAATGTAGCACAAAAATGACAGACCGAGACGTCGTGGTCTGGGCCTAAGCAAGGAATGCAGAGGGAATGAAAATCCTTATACGGTATTTGCTTCCCACAAGAAATACAATTATTAACTTTGTCTGACATCGGTCTGAGGCAAGAAAAGTTTCCCCAACGGGGTACTTAGCTTTCAAGAAGACTTCGGTTGCAAAATTTTCATAATTTCAGGAGCTGGCCAACCGGCACTTGCGAACTGCTTCTGCTTCGGGCACCGTGCGGCAAGAAAGACTGGAGAAAATGGCGTCGGCTGGTTCTTTTATTCCCCTGGCGCACTGACGTCAGGGAAGAAGTGACGACAACCGACGCCGAACCTAGACTTTGGAATTTGGCCGACCGAGGACCCGCCTGACGGCAGGAGAACCCATCTGTTATGACTGCAGCTGTATGCACGATGAACATCAGGGAAACCTTCCCTGTTCCCTCTCCCAGGGCTGACAAGAGTGGCTTCCCACTTGCCCACTGAGAGGACCTCAATAGTCACAGAAGATGTGGCTAACCCTTGTGCAATGTGGCTGCAGGTGTATGAAGTACATCTAATGGCCACAACAGAGCCACCCACCTATGGCTGAAGCAAACTGCTACCTGCTGTGGTGGCAAAGGTAGTTGATAACTTCTTTTTATGGCTGCAGTAAAGACCAATAGTGGGACTGGCAGTTTTTTCAATGGTCAAGCTGAAAATGATGCCTCTTTCCTGGGCATAACAAGCAGCAAAAGCCGGTAAAATTGAAATGTCTTTAAAATTTTGTTTTTTCACATAAAAACTCAGTAAAAAGCACCTTAAAATACTTTGTCAGCTCCAAAGTAAAATAAACACAATTTCCCAACAGAAACAAAAATGGTTTTCAATTAATTTAAACAACTTGTAAACTGACAGGAAATAAAAAAAAAAAAAAAGTACTCTTGCTTAAACTTACAACACAGTCTCATGACAGTCCACATTTAGCACTCCTAGCTTTAAAACAACTTTCCTAAACAAAAAATGTTTAAAATGTAAGGTTCCCCCACCCCAAAGGGAACTTATCTACTCAGCAAATGAGCAGCACAAGATGACTGTTGAGCCTTGAAAACCCCAGAACAGCATGCTCTTTGGAGGCAGGAAAGCTCTGAAGGGCTTGGCACCCAAACCTGTGTTTTCAGTTAGCAAAGCTTGAAATGACTAACAGTTTGGGCACATGGAAGGTGCCCTGAAGCTTTGGAAGCTGGCCAGCTGTTATATCCTATGCAGGCTGTAATCCATATAGTTAAGGCTACTGCAGCAGTGATCAATATGATGATAAACATGTATTGGCTTTATTAATATAGAGGGAGTCAGGGCACCCAACCTAAAATGTGTTACTACCACGGGGATGGTAGCCATTTGATTAATGACTGACCTAGACACATACGTAATTAATGTGGTTTGGCTGTTGAGACCTGAGAGATGATATATATATATGAAAGAGCATTTGTGGTAGTTTTATTGTGAGGGAAGTTCAACATAAGAAGGACAATGTGGTAGTTTCTGGGGAGCAAAACCAAATAATTATTGAACGGGGAGGCAGCAAAGGGTACTTGAAACAGATAAAGAAGCATAGTAAACAAAGTACCAAACCTACATGCTTGGCTCATACATAATAAACCTGACATCCTCACTATTTCAGAAACCTGGCTAAAACCACACATTAAAGACTCTGAAATAGTTCCTCCTAACTACTCCATCATAAGAAAAGACAGACCTCACAAAAAAGGCGGAGGAATAGCCCTTATATACACTTCCTCCCTAGTAGTCACACCATATAACAAACCTACTCCACACTTTAACAATGCCGAACTTCTCCTTACAATGCTGCAAATCAACAATCACAAACATATATGTATAGTTTCCCTTTACATTCCACCAGGGGACAATATTTCCACTCTTGAACTCATCCTCTCCTGGCTATCTAGTAACATTAAAAATGAAACCATAATCCTAGGAGATGTTAATATTAACTGGGCCCTTATACAGTCTCCTACAAACCCCACTAACATCAACCTCTACAATTTCTCACAACTGATCACTCTGGTAACCCACCCTGCTAAAACCCTCCAATGGGAGTATATTGGATTGGATTCTAGTCTCCCACCCTCACTACTTCACCAACACTGGAACTCTTCCCGACCCACTTGGTGACCACTTACCCACCTTTACCCACCGCTTCCCACTATCCTTCAGCATACTCACAACCACATTACAATCCGTGATCACAAAACTTTAACCCAGTAATCTTTTCAAGCTCACTGCAAGCAATTAATTGGAACTGTCTAAAAACACTATCCCTTGATGATGCAGTCTCTTACTTTAACTCAACTTTCTTAAGAGTACTGACTCCCAAGCCCTTTAAGGACTAAAAGAATAAAACTAAATCAGCTCCATGGCTCTCCAAAACTACTCTTGCTATCATGAGACATAGAGACAAAGCCTGGGACGCTACCAAAACACAAGACAACATCACTCCTTATGAATATAAAATCCTCCAAAAAAGTAAAGAAACTCATTACTTCTGATCGTCAAAACTACTTCTCTACACTCCAAAACCAAAATAAAACAACCCACAGAAATTCTGGAAAGGGATCTCAACTCTCCTCCACCCCAGCAAACCAGATACTCCCACCCCAGACCCAAATGCTCCAGATCATGACTTAGCCACCCAATTCAATTCCTTCTTTATTGATTCAATTTCTAAATTAACCTCCTCTTTCTCTAACACCTCTTTACTATCTAATATACCCTTACCCACCCCCACTATTCCTATTTCTATACCACACTCCTCACCCACTGACTCCTCTACCCTCTCTTCTACATCCACCTTATCCCCAACTCCACCTACCCAACACTCCCCCACCTCTGACTGCCCCCTCTTCTCATTAAATCCTATACCAACATCCACTATTAAAAAACTTCTTCAGAAATTGAAACCATGTACCAATGCTCCTGATAATATCCCTTCCTACTTTCTCAGTATAGCCGCTGAAACCCTTGCCTACCCCATTAGCATTTTAATTAACCACTCTACAAGAACACACAGTTCCCCAAGTATGGAAACAAGCCTTTATTATACCTCTACATAAAGGTGGTAACAATAATAACATTACTAATTTCCGTCCCATAGCCATCCTGTCCCCATTTCTAAACTCTTAGAAAATGTGTCCAACTTCAGCTCCTTCCTCACCTCCTAGACAACCATCTTATAACTCCCACACAGCACGGTTTCAGACCCAATCATAGCACCATGACAGCCCTCCTCTCCTTCCTTGAGGTTGTAAATAAAGCCCGTGACTCTGGAAAAATTGTTTCTACCTTACTCCTTGACCTCTCCAAAGCCTTGATACTATCTCACATAGTCTGCTCCTAAACAAACTCTCCAAACTTCACCTGTCTTCCTCCTCTTTGAACTGGTTCTCTAACTACCTATCTAACAGAAGCCAAGCTGTTAAATGGAAAAGCTACCTCCTCTTTCCTTGGTACCCCTACAGGAGTTCCCCAAGGCTCCATACTGGGTCCGCTTCTCTTCAACATCTTTATAAATGACTTCCACAAATCTATCCCTTTCTAGCATCATCCAATATGCGGATGACTCAACTATCATCTGTTCTGCCTCTTCTATTAATACCCTACAAAACTTACTCAAGATGCCTTCTCTTCCACAGAACAATGGATGCTAGGTAATCATCTAGCTCTCAATGCTTCCAAAACCAAATTAATGTTATTTACTCCTTCCAAAGCCATCCTCCCGACATGGGTACCTTCTCAATTACTACTCTACAAAACTCACCTCTTGAAATAGTATCAGAAACCAAGCTTCTTGGGGTCCAAATCGATAACCAACTGAAATTTAACTCCCACCTGCAAATTAACATCAAAAAAACACACCAGAAACTTGGCATGCTATATAGACAGAACACATACCTCACATCTGCCACTAAAATCACTCTTTCTACCTCTTTCCTAATACCATCCCTTCTATATGGTGCACCACTACTAACTAATCTTCAGTCCTGTCTAAAACAACAACTTACCTCCTGTTACAACAAAATCGCAAAATTTGCAACCAGCCAAAATCCTCCACCCACCACTGCATCTCCCTCCATAAGCTAAAATGGCTAGAACTTCCCAATCAACTAACTTATACTCAACTAACTCTAGCCCATAAGCTTATTCTCAACCCTACCCTCTGTCCCTCTCTCTTCTGCCTTTAAAATGCACCTACCTAACAGAGTTCTAAGGTCAAATAATCAAAATCTACTCGAAGTACACAGACCGACTCATCCCCCAGGCAAAAACCTTCTTTCCTTCAGCCTCGCTCGCCTCTGGAACTCCCTACCTCCACTCATCCGCACCACCTCTAACAACTCTGCCTTCAAAAAGTCTCTTCACTTACATCTAGCTTCTCAGTGGGAATGCTCTTGTTCCCACCCCACATAACTAACTCTACTTATTTCACCCTCAATACCATATTCTACTTCTATACCTTTGACATTTATTCTCTATCAGTATTATATCACATTTATTAAATTCTAGTACATTTCTTCCTATTGTTTTAACTGTTATGACTGCTATTCTATTTGACGAGTTCTACATTTGTTTGTTTACACAATATTAATAACTCTCTGTACTAATATTGTAACAGTTAAAATGTTGTAAATACCTTCTGTTATGGAGCTTTTCAGAGTTCAGTTACAATATTGTAACTGTTAAAATGTTGTAAATACCTTCTGTTATGGAGCTTTTCTCCCCAGGACTCCATTGAAAACGGGTTCTTTATGGCCCAATGGACTATCCTGGTAAACCAACGGCAATAAATAAATAAATAAATAAATAAGACAGAATAAGTACGGTACTTTACAAAGAGAAAGGTTATAATAAATCCACGGAACAATAGAGGTAAGGGTTACTGAAAGGAAAACACTGAGAAAGAAAAGGGTAAGTTTACTTCTTGACACTGGTTAATTACTGCAGTTAAATAACCTAAGTCTTAGACTCTGTGTTCTGGAAATTAACTTGCAAGTCCACTGAATGCAACATCAAAGTGTTAATTTTTTTTCTGAGCATCTCTGCTGTAAGTACATATTGTAAATCTTATGAACACCATGGCTGACCATTGTTTGAGATAATACCCACTAGTATGCATGACCACAGCTGATGATTTTTTGAGATAATACCCACTAGTATGCATGACTTATATTTATCTCCACGTTTACACACTTTTAAGATGATAAACTAGGCTTGCACTTTGTACTTGGGTTATGATTTAAAAGGGTCAAGAGATCAGTTCATGTACCTGCTAACAAACTGTAAATAAACTGACAATCTGATACTGGCATAACTTCAGTCCTGGAAAATGACTGAGTGAAAAAATGGGTAGTACTCACCTGTCGTAAATCCAGGGTGACAGTTACCCAGTGATACTCCCTTCCATTTTGAATGCTTGGACTCTGCCACCAGTTATTTGTGCCGTCTATCGCATTGGTGATTGGATGTTGTTCTAAACAGAAGGAAAGCAAGGAAAAAGTTGCTAAAATAAACATTGTATCCTTGAGAAATTTAAACTCCGAAAACAGGCAGAAACAACTAATGAAAAAGGCAGCAAGGGTATGAAAATCAACATGGTAGTAAACATTGTACACAAGCATATGCATGTAGCGTAAACGAGCAGTATCAACAGACACTGGCCTGCAGTGAAAGGCAGGGGCGCCATGAAATGGGAGCCCCTTTGTATTTACTTACATACTCTAACCTTGATCACAAACTGACCCAGTTCAGTATCAACAGACACTGGCCTGCAGTGAAAGGCAGGGGCGCCATGAAATGGGAGCCCTTTTTTATTTACTTACATACTCTAACCTTGATCACAAACTGACCCAGTTCAGTATCAACAGACACTGGCCTGCAGTGAAAGGCCTGGGCGCCATGAAATGGGAGCCCCTTTGTATTTACTTACATACTCTAACCTTGATCACAAACTGACCCAGTTCAGTATCAACAGACACTGGCCTGCAGTGAAAGGCAGGGGGCGCCATGAAATGGGAGCCCCTTTGTATTTACTTACATACTCTAACCTTGATCACAAACTGACCCAGTTCAGTATCAACAGACACTGGCCTGCAGTGAAAGGCAGGGGCCATGAAATGGGAGCCTTTGTATTTACTTACATACTCTAACCTTGATCACAAACTGACCCAGTTCAGTATCAACAGACACTGGCCTGCAGTGAAAGGCAGGGGGCGCCATGAAATGGGAGCCCTTTTTTATTTACTTACATACTCTAACCTTGATCACAAACTGACCCAGTTCAGTATCAACAGACACTGGCCTGCAGTGAAAGGCAGGGGGCGCCATGAAATGGGAGCCCTTTTTTATTTACTTACATACTCTAACCTTGATCACAAACTGACCCAGTTCAGTATCAACAGACACTGGCCTGCAGTGAAAGGCAGGGGCGCCATGAAATGGGAGCCCCTTTGTATTTACTTACATACTCTAACCTTGATCACAAACTGACCCAGTTCAGTATCAACAGACACTGGCCTGCAGTGAAAGGCAGGGGCGCCATGAAATGGGAGCCTTTGTATTTACTTATATACTCTAACCTTGATCACAAACTGACCCAGTTCAGTATCAACAGACACTGGCCTGCAGTGAAAGGCAGGGGCGCCATGAAATGGGAGCCCCTTTGTATTTACTTACATACTCTAACCTTGATCACAAACTGACCCAGTTCAGTCTCACCCCAGGATGCAGTTTACAAAAATAATACTGTACCAATGGTTAAAGATAAGAAGAATGGTATAACATAACAACATTCAGGAAAAACAAACAATGGTATTACCTAACATGAGGAGAGAGCCTTGTCAAGCATCAAGCAGAAACATAACTTTGAAGACACTCCTATGTATGTCCATGATATAACAGATATTTTCACAGATTAGGAAAACAAGACCTGACAGATGTAGGACAGGAAGCTAAAGAAGATGGCAGTTGTAGTTAAATATTTCCTGGGCTGTAACAGTTACAACTGTTTAGTTTTGTTTGTGAAGACATTTCTGGAACAGGTATCACAATCTGGTATAGGCAGAAATTCCTGGGATGTGAGGTGGGAGGGACTTCCTGAGTTTAGGTACAAGCACTGAGAAAATGTCTTCTAAGAAACGGCTGAGAGAATCTGAAGTAATAATGGTGCTGAGCAGAACGGATTCCTGAGGTTATAAGGAGGTTAGAAAGAATGAGACTCACGGCAAGGGATCAGTGGGTTTCTTGGTGGAGTATTTTACAGACAATAGAGCCCAGTAGAAAAAGAAGTTATGTACCTACCAAAACATTCCATGTTAGTTGTCTTCTTCTCGCCTTCTTTATTGCTGGTTGGGTTCGGAGCCGATCCTCGGCTCCGACTCAGCCATCTTCAATAGCTCGAGAGCTGTTTTACTGGCTCGAGGCTACCCCATATCCCATGATGCCTAGCGCTAGCTACCCAGATCTCGTTTGAAAAAGCTATTCCAGACATAACTAAGGAAGAATTCTGCCCTAGTAGCCCCTTGGACCTAACTATGAAGCTATCTAAGCAGAGAGGACAACCAGAGAAGGTTCAGCCAATGAAATCTGAATAAGGGAGCTCCTCTTGATTCACTAGGATAGGGGGATGGAGGGTGGGACGCAAGAAAGAAGGCTAGAAGAAGACAACTAACATGGAACGTTATGGTAGGTACATAACTTCTTTATGTTAAGTTGTCTATCTCGCCTTCATTCTTGCTGGTTGGGACAGCGTCCCTAGCACCTACTATCCTGGGTGGCTCAATGGAACAGACTCTTCAGAACAGTGGAACCAAAATCAGCCCTGTTTCTGGAAGCAATGTCTAATTTGTAATGAGAAATGAAGGTATGTGGGTTAGCCCACATAGCAGCTGCACAGATAGATTCCATGGGCAACCTAGATTGGAAGGCCACCAAGGTAGCCAATGCCCTAGTAGAGTGGCCTTTAGGTTTGGTAGATAATTTTTTGTTTCTCAGCTAGTAAATGAATGAAATAATGTGAGACAACCACCTAGATAATGTTACCTTTGAGACTGGAAGGCCCTGTCTGCCCTCAGCATAGGAAAGGAAGAGTTGGTCCGACTTCCTGATGTCCTTTGTCCTATGCAATTAAAAACGCAGCTGTCTGTGAACATCCAACTGGTGCAATTTATATTCTGCGTTATTGGTGTGATTAGGAAAGAACACAGGAAGGTCTATGGACTGATTCAAATTATTTTGTGTACAGACCTTAGGAAGGAAGGAAGGAAGGAAGGATTGATCCTTAGAGCGACCCTATCGTTATGGAAAACTAAGTATGGGGGACGAATACATAGAGCCTGAAGCTCCAAAACACATCTGGCAGAAGTAATGGCTACCAGAAAGAGAGTCTTCCAGGATAAAAACTTAATGGGGCAAGATGCTGCAGGTTCAAAAGGTGGCAAGATTAGGGAAGCTAGCACCAAGTTTAGATCCCACGGAGGTGGGGGATCCCTCACTGGGGGCCTAAGCAGAGTGGTTCCTTTGAGGAAGGCTATACACAGCTTATGAGACATGATGTTATTAGAAGACAACCCAATGTGAAAATTCGAAATGGCAGCTAACTGAACCCTGATTGTAGCAGAAGCGGAACCAGAATGAAAGAGTTCTGCTAAAAATTCCAGAATCTCGTGGACAGGGGCTGAAAAGGGATCTATATTCTTAGCCTCTGCCCAGCAAGAAAAACGTTTCCACTTGCTAGCGTAAGTTTTCCTAGTTGTGGATTTGTGCGATGAGATAATAATTTCCTGCACAGAGGAGGAAATATTAGGAAGCCTGGCTAAGGTTGGAAGTGGAGCAACCAAGCTGTGAGCTGGAGTGTTTGAAGGGATCGATGCAGTCTGCCGATTGATGAATCAGTAGATTTGGAATAGGATCCAGAATCCAAGGCTGCTCGAGAAGATAATGATGCAGGAATGGGAACCATATCTGCCGAGGCCAGTAAGGGGCAATGAGGATCATTTTGCAACCCAACGCAGTTGCTCCTGTATGAGTTTGGGTATTAGGGGAAACGGAGGAAAGGCGTAAAGAAGTCCCTGAGGCCAATCGTGGACTAGAGCGTCTCTGGGGGAGTGGCCTGGAAATGGAAGAAGGGAGAAGAAATTGCTGCACTTGCTGTTGAAAGGTGTGGCGAACAGGTTGCAGCAAGGCCGACCCCATATGCGAAAGATTTGTTCCGCAATTACCTGATTCAGAGACCACTCGTGAGGCATGAGAATTGCTCTGCTGAGCCTGTCTGCGATGACGTTGGAACTCCCAGGGATGTGCGTTGCGATCAGAAAACATTGGGAAGAGATTGCCCACTGCCAGAGTCTGAGTGCTTCTCGACATAGAGGATAGGATCTGGTTCCGCCCTGCTTGTTGATGTACCATACCACTGACATACTGTCCGTTTGAATTGCAATGGTCCCGGGAGGGAGACAGTCCTGAAGGGCTTGCAACGCTAAAAGCACGGCTCTCATCTCCAAGACATTTATATGCAAATGGTACTCGTGAGGCTGCCAAGTGCCTTGGACTTTCCTGCCCTGATAATGCCCCCCCCACCCTATCAGGGAGGCGTCCGTGGTCACTGTGGCGACCGGAGGGGATGGCACAAATGGTCTGCCCTGGGACACTGATGGGGAGACCATCCACCAAGCGAGGTGCTTCTTGCATGCTTCTGTGATCATAATCTTGTGAGACATGGGAAGCTGTTGGAAGGACCACTGTGTGAATAGAAGCCACTGGAGGATTCTCATGTGAAAGCAGGCCAAGGAGACAAGAAGAATTGCTGATGCCATGGAACTTTTGGAACCAAATGAACACCTCTCCTCCATCAATCTTTAGGATCCATATATACATGAATAATGAGTGGGTTGGTTGAAATAGTACGAGCAGAGACTCATACGATTATAAAGAAAAATGATCTCTCTAAGAAGTCAGCACATATCTAAGGAGGTGGGTACCAGTGATGTGGAGTGAGTTTGTCCAACATGTAGAAGTAAGTCTGGAGCTGCAACAACATGCGTCAGATGAAACAAGATAAGTTGTACGATGGTTTTGGCGTTCAATATCTTCTGCAAGCACAAACAGCTGGTCTGACTGACTGATGTATTTAGGAATGTGAGAAGATGGATCCAGCATGCACAGTTATGATGAGAAGTGTATTCTGCTTCATTTATGTGATTTACTATCAAAAAACCATTCTGTCTAGTTGTTGAAGCGTCCCTAGCACCCTGAATCCTGGGTGGCTCAGGATGGGGATAGAGCTTGTACCGTGGACTGAATGGAAAGAATAAATCTGGATGCCACATCAATTGGGCCAGTGAAATGAGAATTAAAACGGATTGGACCAAAGTAATTGAAGCACAGATTTCGATATGGCGAGCTTGGAATGAAAAATAATAAGAGTAGCCATGTGAACTTTAGAATAACTCTAGATAGAATATGTAAGTTGCTTTAAAGGTAAGAATAAGAAAAAACAAGGTTATGCAAATGAAAGGAGGCAGGCAGATAGTAGACCTGCGTGGAGTTGGCCCAGGCTTCAAGAATTAGGACACAAATAATACAGGGACGGCTTACGAGGATTTAGACAGTCTGTAAATAGAGCGTAACTACCTGAAAATGTTTATGAAGAGTGCTGGGACTAGCTTCATTGTTTAACTAACAGGTTGGTTGAAAGACAGACAAGTCCCGCCAAAGAAACTAGAACACAATTTGTTGACAAAGGATGTGTTGAGCCTAAAAAACGATTTGGACTACATGAGAGAAATCAAATGCGATCTAAAAAAGGTCTTAATAGACAGACTTGAAGGAATTTAAAGATTCTAGGGACAGGTTGTACAAGTAAGAACAGAGTTTTCCGAGACAGATATTAGGGCACAAGTCCATTTGCGGCCTCAGGGGAGATGTTGTCGCAGCGATCAGGGAAACGAAGATCCCCGCGAGGGCCGGTCAACTAAATTGGTATTGGAATTGCAGTAAAAGGTTTTGTGGGCATAGATGGGAATGCATAGTCTGGAGCTCAAAATCCTGCAGGGAGGATCCATGGATTAAAATTTGGAATTTAGAGGTAGCTAGTTGGACTTTAATCACGGAATGAAGACTGATGGATAAAAACAAAGGATGAGGTCTAAATTTGGTGGATGGTCACTACCCAGGAGCAGTGGTGGTCTAAGCCCTTGAGTTGAGCCCAGACAGCAACTACCATTGAGGAAGGTTTAAGGAACAAATTTGTTAGAGGTGGGTTTGTGGGCCCTTATAAATGGTGAACAATGTGGGGTCTGGATGAAGGTACAGCTGGGTAGGAAGTTATGGGCCAAGCTGGATTCTTTCACTCTTGGAAGGGACTGATGGCTTGTATCCGATGATGGATTAACCTGTCGGAGGCAGTAGTTCAGTCCGCGGTGAGGATGTATCCATGCTTCTTCAGGTGATAAACCATTTTGAACAGGAAGGCCATGGTGGAGGGCAACAGCCTTCATCTAAAGACCCCCAGTTGAGAGAGTTTTTGAGCTCTCTCTGGAAAGGAAAGCACCACTGCCCGAAAGGCA
Source organism: Protopterus annectens (assembly GCF_019279795.1). NCBI lineage: Eukaryota > Metazoa > Chordata > Ceratodontiformes > Protopteridae > Protopterus > Protopterus annectens. Next base: position 332,973,030 of record NC_056726.1, read on the forward strand.
TAAAGTAGCTGTTGGCCAAGGTTGTGCTAGAGTCTCCATGGCTGGTACTCCAGGATGTCCTTGAAAGGGAAAGAACCTTGAGCAATTGTTTGTGGGAAACCTGGAACCCTGAACTACAGTGTCCCATCTCTCTTGAACTGGAGGCTGAGCTATGTGGTTTTGAGGAGCCACTTTCTGAAGGGGAATCATCTGCTTAATTTGTCTGCACAATACATTTTGGCTTGGCCGGTTGACGTGTTAGACACGCTGCAAGAACTTGTTGAGGGAAAGAGCCTGAATTCCCTTTCTCAGAGGGCAACTCTGCAATCCTGCGATCTGGTCTCTCACTTGTTTGTTAGAATACGAGACCACCGAGACATTTGTGAAACCTTTGAATGATTTAGCAGCGAAGAAGAGGCTGTGGATCCTGTTTGGATATCAGACTTGGCCCTCATGGTTTATGCGTTGATGTGGCAAGGCTTAGAACTGGAAGTGTCCTGCTCCTGGGCTCAGGCACGAATCATGCCAGTCTAACTCTGACTTTTGACAATTAGATAAGTGTGAGTGGTGGGGGAAGAACACTTTGTCCATTAGTGGATGCCTTGGATGTCTGGGCAGGAGCCAGGCCCTTTGCACTGATCCGTATGGATGATGTGATGATTGGGGAAGAGACTGAAAAAGGACATGAACATTGGTAATAGCCACTGGTGAATCCTCATGTGCAACTTTGCCCAGAGGGAACTAAAAGAACCGTGCGCAGATGACCCATGGGCCTTGATATTAGGAACGATCCTGGCACAGGGCTTTGTCATGAGTGGATCAGAGCTGACTCTGGCTGTTTATAATTTGCGGAACTGGTAGCGGGAAGAAAGGCAGCATCAATCTTGATCTATCTTTGCTCCTTCCTGAGTTAGAGTTGGACCCTTTTCAGCACTGGTTCTAACGGACCAATTTTGCTGGGTGGGTCCAGGGTGTAGGGACGGTGATGTGAGTGGCTCCGAGGGACTCCATTAGTAGATGCCTGGGTGGTAAGGTGGTGGGGCCAGTCGTTTGGACGTGGGGAACACACCCATCTGTCAAGACTTCTCGGGTGAGCAACTCACTGCTGTGACGCACTCCTGTCCTGGTAGCTGGCACATGGAGCGACCAAAGGGCAGAAGCGCCAGGGCAGCTCTGGCCGGGCGGCTGGGCTGAAGCAGATACTGCCTCCTGGGCGAAAAGGACGGGGTAGTCTCCAATAGAAGAGACTTTGCCTCTGGAAGAACATCCCTGGCGTTGTCCCCAGCAATGGGATTCTGGTTATGCTTATTGACCAAACTTTTTTGGATTTAGTATTGGTTGGTTCCCTCTAGGGGTCCAATATAAGGGAGCCTTCCCTATATCTTTTATTCTTATTTCCCTCCTGGAAGTAAAGCCCTGATCCGGGTGTCTCTGTGGGGACGGTTGAATGACTCCTTTTCTGGCAACTGCAAGCACAGGAGAGCCCCATTGCTGACTGACATGACTGTGGGTTTGGGATTCTCTCGCCAGCGTTCAATGCCTCTCAGAATGGCCTCTCAATGGGAATAGCAATTGAGCCTCAGCACAGATCTGTCTAGTGGCTAACTGAGAGCTTAGAGGTGCCCGGAGAGGCGACACCAGAATCCTCGGGCAGCTCCAGCGGGAAATCCCTCATATGGCGTGAAAATGGCTGGAGAGCCCGAAAAAAGGACTCGCGGTCAGAGAGTGCGGGGGCCCATGCGCAGCCTCTGAGAGACGACTCCCCTGAAGAGGGATGTCCTCTGCCTCTGGGAGCCACACGCCTCCTGTTGGGTAGAAACCACCACCACCATCTATACATTAATTTTTTTAGTGAGGAACTCCTTCTCGCAGAAAGGGAAAAAATTTATTTGGGCGAAGGACTGATAAAGGGTATCTCTCTTGTTCTGGCGGGTACCACAAAAAACCAGGAAGGTCCAAACAAGACAAACCCATCAAGGGAGAGGGGGAGGGCGAAGAAGGAGGAGCTTGACTGACTCCTCCAGAGTAGAGGGGTTTGGAGCGGAGGCTTGTCCGCGTTTGAGGATCAGCCTGCCTGCTGCTCTACCAGAGACGGAGATAGGAAGCGAGAGACATGGGCGAGGTTAGAAATTGGCGTAAGGATAGCCAACTGAGCTAGAGCAGCTGGAGGGCTATGCTCCAGGTCTTCTTCCTTGGGGTTCCTCTCCTCCTTGGGCAGAAAAGCTTCCTCAGGAGGCGAACTCCCCCGGGGAATTCTCAGGCCCTGGGGGGGCTCCGCGCTGAAGGAGGGGAGTGCGACAAAGACCCCAGGAATCCATACAGGGAGAGGTGCCGGGTGGAGGATGGATGGACGTCCAACTGACTCCCAGGTCCTGTTGTAATGGACTCCACCGCGGACCCCCAACCGGACCGCCTGTAGTAGGGCGAAACTTCTGGAGCAGACAAAAATTTATTTGGGCGAGAGACGAGGGAGGTTCCACGGTAAGGAATAAGTCCCGAAACAGCCGACAAACTAAGGTCAGAAGCTCATCTCGTGGCCAAACTCGGACCAGGCCCGGGTTGGAGTAAAGGTTCGGAGCCGCACTGACTCCTCTCCATCGTTTGCGGATATCCCGCGGGCCTGCAGCAGAAGGAATCCCGGAGGAGAAATGGCAAAGGAGAAGCATATCGAGGACGACGAAGCCACCCCTTTGGGAACCCGAGATCCAGTGTCTGGGAGTAATAGACCAAAGGGAGTCCGGTAGATTATCAGAATCTGACATCCTCCCTGACGAGACCGAGGCCGAGAGTCGAACGCCGGCCCCTCAGGGCCCCCAAGGGCTGGGGACCAGAGTAACCTCACTCGGCCGGGCTCCGCTGACTTCTGGACAGGATACACCAAAGTTTTCCATCGCACGCCAGATGGAAGGCGCCCGAGAGCTGAAGAGATGGGAGCGGGCAGCACAGCCTCCTCACTTGGCTCTGAGGGCGGACCCCCCCGCCTCTGGGAGCTGTCGGTCCCGGCTCCGATCAGAGAGAGGTGCTGAGTGGAAGCACCGCACTTCAGAGCGACCTCCTAGCCAAGGAGAAGTCCGAAACATCACCCCGGGCCAGCCGCGAAGGCGATCCAGCCGGACCAAACTTCCGGACCGAAGGGCGAGGTTGGAAGTAAGAGGTGAGGCCGACCCTATGCCGAATCGGCTCCAACAGCAATTGCTTTCCAGCTAATTTATTTAGTCAGGAGGAGAGGACCCAATGGGGAAAGCCAGATACACTACAATGATTTGCCCTAAAGGTCGATTAAAAACAAACACAAGAAGACTGATGATGTCCGATGTCTTTTTTTATGCCCTATCTATACATTCTTGAAGCCCGAAGAAGACCGAGATGAGAATAGAGCGGGTCAAGTAGCGGTGTAAGAAGCGGCCCCAAACACCTAGAATACGGCTCGGTTTACAGTTATCAATAGAAATCTGAGTTAAGTCAAACACAACACAAACTCTGTAAATGTAAATTAAATTCTCAGCTCAGTTTCTTATTTAAAGAAGAGAAAATGTAATGAATTTAAAACAGCCTAAGTCACCTACAAATAAAAAGACCGAAAAGCCTTTCCAGACAAGAGGTACCCTAGTCCACACTCCACACCACAGACCGTACCAAGTGAATTTTGTCAAACACAGAAAAAAACACAGAATAGCTGTTAAAACAGCTTTTTGTAGAAAGAATGAAAAAAAAACTAGAAAAAACTACTGAAATAATCACTACACTACTAGCCGCCAGCTGACCAATTAATCCCTTAAATTAATTTATTTTTCCTCTCCTGGGTCTGGGTTGAGGAAAGTGCGTGAGCCATACCACCAGGTAATTCCTGTACTTTGGAGACCCGGCTGCAAGTCACATAGAAGTAGGATCGCGTGATGACCCATCATTCAGAATGTAGGCGAGATAGGATCACATAACATCCCAGTGTTCGGAGGACGAGCCTGACTTGAATCGTTTTGCATGTTAATAAAAATCTGTACTTGTTGGCAAATTAGTGATACCCTGTCTGGTGGAAGGTTCGCAAACATCTTCCTGGTATTTAGATTTGCGCCTATATAAGTGATATGCTGACAGGGCAACAATGCAGATTTTTTCGAAATTTAGTGTGATACCTAGCCTGGAGCAAGTTTTGATAGTGTAGTCCCTGGCTTGCAGGGGGTGATGCCTGGTGGAAGCAGTGAGGAGCCAATCGTCTAGATATAGAAACACCTGGAATCCCTGATGTCTCAGGTGAGCCGTAACCACTGCCATGCATTTGGTGAACACCCTGGGGGCTGTGGTGAGACAGAAGGGCAGAGCTCTGAACTGATAATGACTGGCTCCCAGCCGGAAGCGAAGGAATCTTCTGGAGCGCCTGTGCATTTTGATGTGGTAGTACGATCCTGAAGCTCTATAGAGCACATCCAATTGTCCTGACCCAGGAAGGGTAGAATGGACTGTAGTGTGACCATCCGAAACTCTGTTCTTTGTACAGACCTGTTTAGTCTGCTGAGATCCAGAATGGGTCTCCAGTCCCCTGTCTTTTTTGGTACCAAAAAGAACCTTGAGTAAGTTCCGGATCCGATCTGGTCTGCTGGGACTTCCTGGATGACCCTTTTGTGTAGCAGCTTTGAAATTTCTTTGGCTGCTTGGTCCCTTAGATTGGGTGGAACATCTGGAAGGGACTTGTTTGACGATAACGGGCGTTGAGCAAAGGGGATTCTGTAACCTCCGGATATGGATTGACTGTACCCACTTGTCTTGAGTTAGATTCTGCCAGGCTTTGGGGTACAGCGAAAGTCTTCCCTCGACTGCCTCCAGAGGCGGGCAGCCGAGCAACCCTTCAGGGATGCTGAAAGGCTTCTCAGAGAAGGATTCTCTGCTGCCCTGGTTCTGCGGACCCCCCCTGCCACGTGGGCGGCTACTATTATTGTTCCCTCCTCTGCCCCTGGAGGGGAACTCACCACGTGTGTCAGGCAAGGCTCCCTGGGATTTATGGAGCCACATTTTTCCACTCTTCTGACCTTTGGGGTATGGTCTGGAAGGAGTGGAAAAACGGACTCCCACGGCAGAGAGAGTCTTGCCTTCCTGTTCACACCTGTTTAGTGTGTCCTTCACCTGTGGTCCAAAGACAGCGGAGCCATCAAAGGGGGTATTGGTGAAAGACGCTCTGAAGGGTTCCGCAAAATTACATAGCCGCATCCATGCGTGCCTCCTAAGGGCGATGCCTGTGCCTGCGGCTCTACTCGCACCATCGGTTGCATAAGAAAATGAGCCTCATGGAGGAGTTAACAACTGAATTCAGAGTCGACAGCTGGGAGGCTACCTTAGCTTGAGCCCCCACAGCTGATGGATCATGGAGGGTATCTCCAAGTTCTTTAAGGAGATCCCTCTGAAGGCGGGTGAAATGGCACAAATAATTCAGAGACTTCAAGAAGGTCGCTGAAGCAAACATTCACTTCCCATATCTGTCCATAGTCCTAGACTCCTTGTTAGGAGGATGGACAGATGACGAAGTTTCTGCCAACTCCTTCTTTGTGGCTGCTGCTACCACCATGGCATCAACAGGTACGCCTTTAGATAAAAACTGTTAGTCTTGAGGTGCAGTTATAAATTTAAAAGGTCTCCTGGGGGTTGGTTCCACTGTGTCTGGAGCTGACCACGCCTTCCGAGCCACCAGAGACATAAGTGAGTCGAATGGCAGAGACACCCAGGAGGTGGAGGGTCGGGAACCAAATGCGTCCAGAAATACCAACTCATCCTCAGAAGGGGCTAGGGTATTCCAGTTCCCCCTCTGCTTAAGGATTTCAAGGATGACTGAAAAGGAGACATCTTCAGAGGGGGATCTCCAGGACCCTTCTGAATCCTCTAAGTCGGTATCTGATGTGACAGACTCAGGGGAGTCAACGTGCTTCCTCTTGCACTTCCTCTTATGAGGTGGCTCCTCTGAGTGATCACGGGAGGCTTCGGAAGAGGAAGAAACACCCAAAGAGGTGCCCTGGAGCGCTGGGTCCCCACGCTTGGGGTCAGGAGGAGGGGCAGAGGCAGACGCAGGCACCATAGGGGGAGGAGCCGATGGGGTTGATCGTGGGACTGGCTCAGGGGCCAGTACACTACTCATGACCTCAAAGGTGTCCGTGCCCAGACGCAGAGAAGACTCCGGTTCCGAAGAAATCGGAATCCCTCTCCTCACTGAGGGGGACGGCTCCGAAGCCAATGTAGGAGCCGAGCTCACCTGCGCCGAAGCTCCGAGAGGGAGAGCGGGGTCAGACAAGGGTCCAATGCCACTTGCCCTCTCGGAGCTGATGAGGGAGTCCCGGCGCCCAGATCCCTCCAAGAACGGGACCAAGGATGGGATCAGAGCAGACGACGGAACCAAAGGAGAAGGTATCGGAGCCGACGGTTCCACGACTCGAACCCCAACGAACTCCGGCTCCGAACTCAAGGGAGGAGTCGGAGGAGGAATATTTGCAGAAGTGAACAGAGCCGACACCTGATGGGGGGGGGGGGCTGGCCAACATTTTTACTAGGGCCTGCGATTTCAGCAACCTGCTGACCACTCTCTCCAACTCATGATCTGAAAGTCTGGAGGACCGAGAGGAGTGAGAGGACATATGACTGCGCTCCGACTGGAGCAGAGGTGACCGTGAAGTCGAACGTATCGACTCCAAGGAGGGAGACCTAGATCTTTTTCGACTCACGGATGGCTCCGAGGTTTGTGTTGGAGCCGACTGTGAGGGAGGCACATCGGCTCCGGCCAGAGCTGAGGCGGATAGAGGTGCTTCACCCAACGACAGCTCAGAACTCGGAGCCGAAGACTTGGGTGGCTTGGAGGATTTCGCAGGCTGAGCCTTAGCCGGTGAATCTTGTGGCTTAAGCAAACCCCGAAGGATTAACTTATTTTTGCTCTCCTGCAGGACCATTGGGCTGAAAGCATGACAGATCGAACAAGAGTCCTGCAGGTGTACCGCGCCCAGACAGTAGACACAAGTGTGACTATCTGTCAGAGACATCTTCTGACAGCATGAGTTACACTTCTTGAATCCGGACACTTTAGTATCCTTGGACATGTTACCACACACACACCAAGGAGAAAACACGCACACACACAAGAAAAAAACAAGTTAGCAGGTATAACTAACTAAACTATATAGCTAACACACAATAAAAACAACTAAGTAAGTCTACTACTACTGCCTAAAAACGATCTATATTATATATATATATATACATATATATATATATATATATATTTTTTTTTTTTTTTTTACTAAAATAAAACAAAAAAGGGTTAGCCTCTAACTTAAACGGCTACCACTAAAGGAAGGGAGGGGGAGGGGTGGGGAAAACTCTCTAAGTAAAATGAGTTTTCAAGCAAAACAAGAGGGATAAATGCTATCTAGGGAATCTAGCTTGGGGAATCGTAAAACTAAGTAATTAGGTACACTATAAAGAAAAAAATTGTAGCAAAATTAGTAAAATACAATAAAGTATACGAGCCTGAGCCAGCAAGACAACCTCACAGTCTGAAGCGGCAAACGAGATCTGGGTAGCTAGTGCCAGGCATCATGGGATATGGGGTAGCCTCGAGCCAGTAAACAGCTCTCGAGCTATTGAAGATGGCCGAGTCAGAGCAGAGGATCGGCTCCGAACCCAACCAGCAAAAATGAAGGTGAGATAGACAACTTAACATCATTAGTTCTACCTGTGAAGGGAAGCCATTTTGCTTTGGAAAGAGAGTGAAGCAATGCTGTTCCAGATGAGGGGAGTTGGCTATGAAGCAGCAAGTTTTGTTTTAAAGAGTTTGTAATGCTATGATATTTTTGTTAGAAACAGTTCAAAACTTTGTAACCTGTATTCTAGTTGTGCAAACACTGCTGTTTTTCCAACAACAGTTATGGCACTCAAGAGAGAGAAACGGAGTACGTTTTTGAGTCCAGAAGAGGAGGTAGTTAACTTTAGTTCTGATTTTCTCAAAGTACATGTGAAAGTTATATGAGTGATCTAACCATATACCAATGTATCTGCAGTGGGAGGTGGTTCTGATGGGGACTGCAGAACTGGTCTTTGATATGGGGCATTTAAGAAGCATTTTCTTGGTCCTAAAGGTAATTCCTTTGTTTTTAGGGATGAGTATGAGTTTATTAGTGAGTCAGTTACTTAGTTCTAGTAGGTCAAGTTAAAGCTAACTTTCAATACTTTTTGTTAGGGCTAGATCTAGATAAGTAGGCATGTTGTCAGTATACAGATTGAGTTACAGTTGTTGCAGATTGAATGAGGGGCTGTTTACAAATAAAGAGGACAGGAGTGGAGCAAGTTCTGAACCTTGTGGTACACCCGAGTGAGTTGTGCAAGTCTGTCAAAAAGTGGAGCCAGCTGTAAGTCTCAAGGACGTATTTTTGAGTAAGTCTTTGAAATGCTGTCAGGCCTTTGGATTGATCCCTATGTTAAGAAGTGAGACCAAAAGATGGTCTCATCAACAGCATCAAATACTTGGGTTAAGTCAATAAAAATAGCTCCTGTCAGACTGCCTCTATTCATATCAGAATGTCATTGGTCAATACCCAGATTGCAGTTATGGTGCCTCTGCCTGACCAGAATCCATGCTGTAAACTGGACAGAAGACATTTTTGCAGGGAGGTGGTTAAGCTGGTTTTACATGAGTTTCTCTAGTACACTGTCTAATGCGGGAAGTACTGATATTAGGCAGCAGGGACTAAATACATGCAGGTTTTTGTTCTTTTGAAAATGACTGGATTAGGGCAAATTTCCCAATTGTAGGTACTGCACTTGAAGTGAAACAATGACTGTAGATGTGCAATAACCATATTGCCATAATACAGAAACAAAGGGCAGAAGTTATCTAAGTTGTTGGGGATTCAAGTAGGATCTGCTCTAGTAAGGGGATGATCCGTTTGGCAGAAATCTTTGTGAAATAAAAGGGTGGAAGATATTCTGTAGAGCTTGGGATTGTTTGGTGGTGACTTCAGATGTGAAAGATTGCAGAATTCTTTGAGGAAGTCTGTAGACATGAACTTAACTAGTGTTCACTGAGAGGAGTGTTACACAGCAGTTTGGGACTGGGGTCCTCCGTCTAGTAAGTTATGAGCTTCTTGTCAGAATCTTTTGGATGAGTGCTTCAGGGACGCTTGTTTTGATGTGGGTATTTGCTTTTGTGTCTTTGAATCGCTTGTTTGGTGTACTGATTCCTGTTCTGTAATCTTGTGTTCTTTTTCCAGCAGTTTGGGACTGGGGTCCTCCGTCTAGTAAGTTATGAGCTTCTTGTCAGAATCTTTTGGATGAGTGCTGCAGGGACGCTTGTTTTGATGTTGGGTATTTGCTTTTGTGTCTTTGAATCGCTTGTTTGGCGTACCGATTCCTGTTCTGTAATCTTGTGTTCTTTTTACAGCTTTGCCAAGCTTCATCTTCTGCATTAGGGCTTTACATTTTTAGAGACCAGTTTTGGTTTGTTTAGTTTGAAGAGTCCACTGATAAGGAGTGGTAGGTGTTTTGAATAGGGAGGAGTTGAGTGAAGATATTAGCAGGAGAGCTGACATCCTTAAATGGCAGAATGGATTGACAGTCTACACTAGGGAGGTGAGAGAGGAGTCTGGATATATTATTTAAAGATTTAATTCTGAAGAAAATTGACCTGGGGGTGAGTTTTAAGACTTGCATACTGAAGGATAATTGACAGTAGTAGTTAAATGAGGAAGAGTGGATGGTTACAGGAAAACTGTCTTCTACTATGAGAAGATACTCCCATCAACAGCTCAATGCACTCATATCCCTCAGCAAGCCCTCTGTCACCTGGACTGGTACATAATTCCAAGCTGACAAAACTTGCATTCAGACAAACAGTACTTGTACCATCTGGACAGAATCAAGGTGACGTACCTTAATCTACAAGATTCCATGTGGAACCTAAGGGAATTATGTAATCACGTTTTTTCAAATCCTAAAATTCTTCCAAAAGTCTGAATGTGCCAGATTTTTTTATTTTATTTCAAAATACACATCACGAGAGGAATGCACCAAAAATCGGGCAAAGCTACAGAAAAGTATAAGGTCATTATGGCAGACATAGTTTTATTCAATTTATACTACTAGAAGTTTGGTAAATTTATCCATGACTTGCCTGAAGCAAGCAATGTCTAATCATCTCAAGGGATACGAACACCAAAAAAAGACAGGACCCAAATATCAGGAGGCTTTACTTAGCATTTGACATAACCTATATGCTCAAATCTGAGCCTTGTTTTTTTGAAGCACAGCTCCCAAAAACATAAAATCCTCAAGTTCCAGAATAAACATGAGAAACTGAACTCTGTAAATTGCTGTCCTTGAACTAAATACAACCTTTAAACAGGAGATTTTTGAAAAAACATGCGCTGCCATGATCCCTCATCCACTTCAGGAGGAGCAGCAGCTACTTACAACAATAAAACAGAAAAACTGTTATGTTGTAGCCTTGCAAATGTGGCCAACAGGTGATGGCAAGTGGTATTACCGCTAACGCTGCCTTAGTAGTAGTGTAACTCAGGATGTGGTAGTGGGTTAGCTGGTGTAAGTGGTATTACCGCTAACGCTGCCTTAGTAGTAGTGTAACTCAGGATGTAGTAGTGGGTTAGCTGGTGTAAGTGGTATTACCGCTAACGCTGCCTTAGTAGTAGTGTAACTCAGGATGTGGTAGTAGGGTTAGCTGGTGTAAGTGGTATTACCGCTAACGCTGCCTTAGTAGTAGTGTAACTTAGGATGTGGTAGTAGGGTTAGTTGGTGTAAGTGGTATTACCGCTAACGCTGCAAAAAAAAAAAAAAAAAAAAAAAAAATGTATGTATATATATATATATATATATATATATATATATATATATATATATATATACATATACATATATATATATATATATATATACATAAATAAACAGCAATATATGTAAATGCACTTTTAGCAACATAAACTTTACCTTCACCTAAAAGCAAATACACCACAACGGCTTTAGAATATAGTGAAGGAAAGAGAAGTTATAGAAAAGGGGACTGGTGAGTGGGTAACCCGGACTGCAACAGTGAATACACTCGAACATCTACATTTATGGTAAGTGTACACAACTGTACTATGTTCTTCGTGTTTCACTGTTGCAGTCATTACATTTGGGTAGAATCCCAAAGCTATGGATGGGAGGATAGAACTAAATAGCATTAGGAGCGACTATAAGGCCTTGCAGAACTGCAATGGCAAAGCCTGCCCTGGATTTGGAGAAGAGGGGCAAATGATAATGCTTTGTGAAGGTATGAACACAGCTCCAAGTAGCAGCTTCTAGAATGTCTTTGGTTGGAACTCCTCTGAGAAAGGCTGCTGAGGTAGAGGCAGCCCTGGTGGAATGTGACCAGATTCCCTTGGGCACAGGTTTACCATGACGCAAGTAGCAGAAACGAATGCAGTGGTTTATCCACTTAGAAATAGTCTGCTTTGATATAGCCTTTCCCCTATGATCCTGAAGCAAATGCCACCAGAAGTTGCTCAGACTTTCTTAGAGATTTGGTCCTGTTTAAGTAGAATCTTAGTTGTTTGTGTAAGTCCAATGAATGCAGAATCCGCTCCCCCTTGTTCTGCGGATTTGGGTGAAATGTTGGCAGGTGAATAGTTTGGTTAAGAGCCACACTGGATACCACCTTAGGCATAAAGGAAGGATTGGTCCTGAGGGACACCCTGTCCGGGTAAAATGCAATAAAAGGCTCCACAGCCATGAGAGCCTGTAGTTCTGAAACCCTTCTTGCTGAAGTGACTGCCAAAAGGAAAGCTGTTTTCCAAGATAAAAATTTTATACCCGCAGTAGCTGCTGGTTCAAAAGGAGACAGGGTGAGTTTTTCCAGCATAAAATTGAGGTCCCATGCAGGAGTTGGTGATATTCTGGGAGGCCTTAAATTTTTGGCCCCTCTAAGATACTGTTTTAGCAGAGGATGAGAAAAGATGGGAGGCTCCGTGTTGTAATGAGCCGAGATGGCAGAGGCATGGATTTTTATTGAAGAAAAAGATGGGTCCTTGTCAAGCATCTCAGTCAAGTACTGTAAAATCTGAGGGATACTTGGTTTTGCTGTGTCTGTTCCTTGTGCTTGGTTCCAAGCACAGAATCTCTTCCATTTATCAGCATATGATTTTCTAATACTAGGCCTTCTGGCTTCCAAAATGACATCCATTACAGATTTACTGAGAGGTGTTGTTTGAATAATTACATGATCAGCCAAGCTGCAAGGTTCAGAGTTTGGAGCTGCGTGTGCAGAATTTGATTGTTCTGCTGGGTCAGTAGATGAGGTATTTGAGGCAAGTACCAAGGAGGGAGTTGAGACATATTCCTTAGAATTGGATACCAGTGCTGGTGAGGCCCGTCCGGAGCAATTAGGATAATTTTTGTTTTTTCCTATCTGACCTTTAGTAAGACCTTGGAAGAGGCAGAAGAAGTAGAGGGGGAAAGGCATAGACTGATAGGTTTTTCCAACTGAAGGATAGGGCATCCACTTTCCATACTTGTCTGTGATAAATCCTTGAGCAGAATTTGTCCAGTTGATAATTTTGGGGAGAGGCAAATAGATCTATGTATGGGCTCCCCCATTTCTGTGTTACCATGCTGAAGATTTGTGGATCCAGTTTCCACTCGTGAGGGTCCATAAGATTTCTGCTTAGTTCGTCTGCCAGAGTATTTTGTTTTCCTGGCAGGAATTGAGCTTGAAGATGTACTTGGTAAGTCAAGGCTGTGTTTCACAATGCCATGGCTAGTCTGCAAAGGGGGTAGGAATGTGTACCCCCCTGCTTGTTTATGTACCACATAACCGTGGTGTTGTCCGTCTTTATCAGTAGTTGTCCTGGATGAAGTAAGTCCTTGAAGGCTGTCAGGGCATTCTGAACAGCTAGCATCTCTTTCTGGTTGATATGCAGATGCATTTGTTTTGGGCTTCATATGCCCTGAATGCATCTCCCCACCAGGTGGGCCCCCCCCCAAGCATAGTCTGATGCATCTGTAGTTAGGGTTTGGATGGCAGAGGGTACAGTGTTTTGGTGACATGTCTCTGCCCACCAAAGAAACTCCAAAACCTCCAAAAAAACTTTGGTTCCTTATTCAGAAAACAAAACAAACCACATCTGCTCTCTGTTGGCAAGCAGGAGGGAACCTTCCAGAAAAAGGGAGAGTCCCTTACTTCAGAATGACAGTTGCAGCATCCGACCCCCCCCCCCCACACACACACACTCAGTCATGACTTCAATTTATCTCAGAGCCAAGTTCTCCATTTTCCACTTTGGTATCTGATTGTGTCAGAAAAGTGAGTTCTGAAACTACTTCAGGAGTGTTACAAATGGCAGTGGGAAAACCTGTCTCCTTTTCGGGGAGTCCACCTTCATCCTCCAAATCAGGTTTTCCTGTGTCCCCCCCCCCCCCCCCCATCATCAGGGGTCATAAAGTTAGTACTCCCCCAGATCAGTGAAGAAAGGGTTATTATTCAGTATTTTTTTCTGGTGTCAAGGAAGCTTTCTTGGGCACCAGACTTCATTCTATCCTTTTTCAATCTGTTTGTGAAAATATCAAAGTTCAGACTGTTGACTTTCATTGAAAGGGCCTAGTTTGTATTCTTAACGGATTGAGTCTGGGGCAATCAGTATCATTTTTGGCTTCTCTTGTCTGACCTTGAGGAGTACCTTGGGGAGGAGAGGCAGAGGAGGAAAGGCATATACTGTTAGGTTTTTCCAGCTGAAAGATAGAGCATCCACTTTCCATGCTTGCTTGTGATAAGTCCTTGTGCAGAATCTCTGTAGTTGGCAGTTGTGAGGGGAGGCAAATAGGTCTATGTCCGGGCATCCCCAGTTCCTTGTTATCATGCTGAAGACTTGTGAATCCAATTTCCACTCATGGGGATCCATTAGGTTCTGCCAGAGTATTTATTCTTCCTGGCAGGAATTGTGCTTGCAGATGTACTTGGTAGGTCAGTGCTGGGTCCCACAAGTTCATGACTAGTCTGCAGAGTGGGTAGGAATGCGTGCCCCCCTGCTTGTTTATGTACCTGTACCTGTAGTATTGTCAGTCTTAATCAGTAGTTGTCCTGGATGAAGTAGATCCTTGAAGGCTGTCAGGGCATTCTGAACAGCTAGCATCTCTTTTTGATTGATATTTAAATGCATTTGACTTGTGGACCATGTGCCTTGAATACATCTTCCTGCCATATGGGCCCCCCAGGCATAATCTGATGCATCTGTTGTCAATGTCTGCCTGGCTGTGGGTAAGGTGAATGGCTGTCCCGTGTTGAGATGACAGGCTTTTGCCCACCATATAAACTCCTATTGCAGGCAGGGAATGAGGGTAATTATTGTTTGCAGGCTGTGGCAATGTTGAGTCCAAACACTTTTTAGATACCATTGAAGTTTCCTCATATGCAGTCTTGCACATGGAATTAGTAGTATGCAGGATGCCATGAAGCCCAAAGCCTGCAGAATTTTTCTTGCAGATAACTGGGTCTTTGTTGCCAGCATTTTGAAATAAGTAGTCAGTTGTCTGTGTTTGTCTGGCGTGAGATAAGCCACCTGGGCAGTTGTATTTAAGCTTGCACCCAGGAAAATTATCTCTTGAGAGGGTACGAGTTTTGATTTCTTTTCGTTTACTGTGTACCCTAGACCTGTTAGTAATCTTTTTATAAATGCCAGTAGTAGAATGTCCTTGTTCTCTGCTTGAATAAGGCAGTTGTCCAAGTAAGGATATATTTGTATTCCTCTTTGTCTACAAAATGCAATTACTGGTGCCAGGCATTTTGTGAAGACCCTGGGCACAGTAGATAAGCAAAAGGGCAGTGCAGAGAATTGGTAGTGCATTGAGCCAGCTATAAATCTGAGGTATCTCCTGCATGACTGTCTGATTGGGACATGCAGGTATGCCTCTTTTAGGTCTAAAGTCACAAGCCAAGCCTTCTTGCCTAGCATGGGCAGAAGCTGCTGCAGAGTTAACATTTTGAATTTTGTAATATCCAGGAATGTGTTTAGGATAGACAGGTCCAGTACTGGTCTCCAGGCTTTGTCCTTTCTGGGTACCAAGAATAGCCTTGAGTAAAATCCTTGTCCCTGCTCTTGCTGTGGTACTTGCTGAATGGCTCTCATGTCCATGAGGGATGAAACTTGTTTTTGTGCCTCTGCCCATTGATTGCGTGGCAGGTCTGGCATACCATTTGGCCTTGGCAGGGTGTGAAAGTGGAACCTGTAGCCTTGAGATACGATATTTAAGACCCATTTGTCCTGGGTGATCATGTGCCAATTTTGTGAACAAAGTGCTAGTTTTCCCCCCAAAGGAGCTGCCAGAAAATAAGTGCTTGCTGCTGGCAGGGGGAAGTCATTGAGACTGTTTCCTGTATGGCTGTGATTTTTCTCTCCACTTTTGGAGGTAGAAGCACCCCATTGTTTAGGCCTGTATGAGCCTTGGGGCTGTGATCTGCCTCTGGGGCGTCTGTATCTGCCTCTTTGTGGTCTGTCTGACACTGGAAAGGACCAATTCTTTGTAGGCCAGTTCCTGCTAAATCTGGGAGGCTGTAACTGTAAGAAATCCTGCACTGTTTGCATAGATTTAGCTTTGTCCTCCATTTTCTTCAACACCTCTTCTGCTTTAACACCAAACAAGGTATCATGTTGTAATGGAGCATCTAATAGTTTTGCTTTAACATGATCGGGCAGATTCTGTTCTTTTAACCAAGCATGCCTCCTAATGACAGAACCTGTAACTGCAGCCCTGCAGGAGGCCTCTAGAGAATCAAAACCACATTGCAAAGTATGCTTTCCCACTTGTTCAGCTGCATGCAATAAATCCTGCATTTCTTTGTTTTCTGCACATTCTGAATTTGTCAACATTTTCTGTTTAAGCAGTGACATAAGATATTGCTGATATTTAAAGCATATGAAACTGACAATTTAAAGCTCTTACAGCCAAGGTAGCAGAAGTATAAATCTTTTTCCCCCACCTGTCCAGGGCCCTTGAATCCCTATCAGAGGGGATAGGGTTTCTTGCAGTGGAAGCCTTGACCCCCTTGGGACCCTGATAAATAGTTTCTGGCTCAGCAGCAGGGTTTTTGTAAAGAAATTTATGCGAATCAGGAACCCTATAGTATCTGTCTGGCTTAACAGGAGCTGGTGGTAGAGAGTCAGGAGACAGACCGGACTCTGAAAATACATCATCTACAATGTGTAAAACAGGAGGAATAGCAAGGGGCCTGTGCTGAGGTAATAAAAGGAAGTCTCTGAGCCTTTTCTTGGATTCTGATTAATCTTGGCTCTCCCAGTGGAAATGCTCCCTCATAGTATGCAGGGTCTCCCCAAAAGAATAATCCTCAGGAGGAGAGGCTAAAGGGATAGATTCTTCAGCATCAGAATCCTCATAGGGAGGAAGGGAATATTCCTGTTCAGAAGAGGAATCAGAGGAAATGGAAACCTGATCTGAACATTCATATTCTATCTTTTGCCTAGGCCTCTTATCAGGAGGGGGATGTGAACCCCTGATCAAAGTAATTAGGTCTTCAGCCATTTTAAGCATCCGTTTTTTAGGCATGGAGGCCTGTCCAGGAGAATGCTGTACTTGTTTCTTTGTCTTTAGAGCTGCTTTAGCCTTTGCCTTTGAAGCTGAAGTTGGTTTTACATATAACTGTGTAAGCCTGAAAACACCCTCAGAAGCCGATGCCTGCTCAGCGGCTACGGACCCATCTGAGGGAATAGTTTCCGAGTGTCCAATACCTTGAGTTTCCAGCGGCCTAGTCGGCTCCACATGGGAGTCGGAAGCTGCCTGTGGCTCTGAAGTAGCGGGCATCAGGGGCTGCAAAAGTGCCTCACTGAGAACTGGCGAACCGGCGACAGGCCTAACGGAAGCCTCGTCGTTGGTTTTGGACCTCGGATGCCTGTCCTTTTCTTTTTCTTTGTGCTTTTTATAAACTCCGGTAGTTGGCTGTTCCAACGGCATTATATAATTGAATCTTCTGCCAAAGTAATGAAATGCAAAATCGTACCGACACTTAGTGGGTTGGTTAAATCTAGCATAAAACCGACAACTAGCAACGTTGTGGTCAGGGCCTAGGCAAGGAATACAGTAAGAATGAAAATCCTTATGAGGTATTTGCTTCCCACAAGAAATACAATTATTAACTTTTTCTGACATCGGTCTGGAGAAGAAAAAGTTTCCCCAACGGGGTACTTAGCTTTAATGAAGACTTCGGATCTGAAATTCGAATATGAAAATCTCAGGAGTCGGCCGACCGGCACTTGCGAACTGCTTTTGCTTCGGGCACCACGCAGCAAGAAAGACTGAAGAAAATGGCGTCAGCTGAATCTTTTATACCCCTGGCGCACGGATGTCAGGGAGGAGGCGACAGCAACCGACGCTGGACCTAGACTTTGGAACTCGGGCCAACTGCGGGTAGCCTGCCAGCAGGATAACCCAATTGTAATGAATGCAACAGTGAAACACTATGAACATCTACCACATCATGAATGTAATTACTCTTTCTTCTAATAAATGGTCTCCTATGAACAGCTACTAAGTTACTCACTTTTGCTATATCTCAATTAACTTATCCTGGTTATCACTTGCGTATGAAAAGGTAAGCTTGAAAACTTACCAGCTTTTGAAACACTACTTACTGACATTACTTCAATTGGAAAACAGTTCTAGTAACTTTTAATTCTATAAACGTCAGATGAAGCAACACTCACCCACTCAATTGCTTCCATAATGACTATTTAACAGTTGCAGATGATGTGACAAGTCCTAGAAATAAGATTTCACAGATAGCCAAAATGCTGTAAGAAGAGTGTGCAAAGTCAGACACAGACGGGAAATAAAGGAAAATTATAAGTTATGTACTTAACCATAACTAGACATCTGTGTTTTCCATTTTCATTCTTCCTTACTAATGGGGTTCAGATCCAATCGTCAGATCTACCCTAGCCGCATACATTAGACTTCAGATCCATACAATAGACTTCGTATCCAGCTCACAAGTTCCTCCCTCTACCCACAATGCTCTACTCCATCCCCATTGCCTCAGATCGAGTTTGCTGCCTAATCTCTCCTTGATCCAAGAGAGAAAAGATAGGCAGAAATAAAGACAGGGCTCAAACCTGGAATGGTAGGTTCTAAACATAGTCCAACAGGTTCTTCCAGAAGAAAACAAGGAATGGGGGATGGATGGGAGGGAAAGTGAGGAAGAATGAATATGGACAACACAGATGCCTAGTTATGGAGAGTATATAACTTATTAATCTGATGTTGTCCTTTTCATTCTTCCTCAATACTGGGACAGAGTCCCCAGCTACATAAGCCACGGGTGGCCCTCATGGAAGGATATTCCAGAGCACTGCCAAACCAAAAGAGGCTCTATTTCTAGTCCAACTTGTAATGTGAAATAAAGGTGTGAGCCTTGGACCATGTGGCTGCTGCACAAATGTTGTCGATAGAGGTCCTTGACCAAAAGGCTGATGAAGTAGCCAAGGATCGAGTTGAATGAGGTCGGCGAGGTCTTGGTAAGACTAAGCCTTTTTGAGAATAAATCAATGAAATGCAGTCAGTAATCCATTGAGCTAGAGTAAGTTTAGAAATTGACTGAGCCAAGCGATTTGAAGAAAAGGATTCAAAAAGCTGATCTTACTTTCTAAACTGCTTGTCCTGTTAAGATAAAAATGTAGTCATCTTTGTATATCAAGGAGATGTAGCATGCACTCTCCCTTATTGGAAACATTTATAAAAAAGTCGGGTAAATGAATGGACTGGTTGATGTTACTTTCAGAAACCACTTTAGGCCCAAAGGAAGGGTTAGACTGCATCCTACATGAGCTCAAAGACGAACTAACCTCACTGTTCAAACTCAGCCTTTCCACAGGCTACATACCCATAGAGTGGCACACAGCAACGGTTATTCCGCTCCACAAAGGTGGAGCCACCACAGACCCCAGGAACTATCGCCCTATAAGCCTGACTAGCTTGGTCTGCAAGGCTATGGAGCGCATCATTATGGAACTCATTAACCGAGACATTGGGAACCTACAAACACTGGACCCTACCCACTTTGGCTTTCTTAAGGGCAGATCATGCCTCCTAAACCTGGTGAACTTCTTTGAGACAGTTAACAAGGCTATTGATGAGGGAAAGGTGGTACACACAGCCTACCTAGACCTCGCTAAGGCCTTCGACACCATTCCCCATTCTGGTATTATAGACAATCTCACCAGCCTGAACATAAACCCCTATGTCACAAGATGGGTTGCCAACTAGCTCACGGACAGAACCCAGATGGTGAGAGTTGTGGGAGCTAGGTCTGACTCTAAACCGGTTACAAGTGGAGTTCCCCAGGGCTCAGTCCTAGGACCCTTCCTGTTTGGCATATACTTCTCAGAGGTACAGGCAAGCACAGGAGGACTATGGCTGACCAAGTTCACAAACGAATGCAAACTATGGGCTATAATTGACTCTATGGCTGACACAGACATCCTCCAAAAGGGTCTCACTGAGACGGATACCTGGTGTCAAAATCATGGCCTCAAGCTAAATGCCAAAATGTGTAGAGTCATCCCCTTTGGAAAAAACAAAGTACCCAAAAACTACAACATAGGTGGTAGTCTCCTAAATACGGAAGACGTAATAAGGGATCTGGGGACCCAAGTAGACAGTAATCTCACCTTTGATAATCACATTGCCAAAGTGGTTAGAAAATCCTTCTACTTGGCCCACCTAATCACAAAAGGGTTTGCATCCAGATCAAGCGGTCATTGTGCCCCTCTATTCATCACTCATCAGACCCATCATAGAGTACAACGCCCCATTTGGGATGTACCTTACAAAACACCTGCAACAGCTGGAAAGACCACAGAAGTACCTCACCAAGAGGATCACTGGCCTCAAACAGATGCCCTATGCAGCTTGACTGAAGAAACTTCATTTGTACTCGGTTGCATACCGCCTACTCAGAGGTGATCGCTGCCTGACATACAAGGCCATGTCCAACCCAGAATTGATGGACATGCTCCACCTAAAGAAAACCTTATCCCCTCGAGCCACATGCTCTAGGGATCTAAACCTCACCACAACAATAAATGGGACGTGCTGGAGGGATAGATTCCTGTCCCAGAGACTTCCCATGCTTTGGAACAAGATCCCAATCTACATTAGGCAGAGCTCCTCGCTAACACTTTTCAAAAGAAACCTTGACGAGTGGATGAGAAACAGAAAGTTTACTTCGGGGATCACTTCAGTGGCTCTGCTGGACAGAGGTACAGAGACCTAATCTAAGGGGGCGGCGAAAGCCAACACATTCTGGCTAGGCTTATAAATGCCTTCGGGCAGATAGCCTAGTACCCACCTATGAACCTAAGAAACCCTGTCTTTATGAAAGATAATGTAAGGGGGTTTCGCTGACAGAGCCCGGAGATCAGAAATTCTTTTTCCTGAAGTTACAGCTACCAAGAAGACAGTCTTCCATGACATAAATTTTAGATAACATTTGTCTTAACGATTCAAAAGTTTTCCAAGTTAAACTCTGAAAAAACACCATAAAGATCCAAGGTGGTGAAGATCCTTTACTGGTGGTCTGAGAAGAAAAATGCCCTTCACAAAGACTTTACAGAATCTAGAAGAAGCCAGGAAGAAAGATTTATTTCCTGAATGGAAAATTAGAGATTGCTGTTAACTGAAGTTTAATTGTAGAAAAACTGGCTCCTTCATTAAAAAGGAGTGTAAGAAAAAAAAAAAAAAAGAACGGCAGAAGGTGGAGCTGAAAAGGGGTTGATGTTCTGGCCAGAAGCCCAAACAGAAAACCTTTCCCATTTGCTCCTACACACTTTCTTGGTGGAAGCTTTTTGTGAAACCAAAATATCATGAACTGGGGAAGAGAGCGTGGACTAAGTATTTATGGAAGTAGAGAAAATATGCGGTTAACTTGAGGGCTAGAAGGTTGGGATGTTGAATCACCGATGGGTGAGATAGCAGAACCTGATGAGGCTCCAACCTCTAACACAATAATTTACAGTCCTAGAAGTTTAGTGTTTAACTATTAAATACATACAAAATGAGAGAAAGGATCAACCATATTATCAAACCAAAGCAGAAACAAGTTACTACCATCAAACATAACTGCAGGGTAAGAGAAGTACCATTCTTGCTTCACTGAAAGATGCACAACTGGACCAGAAACTAAGGGCTCAAGGATTGAGCTGAATGAGCTCGGGGAGGTGTTGGTAAGACTAAGCCTTTTTGAGAATAAATCAATGAAATGCAGTCAGTAATCCATTTAGCTTTATTTACAGAGGATAACAAAGATGAAACCTTAGGAAGGGAAACCAAACTTGCCGGGGCAAAAAGGGGCAATGAGAATTATTCAGCTCTTCAACCTGCTTGCTTTCTGTAACAATTTTGGAATCAGTGGAAGAGGATAAGCATAAAGAGGAAACGAAGACCAAGCGTGAAGAAGCACATCTCCCCAGTGACTCCCCAAGCGTGAAGCAGCACATCTCCCAAGTGACTCCCCCATCAGAGTGAAGTACCTACTGCACTTGCTGAGAGAGAAGGCAAACAGGTTGCAGCAAGGTTGGCCTCAATGCCTGAAGATCATATTCGCTACCGTCTGGTTGAGAGACCACTCATGAGGCATCAGAATAGATCTGTGTAGTTTGTCTGCCAGCATGTTGGTTTCCCCGGGATGTGCGTCACAATTAGAAACCAGATTGAAGCTGTTGCCCATTCCTAAACTCTCATGGCCTCTCTGCACAGGGGATAAGACCAGGTTCCCCCTAGTTTGTTGATATACCAGACTACCGACATATTGTCTGTCTGAACTGCAATGGTGCCCAGGGAGAGACTCTTGAAATGCCTGCAACGCTAAAAGGACTGCTCTTATCTCTAGGACGATGATACGCAATTGGTCTCTTGAGGGGACCACATGCCATAGACCATCCTTCCCAAGAAATGCCTCTCTACCCCAAATGGGAAGCATCCATGGTCACTGTGGCAACTGGGTTCAAAAGAACAAAAGGTCTGCCTAGAAAGAGATTGTTGGACTGAATCCACCAACAAATGTGACGCCTGCAAGCTAGGTTGAATTTTATTTGAAAAATCAGAGGTTGATGTAGAATGGACCACTGTACAGCGAAGGTCCATTGGAGAATTCGCATAAAGAAGCATGCTAAGGGTAGCAGTACTATGGCAGCTGACATGGACCCCAGTACGTGAAGCACTAGTTTTGCTGGGGCAGAAAGATGACAAAGGATATCCTGCATCCGATATCTTATAGAAGGAAAGTGGTGCAAGGATAAAGATGCCACTTGAGGTGTAGTGTTCCGATGAAATTCCAGGCTCTGAACTGGGGCAAGCTGTGATTTGGCAAGATCGACTGAAATACCCAAGACATTCCACATCTGGAGTAAATAGTCCCTGGCTTGTAGAATTTGATGCCTGGAAGAGGCAGTGAGGAGCCAATCATCTAGATATGGAAACACCTGGATTCCCTTGAGTCTCAAGTGAGCTACCACTACTGCCATGCATTTCTTAAACACCCTGGGGGCTGTGATGAGTCCAAAGGGCAGAGCTCTGAAATGGTAATGACTGGCTCTCAACTGATGCCTTCTGGATCATCTGTCTATTTTTTGTGTTAGTACGCATCCTGAAGGTCTATAGAGCCCTTACAGTCATCCTTGTGCAGAAAGGATAGGATGGACTGAAGCGTGACCATTTGAAACTTTTGCCTTCTCATATTGGTTCAAACTGCTTAGATCTAAAATGGGTCTGAGGTCCTCTGTTTTCTTTGGCACTGAAAAGAAGCATGAGTAAGTTCCGAATACTGTCTGGTTGGGTGGGACCATCTGGATGACTCTTCTAGCAGCTTTTGTATTTCTTATGCTGCATCATTCCTCTCTGACTGGGTGAAAGATCTGGAAGTTTCTTCCCCTGACAAGGAGGAAGAAAGGAAAAGGGTATGTTGTAATCGGGTATGTTGTAGTCTCTGAATATTATTTGTAGCACTCATAAATCTTTTGTGATATTTGTCCAAGTATCTAGGTGCACAGAGAATCAACCTCTGACTGCCTCCAGAGTTTAAATGTCGGGCAGTGCTTCAGGAGCACTGACAGGGCCTGTCTGAAAAAGAACCTCTAAAACCCTAGTTCTACAGGCTTCCTCTGCCTCTAGGGTGAAGACCACCTTTAAAATTTCCTCCTCTGCCTCTGGTGGAATTATCCCCGTGCGAATACTAGAAAGGTTCCTGAGATTTATAGGTTCATATGTTCATACTAGGCTATCTGCCCGAGGGCATTTATAAGCCTAGCCCATAGTTTTGTGGCTTACGCCACCCCTTTAGTTTGGAGAAACTATGTCCATTATTTTGCTGTGCCTCTGTCGAGCAGTGACACTGAGGTAACCCCTGGGGTGTATCTGCGATCTCCCATCCATTGGTCAAGATTCCTCTTGAACAAGGCCAGCGAGGTGCTCTGCCTCACATAAACCGGGATTTTGTTCCACAGCATAGGGAGTCTTTGAGTGATGAATCGATCCCTCCAGCACGTCCTATTAATAACCGTGTCGAGGTTTAAGTCTCCCGCCCTTGTGGATCTGAGGGATCTAGATTTTTTGAGATGAAGCATGTTCATCAAATCTGGGTTTGACATGGCCTTGTATGTCAGGCATAGGTCACCTCTGAGCAAGCGGTAAGCAACTGAATATAACTGGAGTTCTTTCAGTCGGGCAGCATAAGACAGATTTTTGAGACCCTTTATCCTTTTGGTGAGGAACTTTTGTGGCCTCTCCAGCTGCTGCAAGTGTCGGGTCAGATACATTCCGAATGGGGCATTGTACTCGATCATTGGTCTGATGAGTGATGAGTATAGGGAGACTATGACCTCCCTTGATCTAGATGTGAATCCCTTCATGATAAAGTGGGCAATGTAGAAGGTCTTCCTAACTACTTTAGCAATATGAGTGTCGAATGAAAGGCTACTGTCAACCTGGGTTCCCAGGTCCCTAATAACTTCTTCTGTGTTCAGGGGATTGCCACCTATATGGTAGCTAGGGGTAACCTTGTTTTTCCCGAAGGGTATGACTATGCATTTCTTGGCATTTAACTTTAGGCCATGGCTCTGGCACCAGTTATCCGTTTCTGTGAGACCCTTCTGAAGGATATCTGTGTCGGATGTGTTTTCAACTACGGCCCAGTTTGCAGTCATCTGCAAACTTTGTCAGCCATAACCCTCCTGTGTTTGCTTGTACTTCAGAAAAGTAGATGCCAAACAAGAGTGGGCCCAGGACTGAGCCCTGTGGGACACCACTTGTGACAGGCTTTGAGTCTGACATGGCGCCAGCAACTCTGACCCTGTGGGTTCTGTCACTCAGCCAGTTTGCAACCCATCTTGTAATGTATGGGTTTACATTTAAGTTGATGAGTTTTTCAATGATACCCGAGTGAGGTATTGTATCAAAAGCCTTCGCCAGGTCTAGGTAGGCTGTATGGACTGCCTTTCCTCGTCAATGGCCTTGGTGACTGTTTGAAAAAGTCAACCAAGTTTAGAAGGCATGATCTGCCTTTGACAAAGCCAAAGACAACAGATAGGAGCAACAGTTTTCACCCTACCATAAACGCAGATGTATTCGAAAGTCACCGTCGGGGCGTCAGTGATCGGGGGATAAATGTAGGGCATCCGGCTTTCGTCCATCTGCAGTCCCAAAGGTCCGGTTGCTTAATAGTCTCATCCAGCTTCCAGTCGTCGCTTCGGGATGCCGTCTGGCTAAAGGGCAAGTTCTTCATCCGGCATTCATGCCAATGTTCTTGAATTATAACAAATAGCCCTCAAAATCATCTAAGTACAAAACAAACAATTAATGCATAATCTCTAGGGAGAAAATCAAGAGTGGGAAAGTAAACACCCTACGTAAATAAGCAATATGCAGAACATATCAAACATATACACCAAGGGTGCAGCCGCTATCACATAGGGGGTTGGAGGGTGGCCATCCCAGTAGGAGCCCACTAGAGGTCGGTTCAGAGCATTTCGCCTAGATAAATGTTATAGGGGATACCATAATAATTCATTACCTACTATGCAATCCTGCTATGTCAGGGACATGCATAAATCTAGGTGGTAAAAGGATAGGTAGGGACAAAGGAGATCAACTAGGGTAGAAATTGGTGGCAAATGTAGCCACACCTGACTCAGGAATGCTTACGCCTCAATAATCCTGCTGTGTGGAATCCTTGGTCAAGTTATATATGTTGTGTGGAAGTGGTCCGGTGTACTAGAGAGTAAGCTTAATTTCTGTGGAATTGGCCTCGTAGGTAAGGAGTGGAATGTTTTTGTCTAATTTATGTGTCATGGAATGGAGATTGTCTGTTTGGAAATAGCTAGTCCTTCTTTCGCTCATTTTTTTGTACAATTAAGTTGGTCAGTCTTTCTGCTGCTTTGGTTCTGTCCCCTAGCATAGAGCCCACCAAAATGTTCTTTGGCTTTTCTTTCTTGGTCTGGTAGGTATTGTAGTAAGTGGAATACATCCAAGGTATGATTCTTTCCAGAATGTCTGTGGAGTGCTCTGAAGGTAGGGTTGAAGGTTGGATTGCCTGTTGCCCTGGTTTGTTGATACTACCTTAGGCAGAAATGTGGGATTAGTCCTCATGGATACTCTATCTTCTTGAAGGGTAAGGGCAGTTGTGCACTATGTAAGGCTGCTTGTGCTTCTGAAACCCTCCTGCTGGAGGTTGCCAGTTAGGAAAGCAGTTTTTTCCTTGGGGTGTGTTAAAGCTGTCTGCTGTTGCTGCTGGCTCAAGTTTGATGTGTCCTTTTTTTTTGAGCTGTGGTTAAGGTGTAAGCTGGTGGTGGTGTTCTGATTCAGAGGTTCTCATTTCCTCTTAGATGGTGAAATCGAGCAGCTGGTGTGAAAACAAAAACAGATTTGATCATGGCTACGGAGAAGTTGCTGCTGGCTAAACAGTATCAGAGTCAGACCAGGCTGATGATTTGAGAGGTCCAAGGAGAACCAGGTACTCTTTTCTAGAGGATTTTCTCCATTTTTTCCTCTTCCATCTTTCAGAACTCCTTCGTTCTTTAAGATTTTCCAGCTTAAAAACCTTCTCCTTGTTGAGCGTGGTTCTTTCTGATTAGCTGCTGCTATGTGATGGAAAGTTCCTTCAGTTGTAAGGCTATGTGATGTTAAGATTTTTGTAGTTGTTTGTTGTTTTTCTTTCAGGTTTGGAGGCATAGTGTATTTGTTAGTTGAGTTAGCATTTGTCTTGGCCAGTGGATGTGCCAGTCTTGGTTCCCAGGGTTTGCTTCCTTAGTTGTCCTTCCTGTTGGATTGCTGTGTTTATTTATTAGGGATCTTCCTGTATTCAGATTCCTTGGGGAATGCATATTGTGTTTTAGGGGAGCATCAGCTGAAGGAGGGTGGAATCCAGAATACAGAAGGAATGAGCTTAATCCACTTGTGCAGAAGTTTTCGAGTTGGTGATTGTGAGGAGTTGCAAATAGATCTATCTCCAGGGATCTAATAGAGCCTCTGATGTGTGGTAAGGGTCTGGAAGGGGTGCCAAGTCCTCTTGTCCCTGCAGGTGCCTTGCATCTCATTCATTTTGTAGTCCTCTGCTTATGTCCCAATGCATATTTTTGTTTTCTGGTACAAATCTTGCTTGCAGCTGGATGTTGCTTCTGAGTGCCTCCCAGGGCTCTTCCAAAGTCATTCTGCATAGGTTGATGTACCAGTCCTGTGATGTGTTGATGTGCTTATGTTGAGCAGGTTGTAGCCAGTCTTTCTCTTTGGTCTCTTTGAGAAATGAATTGAACTGAAAGTTGAATAGCTTTTTGGCAGTCAGTTTTTCTTGGAGTTCCTGTGTAGGGTGTGTATGATCCTTTGCAAATCCCTGTTCGCATATCCCATCTGAAAGGGCCCCCTCCATGGGAGTCTGAAGCATCATGAAGGACAGGGTGGGTTGGTCTGTAAGGGAAGGACTGTGCCTGTTGCTGTTGGTCCTGGCATGCCTGTAGGAACTCCTGTTTTAAGCTTGGTTTTTAGTGGATTTCTGTTTTCGAGGCTTGGTCTGTGTTGGGGAGTTGGGACATGTAGGTATGTAGGTGTTTTTCACCAATGATGCATGCCAAATGGAACCAGAATGGAACATGATGCCATGAAACCCAAGCTGTGCAGAACTTTCTTTGCTGTTTTAATGTTAGTTTGTTCTTTTTCTTTTGTTTAGTTGTACAATCTTCTTTTTCTTTCTGTGTGTCCAAATGCCATCTGTTTCTGTCCATTTGTGTCAAATCTGTCTCCTTGTTGTCCTTAGATTTCCCTTTCTTGACCTTTGTTTTACTGTAGATGTCATGTTGCCCTTTTGTTGCAAGTTTGTGACCCTGCTCCCTTCTATTTGCTTTTGCCCCTTGTGTGTCCCCATGAGCAGGCAGTCGTTGTCATGCCAGTCTGATTGGTCACTGCAATCTTGCAGTATGCGAAGCTGACCAGGCATTTCGTTGAATACTCTGAGATTGAATATGCAGAAGAAAAATGATAGAAATCCTGATGTGCTGATCCTCAGATAAATCTAAAGATCTGCTGATTATCTGCAGATCTGCAGATCCTCAGTTGAGAGACGGAGTTACCTGCCCAACCTTCTTAAGTTGGTTTGGGAGTTTGCTGGGGTCAGCATTTGAATTTTGGAGGGTGGAATATTGTAATTATGGGTGGACAATGAGTGGATTGGTCTCCAGGTTTTTCTTGGAACTAGTTCAACTTTTTCCTTCTTTGGAACTTCCTTGTTCTCTGGAGTAGAACCCCTTTCCTTGTTCTGCTGTTGGCAACTTTTTTATAGTGTTTGCAAAAGCTGTTTTTGATTTGGAGAGGGTTTGTTTTTCTTTTTTTTTGACTGGTATAGTGTGGAGTGGAAACGGACTGGTATGATGAAGTGATGCAGAATCCACTTGTCTTTTGTTATGTGGTTTGCAGTCTTTGTTCTGTGGTGTTAACCTTCGCCTAATGGAAGCTGCTATTTGCTCCTGGTAGGAGCTTAGGAGTGTAAAGTAAAGTGGCACTGTGTGTGTGTTGAAGTAGTGGCAGTGGCTGTCTGTGCCTCTCTGTTGTTACCTTGCCACTGTCGTCCTCTGTAGGCACTTCTCTGGTTTTGTTTCTTTCCTCCTCTGGTCTATTCCTGCCCCTCCCTTTGAAATCTTGTGGAGTCAGAAGACCAATTCTTGGCGCAGCAGTTCCTGCTAAACCTTGGGGGGGTTGAACCTGCAGGAAATCTTTAACAGTTTGAACTGATTTTCCATGCATGCCTTCTTATCACTGTGCATGTCATGGCTGCTGATCTAAATAAACCCTGCATGCATCAGCCACATTTTTTATAGAATGGTTGTAACCTGTTGTTGTTTGTTATTATTCTAATCAATTACATCTTGTCAAGAGCTTCATCAGTGGTAATTTTTTGTTGATCAAGCATAAATAAACTCTTGTGTATTGTTGTGAAACTGGCAATTTAAAGCTCTTGTAGCTAGAGAGTAGCTATACTGTATACTTTTTCTGTCCTTCTTCCTAATGACCTTGCCTCCCAGAAGGGTTTTAGCTAGGGTTTTAGCGCTGTGGCCGCCTTGGGAGGACCCTGGGATATCTGGGGGGGGCAAGGGGGCCTTAAAGGTGGTGATGAGTGTCAGGCACCCTGTAAAATCTGTCTGGTTTGGCAGGGGGTAGGGCAGCTGGAATGGATTCTTCAGCATCAAGTCCTCAAAAAAAAAAAGGGGCCTCTGTGGTTGGTCGTAATGTCTGATTCATCTGCAGAATCATCAGAGGACACTGGCTCAGAGCTGGTTGAGGAACAGGCGCACTGATTGGTTGAGTAGACTGCTTAGCTTTAGCCCGAAGGCCTTAATGGACATGGTAGCTGAAGGGCCCTACCGCAGCACCTGTGCTGGTACAGAGTAGGGAGGGGTGTCTGATAAGTCAGTGTAGGTGTAGGTTTCAGAGGCCGGATCGATATTTGTTGTAGGGGCCTCAAGGTAGAGCTGTTCTGCGGCTGATGCCTTTATACCGTCCAGCAGAGATGCGACATCAGCGGCGGACCCGGACTTCTGCCTGACGACAGGACAACCCTGCTGTTATGACTGCAGATGCATCCATGAAGGACATCTGGGTTGGATCTAAAGTCTGCAAGTTCCCTATGTCTTTATTTATGAGATCCATTATGATCCTCTCCATGGCTTTGCAGATAAGGCTTGTCAAGCTAATGGGACGGTAATTTCCAGGGTCGGTGGAGGCACCGCCTTTGTGGAGTGGGACCACAGTCGCTGTGCGCCACTCCCTGGGTACGTATCCGGAGGTGAGACTAAGATTAAACAGCTGTCCTAACTGTGGGTTTAATTCCTCGTTGAGTTCATGGAGCACACAGCCGGGGACACCATCAGGTCCCATGGATGCTGTGTTCTTTGCCTTGGAGAGAGCAATTCTCACCTGGGCGTTAGAGATGTTTGGGGGCTACAATCATTTGGTATAGATATCTCTCCTTTAGGGGGGGGAGACGTTTGCACTGAACCTTTCAGCCAGTATGTTGGCAATGTCTGTAGGATCAGTAATCTTCACATCATTTTGAACTAATTCTGAGCATATCTGGGAGTTTCCTCCTAGGTTTCTGACATAGCTAAAGAATGCCTTATGGTTGTCTTTAGAGTCCTTAGCTATTTTTTCTCAAAATTAGCTTTGGATGATTTTATGAGAGCTCTTAGCTTTTACTTATAGTGATCAGGTGTCTTACCTTTTAAGGATTTTGCTCTATCTTGTAGTAGCTTTCTCCTTTTGTTGTAGAGTTTGTTTATGGCTGGGGTCCACCAGACTGGACACTTGCCTTTGGTACAAAGAGTCTTTGTTTTGCTTGGGATTGCCTGATCCATGCAGCCCTGCAGGTGCTGGTAGAAGGCATTTGTAAGTGATTCAGCGGTTTGAGTAATGTTAACCGCCGCTCAAGGGCCTTAAAGGAGACCACACTAGTCTTTAGAAGTGTGAAGTCGGCTTTAGAAGTTCTTTACTGTGGTCTTTTTCATTTCGGTGGGGGCGGATGAGGACCTCCAGCGAGATTAGTTTGTGATCAGATCTCACCAGTGAGGGGTATACTTCGGCGTTGAACATTGTGCTCCCATGTTCGTGATGATGAGATCAAGTATGTTTTCTCCTCTTGTGGGGATGGTGACTAGTTGTTCCATGGCATTTGAGTTTATGAATTCCAGGAACTTTTGGGCTAGAGTGTTTGGGCTTGAGTAGTGTTCCCAGTCTATATTAGGGTAGTTGAAGTCACCTAGTATGATGGTGTTCGGAGATACATTTATCCCCTCCAGTGTTTTCAGGAAGGCCATATGAGGTTCCTGAGTTTGCGAGGGTGGCCTGTAACATGCTACAAATTGCAGAGCAGTCTTGCCTATGGTTAATTGCACCTGGATGGTTTCCGATGCATCGTGCGATGCCACCAATCTTGAGGTGTGGGTGTCCTTGATGAATATGGATACCCCTCCTCCTTTCTTGGTATTGTCTAGGTTTTGGGGCCGGAACGCATGATATGAGGTAAAACCTGATAGTGCTGGGGTGCTCTCAGGAGCCTTGAACCAGGTTTCTGTCACAGCGCAGACATCGATG
Organism: Protopterus annectens; assembly: GCF_019279795.1. Classification (NCBI taxonomy): domain Eukaryota; kingdom Metazoa; phylum Chordata; order Ceratodontiformes; family Protopteridae; genus Protopterus; species Protopterus annectens. Next base: position 333,003,657 of record NC_056726.1, read on the forward strand.
TTCTCCATACTGAGAAGGGCCTCGAGTGCGTGCATCTTGAGGTTGAGACTTCTGGCATTGAGCAGCATTACCCTTAGTTTTTTTCCTTTGTTTTGTTCTAGGGTGGTAGATTTAGAATTTGAGCCTTGCCTAAAAAAGGCACTATGGGGGTGGCAAGAGCCTTTGCCAAAATCCGGAATCCCAGGGTGACAAGTGCAAGCCGTCCCTGCGAAGCAGCGTGGCTTGTCCAGCATGTCATCCCAGGCAGACAGACATTGGATCCCCTTTGAATGACACCAGAGTTTAAGCCAATTGTTAACGCTGATCATCTTATCTCTGTATTGTGGCATCATTCTTGGTGAAGGTAGGATACTGCTCAAGGTCAGGGTCATACCTGCTTGGGCTACATAATCAGAGAGCTCCTCTATGTCTCTTTTCATGTAGTCCAAGGAGGTACGTCTCAGGTCGTTAACACCAGCATGGACAATGATTGAGTCGTACTTGTACCTGCTGTTGAGAGACCTGAGTGCATGCGTTAAGTGGCGGATTCTAGCACCCGACAGACAGCTTACTGTGACCTTCTCCTTACTCAGTCTGGTGAGCGGGACGTCAGTGTGTCTGACTATGGAGTCACCAGTGACTAGTGTGTCTGGCATTGTGTTTGGCCTTAAGGGCTGTGACTGCTTGACACTCTGACTGTGTGGTCTATGTGTTGCAGGTGTTGTGTTCTGAGGTGGTAGTTGTTTGGGTGTCTGCTTTGGTGGCCTCTGCTGTTTTGGTAGAGATCAGAGCCTCCGAGTATGTCTTTGTGTGTTTATGTGTATGATTTGAGGTTGTGATGGTATTATGTGAGACTGGGTCTATAGTGTGTGTGGTTACCTTCTCCTCCTGTCTGGTCATGCCAGTCCTATGTTGAGAGAGCTCAGCCTCCAGTTTGGCCGTATAGTTGCATCTCTCGCATGTATTTGTGTTTTGTGGGAGGAGGAGAGGGTTGTCTGTGTACATGAGGCAATTGTAACATTGCCTCAATATTCCCAGGTTCACCAGCTGAGCAGGAGAGGACATTAGCAACTGATCCCTCAACATGCTAGAAGGAATAGACAGAAAAACTTAAGAAAAGGTTCTGGGGGATGTGGGTGACCGAAAAATGGGGTTTGCTTTTTGGGGTACTTTCTATAACAAGAGTGCTGTATCGAGGTGATAAGTACTGTAGGAGCAAGTGCTTCACTATACAGATAGAGAATAGTCTACTTGGGAGTCAAGTAGAGATAATTTATAGTTGTAGGATACACTAAATAGGACAGTAGTATACTTTGAGGAAGGTAGTTTTAAGGGAAAATTTGAAGAGTGGACTTTAGGTAGCCCTAATAGTTTAAATCTGATTAACCGGCGCTGCCCTAGTGTGCAACGGTAGCAGCTCCGCTAAAAGCTACTTGGCGTGCTTTATAGCAGGGGGCTGGAAAAAACAGGAAATGACCCAAAATGGCCGACGAATTACTAGTTGCTGCTTCTAACCACTCCTCTGAGGACAAACAAGCAGCTCAGTACTCCCCACTACCACTGGTGAGTAAAGAAACTACCTCTGGCCACACAAGAAAATGGAGGAACACAGAAACCAAATATTATGGAACCACATCTTTGATTTCTAGAGAAGGTCCGCTAAGAAGCGAAAAACTTGATTCCTATGGCAGACAAAGTTTTCCAACCTTTTCACTCTGGGTAAGCGTATCTTTAACTGATGACCCAAACAGAAGGTTCCATCGAATGGGGCATTAATAAAAGATGTCTTGAAAGGCTCCGCAAAGTAGCACAGCTGCATCTAAGCATGGCTATTTATGGGGATGCCTGAACCAGCACCTCGTGAGGTACCCTCAGCTGTGTGAGATATTAACCTCATTGATGCATTTGAAATAGACAAATGAGTGTCCAGCTGACAGGAAGTCCTCTTGAAATCTTCAGCAGACAGACTCAGAGAGAGAATTTGACAGTTCTTTAGTCTAATCTCTCTGCAGCCCAGTAAAATGTGCCAAGTAATTACGTGGCCTCAGAGCAAAGGTAGCTGAGGCGAATACTTGCTTTCCAAATCTGTCCAACGCTCTAGAATCCCTGTTCAGTGGATGGATGGATGAGATCTGCTTGGCTAGCTCTTTTTAGTGGCTGCTGCCGCCACCATAGTATCAACACTGACTCCTCTGCTCTAGTGAAGACGGTCCGAAGAAGGGGACAAAACTTTGTCCAGGCCCTTGGGTATGGGGTCAGTAGTGTCCAGCTCCTTCAATTACCAGCAGGAAAACAGGTCAATAAGTTCAACCGCCGTGAAGTCACCCAAGACGTAGATGGTCCAGCACCAAAAGCTTCTGGGAGCACCAATTCTTCAGAAGGAGTTTGGGATGACAAGCCTCCTTTCTGCTTAAGGATTTCTAGAATATCTCCAAAGGAGATGTCATCAAGTGGTGATCTGGGGGATCCTTCTCCCTCATCAAAATCAGTGTCTTCCACGAGAGACTCCACTGGGGAGTCTATGTGCCTCTTCTTACACATACTCTGAGGAACCTCCTCTGTGGGATGTTCAGTGGAGGTATCAGAAGAGAGGGGGAGTTCCTCTAGTGGAACTGTCTGGAGACTAACTAGAACTGCTGTCCCTGTGAAATAGGTCTGATGGACTTGGAGCTTGCAGCCAATGAAGGGTAGGGAATAGGATCCAAGACATGAGATGATGGTTCTCTATGAAGTGAGAAAGCCCCTTCTACCACCTTGAATGTCGAGGGACCAGGGGAAACCCTCTCCTCCCTCCTCGGAGCTGAAGCTTCCGAAGAAGGTAGGTCGGGACCACCCCAGGATTCGAACTTCAAGGGGAGAATCGGATCCAAGCTGTCTAGGGCCAAAACTCTGACAGGAAGGGACGGATAAGACAAAAACGGAGTCGAAACCAACTCCTTGTATCCGGCGCCAACATCTTGGCTCCTGAGATCTGCTCCGATCAAAGGGTATCGGAACAGAGCCAGTCAGGAAAATCTTTGGAGTAGAAGAAGGGACTATCCTCAGATCCGACACCGAAACTCTCGGAGATCTCGGATCTTGGGACTGACACCACGGGTCAGATCAGAGAGGGAGAAACAACACTTACAAATCCAGTAGGGGACACAGCTGGGAGAACCCTCATCTGGATCTGAGATCTGAGGAATTTACGCATCATCCTGTCCACATCCACCTCTGATAGGCTTCTGGAAGACCTAGAAGCTGTGGAAGGGGGTCGAGAATGCTTCTTTGGAGTCTGGAATAAATGAGTGGGCAGACAAGGAAAAACAGATTTTAATGCCTACTCTGTGGTATGCCTTTTGCAAGCTAAACTGGTTCTCAGATCCAACGACTTAGGATCTGAAGAAGTAGTATACAGCAAGGGAGATGCAACTACAGGAGCTGACCCTGTCGGATCTGGGGATGGCTTTCAATCCAAGGGAAGGCTAAGAGATTTAGGAACCGAGGAAGTCGGATCCCAGATTTTTCAGATCTTTTCAATCGGCTCTGAGAAAGTCCTTGGGGACTTTAGAGGAGATCTCTTCCTGGAATCTGAAGAAACTGATTTAGATGTTTTATAAGGGGTTTGGGCCCCAGACAATGCAGGAAGTAACCCTTTAAGGATGAGCCTGTTATAGCTGTCAAAGCTCTCGGATTAAATGTAGAGCAAACTGAAAAGGCAGTGTTAATATGTCCGGTCCTACACAATAAGCACACTTCTTGTGGGCATCTGAGTTTGGGATCTCATGCCCACAAGAAGTGCACTTTTTAAATCCAGTTGGTTTCCCTGACATAGCTAAAGGGAGAACAACCACTGAACTAAGAAAAACAACTTTTTTTATTTTTTTGAAAAAAAGGGTAGCTGTTAGGAAGAACCTGCCACATAAAAAATGATAATTAGCCGAAACAGCCTGGAAGAAGAAAGAAGGAAGGAAGAAAAATACCAGCTACGGTATTTAAAGAAATACCTGACAGTTAAAGGAAAGTACCAACAATGGTACGACAACTACTAAAACTTAGAAAGTCAAACAAAGGTGAAAGAAATCCCTAACGCCAGCAACCACTAAGAGGGAGGATATAGGAAAAAAAACTAAGTTTAAGAAAGAGCTATATAAATTTTAACAATTAACAATTAGAAGAAAATCTGCTTACTATTCTATTCTCGAGGGCAGAACCTATGTCTAATGACAATTGCGGCAAACACAATCTGGGGCAATGGGGATGGAATAGAGCATTATGGGTACAGGGAGGAGCTTGAGAGCTGGCTCCAAAGTCTGGTATATGCCACCAAGTGAGATCCAAGGATTGGAACCAAAACCCATTAGTGAGAAAGAATGAAAAGGACAACATTACATGATACAGGTTTTCTGTACGCATATCCTTTGAAGATGGATTAAATACAATTGTATCACAAAATATGACTTTCTTTGCATGAAACTGTGAAAGGATCATGTTCAGTTGGATTCTTCTTCTTACCTTTTCTGTTCCCACTGTTCATGTCACAGATTCTACACTGTGGATTTCGTACTGGTCGTCCTGGCACATGCTCCACAAGTTTGCAATACATTTCTGGTCCTCTGAAACCACAGGTAGCATTAGACATGATCTCAGCATTACTGGCGAGGTTGAAAATAGCAGGAAACAGTCCTAAATTATTTTTAAGAAAAGAAAAAATGGTTAAATACAAAGTACTTAAATGTGTAGATGATTTAACACAAACTATACTAAAGTTCAAACACACAAATCATAAGTGCGAGTCCAACTCAAAAATACCCAATGCTCAATGCAAAAATGCATTCAATAAAAAGGAACCTAGATAAATTTTATCCATCAGTGAAACATATGAAGCACTTTATAATAACAGTTCACCTGTAATAACTTTAAATCTATACTCACATAGCTCTCTCATTCTATCACACCTCTCAACTCTCCAGATTTCTTTCCAGATATTTACCTCACATTTTGGATCTGTTCCTCATAAAATATGTGTTTTTTATCAAACAAGTATTGAAATCACTAAATTATGATAGATGTTGAGTTTCACACTTCATATCCTTCAGGAAAATGCATGCTAATGCAAAACCTGTTTTTCTTGCATCTTTATAAGTTGATAACAGCAATTGTTAAAATATCTCCCTGTTTTGGAGTTTTACCAACTCTGTATTTTTGGCTTTGTCTTGACAGAACAATCTCCGATACAATTTTGGCATAAAAGAGGGGTTTCTTCTTAATTTGACTCTCTCTCTGAGGAATATGAGGTAAGGGTCACCCACTCAGAGCCTGCAGCTCAGACACTCTTCTTCCCGCACAAAGAGGTTGAGAAGTATGCTTTCCATCCTCCAAATTAATGCACGTCAAATCGCATAGCAAATTATGGTGGAATCAACCGCGTATTGGACTGATGAAAATAAGTAAAGATGTTAAAAAGTAAGGGACCCAGTACTGAGCCTTGTGGAACTCCTGCTGGAGTGTGAAGGAAGGAAGAGGTACTATTGTTCCACTTGACGGCTTGCTGTCTATTAGAAAGGTAACTGGAAAACCAGTTGATAGAGGAGGGGGAGAGATTGAGAAGAGAGATATTGCATTGCAATGAAAAAAGTACAGTTGTGTACCTACCATAAATGTAGATGTTCGAGTGTATTCACTGTTGCAGTCATTACACTTGGGTTATCCTGCTGGCAGGCTACCCGCAGTTGGCCTGAATTCCAAGTCCTGGTCCGACGTCGGTTGCTGTCGCCTCTTCCCTGACGTCAGTGCGCCAGGGGTATATAAGATGCAGCTGACGCCATTTTCTTCAGTTTTTCTTGCCCCAGATGTCAGGTGCCCCAAAAGGGTAGTCTAAAAACATTGCTTAAAAAAGCATGCAGTAAAACAAACAATACCTTCATCTACAAGCAAATACACCACATAGGTTGTATAGAATAGAGAAGTACAGATAAGTCCCAGCAAAGAAAGGGGGGTGGTGGCTGGGTAACCTGGACTGCAACAGTGAATACACTCAAACATCTACATTTATGGTAGGTACACAACTGTACTATGTTCATCGTGTTTCACTGTTGCAGTCATTACACTTGGGTTGAATCTCAAAGCTGAGGTTGGGCGGCTGGGTCTAAATAGAATTAGCAGAACTGCAGTGGCAAAGCCTGCTCTGGATTTAGAGTAAATAGGTAAGTGGTAGTGCTTGGTAAAAGTGTGCACTGAAGTCCAAGTTGCAGCCTCCAAAATATCCTTGGTTGGTACTCAGAGGAAGACTGCTGAGGTGGCCGCTGCCCTGGTCGAATGTGGCCTAATGCCCTTAGGCACTGATTTGCCATGTTGTGAATAGCAGAAACGAATGCAGTGTCCTATCCACTTTGAAATAGTCTGCTTTGAGATAGCCTTTCCTTGTGATCCTGCAGCATATGCCGCCAAAAGTTGCTCAGTCTTTCTGAAAGCTTTAGTTTTGTCCAAGTAGAAGCGTAGCTGTCTGTGTATATCCAAAGAATGCAGAAGTCTCCCCCCTTTATTCTGGGGATTTTGATAAAAAGTAGGCAAATGAATGGTTTGATTAAGAGCCACACTGGATACTACCTTTGGCATAAATGTTGGGTTTGTCCTTAGAGAAACCCTGTCCGGATGGAAAATGATAAAAGGTTCCACAGCCATTAGTGCCTGTAACTCTGAGACTCTTCTTGCTGAAGTTATTGCTAGGAGCAGAGCTGTTTTCCATAAGAATTTTATCTCGGCTGTATTGGCTGGATCAAAAGGAGGCAATGTGAGCTTTTCCAAGACAAAATTGAGGTTCCCATGCAAGTATTGGTGCTCTTCTTGGGGGTCTTATGTTTTTGGCCCCTCTGAGGTACTGCCTTAGCAGTGGATGTGAAAAAATAGGTGTTTCCGTATTGTAATGAACTGAAATGGCAGAGGCATGGATCTTAAGTGATGAGAAGGATAGGCCTTTGTCCAACATCTCAGTTAGGTATTGTAAAATATGAGGAATATTTGGAACTAGCGGGTCAATTCCTTGTGCCTGGTTCCAAGCACAGAATCTCTTCCATTTTTCTGCATAAGATTTTATGGTGCTAGGCCTCCTGGCTTCCAAAATAACATCAATAACTGCTTTAAAGAGAGGTGTGTTCTGAGTGGTTATATTACTCGCCATGCAGCCAGATTTAAGGTTCTGAGTTGGCTGTGCAGGATCCGATCGTTTTGTTGGGTCAGAAGATGAGGAAGTTGAGGTAAAGTCCAGGCTGGACCTTGAGACAAGCTCTTTAGGATTGGGTACCAGTGCTGGCGTGGCCAGTCTGGGGCAATCAGCATCATTTTTGGCTTCTCTTGCCTGACCTTTAGGAGTACCTTGGGGAGGAGAGGCAGTGGAGGAAAGGCATATACTGTAAGGGTTTTCCAGCTGAATGATAGAGCATCCACCTTCCATGCTTGTTTGTGATAAGTCCTTGTGCAGAATCTCTGTAGTTGGCAGTTGTGAGGGGAGGCAAATAGATCTATGTCTGGGCATCCCCATCTCCTTATCATGCTGAAGACTTGTGGATCTAGTTTCCACTCGTGAGGGTCCATGAGGTTTCTGCTTAGTTTGTCTGCCAGAGAATTTGTCTTTCCTGGCAGGAATTGTTCTTGCAGATGCACTTGATAAGTCAATGCTGTGTTCCACAAAGTCATGGCTTGCCTGCAGAGGGGGTAGAAATGTGTGCCCCCTTGCTTGTTTATCTACCACATGACTGTAGTATTGTCCGTCTTTAGTAACAGTTGTCCTGGATGGAGTAGATCCTTGAAGGCTGTCAGGGCATTCTGTACAGCTAGCATCTCTTTTTGATTGATATGAAGATGCATTTGGCTTGCGGGTCACGTGCCCTGAATACATTTTCCTGCCATGTGTGCCCCCCAGGCATAATCAGATGCATCTGTTGTTAGTGTCTGCCTGGCTCTGGGTAAAGTGAATGGCTGTCCCTTGTTGTGGTGACAAGCCAATGCCCACCATCGAAACTCCTGTTGCAGGCAGGGAATGAGGGTAATTAATGTTTCCAGGCTGTGGCAATGTTGAGTCCAAACACTTTTCAGATACCATTGTAGCTTCCTCATATGCAGTCTTGCATATGGAATTAGCAGAATGCAGGATGCCATGAAGCCCAAAGCCTGCAGAATTTTTCTTGCAGGTAACTGGGTTTTTGTTGCCATCTTTTCGAAGTAAGAAGTCAGTTGCCTTTGTTTGTCTGGCGTGAGATAAGCCATCTGGGCAGTTGTATTTAAGCTTGCACCCAGGAATATTATCTGTTGAGAGGGTATTAGTTTTGATTTCTTTTCGTTTACTGTGTACCCTAGGCAAATTAGTAATCTTTTCACAAATGCCAGATGCTCTAGTAGAATGTCCTTGCTCTCTGCTTGAATAAGGCAGTCGTCCAAGTAGGGATATATTTGAATTCCTCTTTGTCTGCAAAATGCAATTACTGGTGCCAGGCATTTTGTGAAGACCGTGGGCGCTGTAGATAAGCCAAAGGGCAGTGCAGAGAATTGGTAGTGCATTGAGCCAGCTATGAATCTGAGGTATCTTCTGCATGATTGTTTGATTGGGACATGCAGGTATGCCTCTTTGAGGTCCAAAGTTACGAGCCAAGCCTTCTTGCCCAGCATGGGCAGAAGTTGCTGCAGTGTCAACATTTTGAATTTTGGAACGTCCAGAAAAGTATTTAGAATAGACAGGTCCAGTATTGGTCTCCATGCTTTGTCCTTTCTGGGTACCAAGAAAAGCCTCGAGTAAAATCCTTGCTCTTGCTGTGGTACTCGCTGAATAGCCCTCATGTCCATGAGAGATGAAATTTGCTTTTGTGCCTCTGCCCATTGATTGTGTGGCAGGTCTGGCATACCTTTTGCGTTTGGAAGGCTCTGAAAGTGGAACCTGTAGCCCTGAGAAAATATTCAGTACCCATTTGTCCTGGGTGATCATGTGCCAATTTTGTGAAAAAAGTTCTAGCTTTCCCCCTAAGGGTGCTGCCAAAAGATAAGTGCTTGGCACTGGCAGTGGGAAGTCATTGGGACTGTTTCCTATATGGTTGTGATTTGTCTTCTCCGCTTTTGGAGGTAGAAGCACCCCATTGTTTAGGCCTGTATGATCTTTGAGGCTGAGATCTGCTTCTAGGGCGTCTGTATCTGCCTCTTTGTGGCCTGTCTGACACTGGAAAGGACAAATTCTTAGAAGGCCAGTTCCTGCTAAATCTGGGTGGCTGAACCTGTAAGAAATCCTTTACTGTCTGCATAGATTTCACTTTATCCTCCATTTTCTTTAACACCTCTTCTGCCTTAACACCAAAGTATCATGCTGTAATGGAGCATCCAATAATTTTGCTTTAACATGATCAGGCAGATTCTGTTCCTTTAATCAAGCATGCCTTCGAATGACAGAGCCTGCAACAGCGGCCCTGCAAGAGGCCTCTAGTGAATCAAAACCACATTGCAAAGTATGCTTTCCCACCTGTTCAGCTGTATGCAATAAATAGTACAGTTGTGTACACTTACCATAAATGTAGATGTTCGAATGTCTTCACTGTTGCAGTCATCACTGTAGGGTTCTTCCTGCCGGCAGGCAGCCCTCGGTCGGCCAGAATCCCAAAGTCTGGGTCCGGCGTCGGCTGTTCAGTCATCCTCCCTGACGTCAGAGCGCCAGGGGTACAAAGCTCCCAGCCGACACCATGTTCTCCAGTTTTTCTTGCCCCAGATGTCAGGTGCCCAAAAGTAAAGGCTAAAAGTAAGGTACAACAAACCCCATACCCTGTAGCAAATACACCTCAGAAGAAGGGTGAAGTAGGGACCCACACTAATGAGAGAATAAGAGGGGACAAGGGGGTGGGTAACCCAGACTGCAACAGTGAAGACACTCAAACATCTACATTTATGGTAAGTGTACACAACTGTACTATGTTCGTGTTTCACTGTTGCAGTCATCACTGTAGGGTTGAATCCCAAAGCTGAGATAAAGGGTGGAGGTTATTGAGTAGAAGGGGCGGCTAGTAGGCCTTGCAAGACTGCAGAAGCAAAGCCTATCCTGGACATAGAATAAAGAGGTAGATTATAGTGCTTAGAGAAAGTATGCACTAAACTCCAAGTTGCAGCTTCCAAAATATCTTTGGTAGGTACTCCCCTGAGAAAATCAGCAGAAGTAGCAGCAGCTCTGGTGGAGTGAGTCCTAATTTTTCCTGGGATTTGCTTTCCATGATGAGAGTAACAAAATCTGATTCCATGAGCAATCCATTTAGAAATGGTCTGTTTTGAAATAGCCTTGCCTTAGGAATTTGTTGCATAAGAAACAAACAGTTGTTCTGTTTTTCTGATATCCTTGGTTCTGTCCAGGTAAAAACGAATCTGCCTGTGCACGTCCAAAGAATGCAAGATCCTCTCCCCCTTATTTTGTGGATTGGGGAAAAAAGTTGGCAGGTGAATAGTTTGGTTTAAAGCCACTTTAGAAACCACTTTAGGCATGAAAGTAGGGTTAGTCCTTAAAGAAACCCTGTCTTGATGAAAAATAATGTAAGGTTCCACAGCCATGAGTGCTTGTAACTCCGAGACTCTCCTGGCTGAAGTCAAAGCCAGTAGGATAGCAGTCTTCCATGATAAATACTTTATATCAGATGTGGCAGCAGGCTCAAAAGGAGGCAGAGTAAGTTTTTCCAGAACATAGTTGAGGTCCCAGGCAGGTATGGGTGGTGTCCTAGGGGGCCTTAAATTCTTTGCTCCTCTGAGATATTGCTTCAGAAGTGGATGCGAAATGATTGGAGGATCTGTACTGTAATGTGCAGATAGCTGAGGCATGTATTTTTATGGAGGAGAAGGATAAACCCTTATGTAGCATGTCTGTCAGGTAATGTAAAATCAATGGGATATTAGGAATGAGAGGATCCGAATCCTGAGCATGCATCCAGGTGCAAAATCTCTTCCATTTACCTTCATAAGATTTTCTAGTGCTAGGCCGTCTGGCTTCTAAGATGACATCCATGACCTGTTTGGAAAGGGTAGGACTAATCATAGACCCTGAATTCGCCAGGCTGCCAGGCTGAGAGTTTTGATATGAGAGTGCAGAACCTGGCCCTGGTGTTGGGACAAAAGATTTGGAATCTGAGGTAGAATCCAAGGAGGCTCCTGGGATAGATTCATCAGTGTGGAGTACCAAAATTGACGAGGCCAATTTCGGGCCAGTAAAATCATCTTGGGTTTGTCCTGTTTTATCTTTAATAACACCCGTGGAAGAAGAGGTAGAGCTGGAAAAGCATACCCCGAGAGGTTCCTCCAACTGAATGAGAGAGCATCCACTTTCCATGCTAGTTTGTGATATGTCCTTGTGCAAAAAGAATGTAACTGGTAGTTGAGGGGAGATGCAAATAGATCTATGTCCGGCAGCCCCAGGCTTCTGTAATCATCTTGAATATTTGGGCGTCTTGCATCCACTCGTGTGGGTCTGACAGGTTCCTGCTCAGGCTGTCTGCCAGAATATTTTGTTTCTCTGGCAGGAACTGAGCTTGCAGGTCTACTTTGCAAGCTAGTGCTGTGTTCCATAGAGTCATGGCTAGTCTGCAAAGGGGGTAAGAGTGTGAACCCCCTTGCTTGTTTATGTACCACATAACTGTGGTGTTGTCTGTCCATATCAGTAGTTGCTCTGGCTGTAGAAGATCCCTGAAAGCCAAGAGGGCATTCTGCACAGCTAACATCTCTTAAATTGATATGTAGGTGCTTCTGATCTTCTGTCCAAAAACCTTGCAGGCCTTTCCCCTGCAAGTGGGCTCCCCATGCGTAATCCGAGGTGTCCGTGGTTAACACTTGGTAGGCTGGAGGCAGACTGAAGGCTTTCCATTTGTTTTGAAGACATGCCATGGCCCACCAATGGAATTCCTTTTGCATGCAAGGCAAGACAGCAATCTGTGTTTCTAGACTGTGGCAATGCTGGGACCATACGCTTTTTAGGTACCATTGTATCTTTCTCATATGCAGTCTTGCATATGGTATGAGAAGGATGCAGGAGGCCATGTAACCCAAAGCCTGCAGGAATTTCCTTGCAGTTAGCTGAGACATTAACGCCAGGGTTTTGAAAGTTGAAGCCAGCTGAAGTTGTTTTTCGGATGTCAAGAATGCCATCTGGGTTATTGTGTTTAAAAGAGCACCCAGAAAAGTTATCTGTTGTGTGGGTGTCAAATTTGACTTTTTTATGTTCACAGTGAATCCCAGATACTTGAGTAGATTTTGAACAAATTCCAGGTGCTGGAGTAAGACATCCTTGCTGTCTGCTTGAATAAGGCAGTCGTCCAGATAAGGGTAAATTTGAATTCCCTTGAGTCTGCAGTAAGCTACTACTGGTGCCAGGCACTTGGTGAAGACCCTGGGTGCAGTAGACAAGCCAAAGGGCAGCGCAGAGAATTGGTAATGTTTCGAGCCTGCCTTGAACCTGAGGTATCTTCTGCACTCCTGTCTGATAGGAATGTGTAGGTAAGCCTCCTTTAAATCCAATGTCACCATCCATGCATTTTTGCTCAACATTGGCAGGAGCTGCTAAAGAGTAAGCATCTTGAACTTTGGTATCTCCAGGAAAGTACTTAAGACTGACAGATCCAGGATGGGTCTCCATGAATTTTGTTTTCTGGGAACTAGAAAGAATCTTGAGTAAAAGCCTTGCCCAGTCTCTGATTGTGGAACCAGTTCTATGGCCCTCATAGCCATGAGGGATCCCATCTGGTTTAATGCCTCTGTCCATTGGTGTTTTGGTAGGTCTGGCCATCCGTTTGGTCTTGGCAAGGTATGAAAGTGGAATTTGTAACCTCTTGAAACTACATCCAGAACCCACTTGTCTTGGGTTATGTAAGTCCAATTTTGGTGAAAGAGAGTTTTCCTCCTAGAGGGGCTTCCAGGAGAGAGGTTCCTGGAGCCATGCAGGGGGAGTCATTGTGCCTGTTTCCTATAAGACTGATGTCTGTCCTCTCCACCCCTGGGGGTGGAAGCACTCCACTGTCTAGGTCTATAAGAGGTCTGTGCTTGGGCCCTCCCTCTGGGGCGCCTATATGTACCCCTGTGAGGCCTGTCCGAGCTGGGAAAGGACCAATTTTTAGTTGGCCAATTTCTGCTAAATCTTGGGGGCTGAACTTGTAAGAAATCCTTAACCGTTTGCATGGATTTTGCCTTATCCTCCATTTTCTTTATCACCTCTTCAGCCTTAGACCCAAACAAAACATTATGCTGAACAGGAGCATCCAGTAACTTTGCTTTCACTTGATCAGGCAAATTTTGTTCCTTTAACCAAGCATGCCTTCTAATGACCGTGCCAGTGGCAGCCGCCCTGCATGAGGCCTCCAAAGTATCAAAACCACAGTGTAAGGTACGTTTCCCCACCTGCTCAGTAGCATGCATCAAATTGTGTAATTCCTTATTATCTGCACATGCAGGAATGGTACCTAGCTTTTGTTTCATAACAGACAGAAGAAATTGCTGATATTTTAGTATATGAAATTGACAATTTAAAGCCCTTATAGATAAAGTAGCAGAAGTGTACACTTTTTTGCCCCATCTCTCCAAAGCTGCAGAATCCTTATCTGACGGAATAGGGTTCTTAGCAGTGGCGGCCTTAACACCCTTAGGACCATGAGAAATGGTTTCTAGGTCAGCAGTAGGATTTTTATATAGAAACTGGTGGGAGTCAGGGACTCTGTAATATCTATCAGGCTTTGCAGGGGCTGGAGGAAAGGAGTCAGGAGTTAAATTAGCCTCAGAAAAGGCATCATCCACAATATCCAAAATAGGAGGAATAGCCAGGGGTCTGTGTTGGGGAAGAAGGAAATCCCAAAGCCTTCTCTTAGATTCAGAGTACTCCTGTCCTTCCCAGTGAAAATGTTCCCTCATGTCATGTAAAGTTTCCCCAAAAGAAAAATCCTCAGGGGGAGAAGCTGAAGGAATGGATTCCTCAGCATCAGAATCCTCATAAGGAGGGAAAGTATAATCCTGTTCAGAGGAAGACACTGAAGAAATAGATCCCTGATCAGAGGATTCATAGTCCAATTCCTGTCTTGGCCTTTTGTCTGGAGGGGAATGTGAACCCCTAATCATAGTTAGTAAGTCCTCCGCCATTTTAAGCATTTGTTTTTGTGATTTAGATCCCGGATCAGAGGAGGCCTGGGCTTGAGTCTTTGTTTTAGAAGGAGTCTTTGTCTTTGCCTTTATCTGAAGCTGCGTAGGCCTGAAAACCCCCTCGGAAGCCGGTACCTGCACAGTGGCTCCGGACCCATCCGAGGGAGCATTGTCCGAAGGTCCTGCACCTGGAGTACTCAAAGGCCTAGTTGGCTCCTCGTGGGAGTCCGTTTCAGCAAGCGGTACTGTAATGGCCGATGACAGGGGCTGCGAAAGCGTTCACTGATGACGGCTGAACCTGCAGCTGGCTCTGCTTGTAAACCGCCGTCTTATTTGGACCTCGGAGGCCTGTCCTTATCCTTGCGCCTTTTGTGAACTCCGGTAGTCGGAAGCGTGTCTGACGACATATTGTAATTAAATCGCCTGCCAAAGTAGTGAAAAGCAAAATCGTATCTCCGCTTAATAATACGCTGATTAAATCTAGCACAAAACCGACAACTAGCTACGTCGTGGTCAGGGCCTAGACAAGGAATACAGTAAGAGTGGAAATCCTTATGAGGTATTTGCTTCCCACATGAAATGCAATTATTAACTTTTTCTGACATCGGACTGGAGCAAGAAAAAAGTTTCCCCAACGGGGTACTTAGCTTTGAGAAGAAGAAGAAAGTCTTCGGAATGAAGCACCAAAAATATCAGAAGTCAGCCGACCGGCACTTGCGAACTGCTTCCACCATACGGCAAGAAAGACTGGAGAACATGGTGTCGGCTGGGAGCTTTGTACCCCTGGCACTCTGACGTCAGGGAGGATGACTGAACAGCCGACGCCGGACCCAGACTTTGGGATTCTGGCCGACCGAGGGCTGCCTGCCGGCAGGAAGAACCCTACAGTGATGACTGCAACAGTGAAACACGATGAACATCCTGCATTTCCTTGTTTTCAGGACATTCAGAGTTTGTCAGCATTTTCTGTTTTAACAGAGACATTAGGTATTGCTGATATTTAAGCATATGAAACTGGCAATTTAAAGCCCTTACAGCCAAGGTAGCAGAGGTGTAAACTTTTTTCCCCCATCTGTCCAGTGCTCTAGAATCCCTATCAGAGGGGACAGGGTTCTTTGCAGTGGACGCCTTGACCCCTTTGGGACCCTGAGATATAGTTTCTGGGTCAGCAGCAGGGTTTTTATATAAAAATTTATGTGAATCTGGAACCCTGTAGTACCTATCTGGCTTAACTGGTGTAGGGGGTAAAGAGTCAGGAGACAGACCGGACTCTGAAAATACATCAACAATGTCTAGTACAGGTGGAATAGCAAGAGGTCTGTGTTGAGGCAATAAAAGAAAATCTCTGAGCCTTTTCTTAGATTCTGAATATTCTTGGCTCTCCCAGTGGAAATGCTCCCTCATGGTGCGCAGGGTTTCCCCAAAAGAATAGTCCTTAGCAGGAGAGGCTGAAGGGATAGATTCTTCAGCATCAGAGTCCTCATAGGGAGGAAGAGAGTATCCCTGTTCTGAAGAGGAGTCAGATGAAATGGAAACCTAATCAGAGGAATCATATTCAGTGTCTTGCCTAGGCCTTTTATCAGGAGGGGGATGGGAACCCCTGATCAAAGTAATTAGGTCTTTGGCAATTTTGAGCATCTGTTTCTTAGGCATGGAAGTCTGTCCAGGAGAATGCTGTACTTGTTTCTTTGTCTTTAAAGCTGTTTTAGTCTTTGTCTTGGATGCTGAGGTTGACTTGATATAAAGATGTGTAGGTCTGAAAACACCCTCAGAAGCCGAAGCCTGCCCAGCGGCTCCGGACCCATCTGAGGGATTAGTCTCCGAAGGCCCAATACCTTGAGTATCCAGAGGCCTAGTTGTCTCCATGTGGGAGTCGGAGGCAGCCTGTAGCTCTGAGGTAGCGGGTGTCAGAGGCTGGGAAAGCGCCTCACTGAGAACCGGCGACTGGCCTAGAGGAGGCTTCGTCGTCGGTTTTGGATCTCCAATGCCTGTCCTTTTCTTTTTCCTTGCGTTTTTTTTATGAACTCCGGTCATCGGCTGTTCCGACGGCATTATATAGTTAAACCTTCGGCCAAAGTAATGAAATGCAAAATCATACAGAAGCTTAATAGTGCATTGGTTAAATCTAGCACAAAACAACTAGCAACGTCATGGTCAGGGCCTAGGCAAGGAATACAGTAAGAATGAAAATCCTTATGAGGTATTTGCTTCCCACAAGAAATACAATTGTCAACTTTTTCTGACATCGGTCTGGAGCAAGAAAAAAGTTTCCCCAATGGGGTACTTAGCTTTATTGAAGTCTTCGGATCTGAAATTCAATTTCGAAAATCTCAGGAGTCGGCCGACCGGCACTTGCGAAATGCTTTTGCTTTGGGCACCGCGCGGCAAGAAAGACTGGAGAAAATGGCGTTGGCTGCATCTTATATACCCCTGGCGCACTGACGTCAGGGAAGAGGCGACAGCAACCGATGCTGGACCAGGACTTTGGAATTCAGGCAGACTGCGGGTAGCCTGCCAGCAGGATAACCCAAGTGTAATGACTGCAACAGTGAAACACGATGAACATAATCACCCTCTGCACTGACAGGAAAGGGTGATGAGCTCTGGAAGGCAGGCAGGCAGACATACAGGGATGCACACCACTAACTACCAGTATTTATGACTACTGCAACAGTGATCTAACAAAGATCATACATGTAACACACAATGCAGTTATAGAAATGTAGGAATAGCAGTGAAGGGTAATGCTGTACAAACTCCCAGAGTATCAAAAGAAGACAGTAGATGTCTAGTAAATGTCAGAAGGGGCAGGAAATAGCTACTGTGAAGGACCAGTAGTGTCTCTTGGATTTCATTTATTCTGCTGGCAGCCTCAAATTCCATGAATAATGCCAGAAACCCGTGTGTCAATGTATCCTGTTTGCACTACATTTTTACTTATTGCATTTATTTACCAGGGGACAGTCAGACTGGGCATGAAACCCCTTTTCAGCAACAGCCTGGGGGAAAAAGCTCCACACAAAATTACAGTGATTACTTACACTGACAAGTACAGTACGTGATGCAGTGGAATGACAACATGGGAAACCTAGTAGGAATACAAATCCGAGTACAATAGCAGTATACAAAGGTGAGTACAAAAGTGATACAGAATAATACAAAGAAGCAGATACAATCAAATATTACACAGACAAGTTTGTTCTTGTGTAATACTAAAGTGGTGGATTAGTTGTTTATCTTATGTTCCTGGAACAGAAAAAAAACATCAGAAAAGTAGACTAGCTGTGGTCAGGGATTTTCACTTACCGTGGTCAGGGATTTTCACTTACGTGGGAAGGATACACCAAGTAATTCGGAGTGGTTAGTTAAGAAGAGGTGGATTTTAAGATGATAATGCAATAGTGTTTAAGTACCACAGAGAGGTACATGAGATAAAAGATATGGAATATGTAAGGAGGTTAATTAGATGTGAAGATTACATTGTAGTTAGTGACACAGATATGGGCTGAGGCTTACACAGATTAGACTTGGCCACAACTTGTTCACGAGAACAGACATAGGTGTGCAAGGCATGCTTCAGCTAAGATTTTAAATTCATATTTGCTTGAAACAAGGCCGCTGTGGTGCAGCGGTTAGCGTTGTCGCCTCACAGCAAGAGGTTCTTCAATTCGATTCTCGGCTGGAGCACCTTCTGTGCAGAGTCTGCATGCGTGTCCTCCCCGCGGTTGAGTGAATTTAAAGACATGCAGGTAGGTGCGTGCATTTGTGGGTATGCCTTCTTTGATGGTTGGGTGCCGCCTGGCAACTCGACACCATAAAAAATTACTGCCAGTCATTAGCAGACCGGAGTTCCTCTGTGGCGACCCCTAACCGGGAAAAGCCGAAAGACAGTTATTTTGCCTTAAACAAGGAAAAATACAGTTCCTCTTCTTAATGAGTCTCCTGTTGTATTGCTGGATTTACTTACACTAAATAAAATGTTATAACCAGAACGTACGGGTCTGCTGGGGGAACAGGGGTATATCAGACAGTTAAGAGATGGATACTGTTCCAGTCTGTGGAGAATGTCAGCACATGACAGAGTTCAAGTCAGTTTAACTGTTTCACAGCCAGGTGAGTTCTATTTGGTTGGTTAGAGGCACATTTGGTTATTTTACTACAGCGCTGTTAAAGTTTCAACAATACTGAGAAAGACTTGTTAGACTGGGAGAAGCACATAACAAGGTTGGTGTTTCAATAAGCACTGCTATGGCAGACCAACTCCCTAAAGACCACATTACTGAGCTGTTGATGCAGTCGACAGCAATTTAGTGATCACCGCTATTAATAAGTGCTGATACTGTCCTGCTGCAGAACCGTTTGTCTACGGATGCGAGGCAGTGTCAAAATAAATATGCAAAGTAGACAGAAAATATAGCCAATGGGAAAAGACGATCAGCTGGAATCCTTGTAATTTCTGCACTTAGTACAATCACCAATAAACATACTTCTATATTTTTTCATTCAAAGGCAGCAAAATAAGGCATGTAGTTACACTGCTAAGCATGTTCATAAAATACCACTTTCTAGTTTTAATCTTTTTAATTACTTTTTATCCTACAGCCCATCAATAATCTGTCTGCATATCCTTCTGTAGTCTGCACTTTAACAGGAACACATCTCAGCACTTCTACACCAATCACACAAAATAAACATATGCACTCATTTATGCCCTTTCATAAAAACGTAGGGAGTGTGACTGCAATAAAACAGCAAGTCAATGAAGTCATAAGCCTTCAGCCTAAAAAGAAGTAACCAAAATTCATGGTTAACTTGATACCTTACTAATACCGAACTAGAGCTGAACATACCTGTCGAGTCTACCTCATTATGAGGAACGTACCTCGTTTGGAGTCTTAAAAAATTCATTATCCTCGAAGTTCCACACTGAAAGGCTATGTTGCAAATTCAGTGTTAGGAATTCTTTAATTGCTATTCATGATAAATAGAAAATAATCATATTAATTCATTAAAAGCTCTTTCTTGTAAGTAAAACCAGCATATTTTAACCATACTATGGCCTTCCTAGCTGAAATTGATAGTAAGCTGTTAGTATGTGTTCCACATTTTGCCCATTTGTTCCTCATTATGAGGGCTAGTGTTCCTCATTTCGAAGCTGGAAGGTTGAGAGCTATGGAGCTGAACTGTAAAGAGGGGTCATGTTTTACTCTTTACAGGCATGACATGTGCTCTCCAGTTGCTTGCTGCATCTTATATTAAAAGACAGCCTTTTGTTGGCAATCCCTTTTCAGCACTTCCAAAACATGCGGGATGCTTACAGTTCTAATGCATCCGCAAGTTGTCCTGATTATGGCCTAGTAATAGTCACACTGTTTTTCAAACAACAGTGCTATTTAGGTAAAATGAGACAGTGTTTTGCCAAGGGCTTTGGGATCAGGGGGTTACTTTGCTAAAGCACAGACAAGTACTTCTCCCTGTGACAACAATGAACTAGCTCAGATCCTAGAAGGTCTTTATGAAATTCAACACCAACAGAGGAGATAGGAGGAAATGAAGGCAAGTTTCAAAACAGCAAAATATGCTGTTCTTTCAATAATTTATGAAGTGGAACTGACTGAGCCGATATCCTTTAACAGAAAAATGAACATGTGAACCCCTGTGCAGCCTGCATTCAAAGGATGAGGGTACAGAACGAGTCATGATGAGAACGGACGCACTTTTACCATTCTCATCTCTGCACCTCAAAACAACACCCAATTAAGTCCTGGGGTGAGTGCAGCTGGGCGAATGAGGAGAGACAACACATGGACGGCTGCACAGGGACTACAAAACTAAAAAGGGAGGACTTATTAATGTTCCCTTAACTTTAGTGACACACACTATGTAGTGCTACAGGCTTCAGAATTAAACTGTCCTTAAACTGCACTTCACTTCTTTATTACTGACTACGTGCACTTATTTTCTGCCCCTCCCCCAAACCACAAAACACACTCAGCAAAGCATGCAAGCCTTTTTTCTTCCGTTTAATCAGGACGAGTATACCTTCTGCATCATCTCCAAAACATATTCATCACCTGCTAACAGCTACACTAATGAAGTTAAGCTTTATCTCTCAATTAATAAAAAGCACAGTTGTGAGAACACATGCTATTACCAAGGTTTATCAACAGAATCCCGCTTTCCATTTACTAGATTTTCTGGAAACATGTTAATGGACAGACAACCATTTAAGTGACTGCTGGTCTATCAAGAAAAAAGAAAAAAAAAAGATGGAAACAACTTTCAGCAAACTTTTTTTTACATATCTTGGTGTGAAAAGCAGGGAATCTTGGTGCATCCCCCCCCCCCCCTTTCCTGTCTATAATACAGTGCTGAGGGGGACAATGATTCCTTTTATTGGATCAGCACAGGGCTTACAATACAAAGTACAGTTGTGTACACTTACCATAAATGTAGATGTTAGAGTGTATTCACTGTTACAGTCATTACATTTGGGGTTATCTGCCTACAGTAGCCCTCAGTCGGCCTGATTAACAAAGTCTTGGGTCCTGCATCGGTTGCTGTCTCCTCTTCCATGACGTCAGGTCGTCAGGGATATAAAACATGCAGCCGATGCCATTACATCAGTTTTTCTTGCCCCAGATGTCACGTGCCCCCCCAATGGGAAGAAATTAAATATAAAAATAACAGGATATACCTCCAACAAAAAAGCAAATACACCAAAAAGCTTTTAAGCATAGTAAAAGTAGAGGTATAGCCAAAAGAAGTCAGGGGGCTGGAAGGAGGGCAACCAGGACTGCAACAGTGAATACACTCGAACATCTACATTTATGGTAAGTGTACACAACTGTACTATGTTCTTCGTGTTTCACTGATGCAGTCATTACATTTTGGTAGATTCCCAAAGCTATGGTTGGGAGGAGGAATTTAGATAACATTAGGACCAGCTATAAGGCCCTGCAAGACTGCAGTGGCAAAGCCAGCTCTGGATTTAGGGAAAATTGGCAAATTATAATGCTTGGTGAAAGTATGTACAGAACTCCAGGTAGCAGCTTCTAGGATGTCCCTGGTAGGGACACCTCTGAGAAAGGCTGTAGAGGTAGATGCAGCCCTGGTAGAGTGAGGTCTGATCCCCTGTGGGATAGGTTTTCCATGGTGCTTATAGCAGAAATGAATGCAATGGCCTATCCATTTAGAAATGGTTTGCTTTGAAATAGCCTTCCCCTCTGCCCCTGCAGCAAATGCCACCAGCAGTTGCTCAGATTTCCTTTGAGGTTTAGTCCTGTCCAAGTAGAATCTAAGTTGTCTGTGCACATCTAAGGAGTGCAGTATCCGTTCCCCTTTGTTCTGTGGATTAGGAAAGAAGGTTGACAAATGAATGGACTAATTAAGAGCCACACTGGATATCACCTTGGGAATGAAGGATGGATTGGTTCTGAGGGACACCAGTCCACATAAAAGATGATGAAAGGCTCCACTGCCATAAGGGCCTGTAATTCAGATACCCTTCTTGCTGAAGAGATTGCTAAAAGGAAAGCTGTTTTCCATGAAAGAAATTTTAAGTCTGCAGTAGCAGCTGGCTCGAAAGGAGAAATAAGAAGTTATGTACCTACCATAACGTTCCATGTTAGTTGTCTTCTCTCACCTTCTTTCTTGCTTGATGGGTTCGATCCACTTGCTTTAGCTCGAGAACTCCTTTTACCAGCTCGAGGCAGCCCCATATCCCATGATGCAAGGCAGTAAGTACCCAGATCTCGTTTGTTGACAAAGGGCAATAACACCAAGCATAAAAATACTTCCCAAAGGAAGAAGAAACTTACAGATGGAAAAAGGACCAGGTCTGAATGGTCTTTAGCATAATAGTTTCTTATACAAGGTCTGTCCAGGCCAGGGGAAGGAGGGAGGGTCGAAGAAAGAAGGCGAGGAAGACAACTAACATGGAACGTTATGGTAGGTACATAACTTCTTAATGTTAAGTTGTCAATCTCGCCTTCATTCTTGCTTGATGGGACCGTCCCTAGCACCTCTATCCTGGGTGGCTCAATGGAACAAACTCTTGAGGACTGTAGAGCCAAAACTGGCTCTGTCCCTGGAGGCCAAGTCCAATTTGTAATGGGAAACAAAGTGTGAGGAGTGGCCCAAGTGGCGCTGCACAAATAGTGTCCAAAGGTAGTCTAGCTTGAAAAGCTGTAGAAGTAGCTAAACTCCTAGTTGAATGTGCTTTAGGTTTTGAGCACAGCTGTTTTCCCCTGAACGTATAAATTTCAGTGATGACGAAGAAAGCCATCTGGACAAAGTCACTTTAGAAACAGGAAGGCCTTTTTATTTTCCGCATAGGAAACAAAAAGTTGATCAGATTTTCTAAATTTTTTTGTTCTATCCAAATAATATCTAAGCTGACGGTGGACGTCAAGACAATGTAGTTTTGTTCAGCTCTATCTGAATAATTAGGAAAAATACAGGAGATCAATGGATTGATTCAGATTGTTCTTTGAAGCGACCTTAGGTAAAAGGATGGATTGGTTCTCAAAGATACTCTGTCTTTGTGAAAATCAAATAGGGGGTCGAACCGAAGAGCATGAAGTTCAGACACCCTCCTGGCAGATGTAATAGCCACTAGGAATAAGGTTTTCCAAGAAAGATATTTCAGGAACAAGAAACAGCTGGCTCAAGGGGAAGAATCAAGGATGTCAGCACTAAATTTAGATCCCACTGAGGAGGAGGATTCCTAATTGGAGGCTTTAGTAGGAAAATTCCTTTCAAGAAGGCCCTGCAGAGCCTATGGGACATAATATTATGATCTGCTATCCCGACATGAAAATTAGAAATAGCAGCCAATTGAACTCTGACTGTGGAAGAAGAGGAGCCTGCATGAAAAATCTCTGCTAAGAAGTCCAGAACTGCCTGAACAGGGCAGTAAAAGGATCAATATTTTGGGCCTTAGCCCAATAAGAGAAACGTTCCATTTGCTTGTGTAAATCCTCCTGGTAGAGGATTTAAGTGAAGCTATAATATCTCTAACTGGGTTAGAGATCAAAGGAAGCCTGGCTAAGGAAGGAAGTGGAGCAACCATGCTGTGAGGTTGAGAGAAGGGATTGACCGATGCAGCTGACCCGATTGGTGAATCAGAAGATCTGGCACTGGGTCCAGATGCCAGCTGCACCAAAAGGTGATGATGGAGGAACGGAACCAAACTTGTCGAGGCCAGTAAGGGCAATGAGAATCAATTTGGCTCTCAAACGGTAGCTTTCTGGATGACCTGAGGGATAAGAGGAAATGGAGGAATGCATAAAGAAGTCCCTGGGGCCAATCCTGGGTCAGAGCGTCTCTGGGGATGGCCTGATAGAGGGAAGAGGCTGAAAAAGTCTGGACATTTGCTGTTTTGGGGAGTAGCAAAAAGATCGCAACATGGACGACCCCATTCCAGAAAAATCTCTTCCGCTATAGATTGCTTGAGAGACCACTCGTGAGGCATGAGGATAGCTCTGCTCAATCTGTCCGCTATAATGTTGGTTTTCCCAGGGATATGCGTTGCTACCAGAAACCGATGAGAGGAGATCGCCCATTGCCAAAGTCTGACACAAGGGGTAGGACTTGGTTCCGCCCTGTTTGTTGATATACCAAACTACAGACATGTTGTCTGTGTGGACTGCAATTGTCCCTACGGGAAGAAAGTCGTTGAGGGCTTGCAACGTTAAAAGCACTGCTCTCATCTCCAGGACATTTATGTGCAGATGGTACGTCCCATGAACCATCCTGCCCTGATAATGACCCCCACCCGATCAGGGAGGCATCCGTGGTGACAGTGGCTATCGGGGACGGAGGTACAAAACACCTGCCTTGGTGAACCTGAGACGATGTGATCCACCAAGCAAGATGTTCTTTGCATGTTTGTGTCACCAGAATCTGGTGACGCATTGGGAGTTGCTGGTATGACCACTGTGTGAACAGCATCCACTGAAGGAGGCATGTAGAACCGAGCCAGGGGAAGAAGAGTAATGGCCGCAGCCATGAGACCTAATACCTTTAGAACCATTCTGGCCTGTACTTTCTTGCTGGCCAGAATGATCCTGACATGAGTCTGAATGTCTGAAACTCTTTGTTCTGTAAGGGTAGCTGACATCCGAACAGTATCTAAGTTTGCCTATGAAGGTAATAGACTGGCAGGGCGATAAGGATGACTTTTAAGTTGATTGAGATGCCTAAATGAGAACACAGGTCTATTGTGTAATCCCTGGCTTGTATAAGCTGATGCCTGGTGGTGGCTGACAGGAGCCAGTCGTCGAGATGGAAACACCTGGAATCCCTGACGTCTCAGGTGAGCCGTTACCACTGCCATACATTTGGTGAACACTCTGGGGCTGTAGTGAGACCAAAGGGCAGGGCTCTGAACTGGAAGTGACTGGACCCCAGCCGAAGCGGAGAAATCTTCTGGAGCGTCTGTGAATTTTGATGTGATAGTGCGCGTCCTGAAGATCTATTGAGCACATCCAGTTGTCCTTCTGTAAGAAGGGCAGAATTGACTGAAGAGTGACCATTCGAATCTTGTCTTCCTGACAGACTTGTTGAGTCTGCTGAGATCCAATATTGGTCTCCAGTCTCCGTCTTTTGGGGACCAAAAAGAACCTTGAGTAGATTCCGGCTCTGAATGGTCTATTGTAACTGGCTGAATGGCTCTTTTTGCAGTAGTTTTGCGATTTCTAACTCTGCAATGTCCCTTAGACCGGGTGGTACATCTGGAAGGGAACTTGAGGGAAGGACTTTCCTCGAAAGGAATTATGTAACCCTTGGATATGATCGACTGTACCCATCTGTCTTGAGTGAGGGAATGCCAGGCTTCTGGGTACAGTGATAATCTTCCCCGACTGCCTCCAAGGAGGGACAGCCGGGCAACACCTCAGGGATGCTGAAAGGGCTTATCAGAGAGGCTCCCTGTTTCCCTGGTTCTTGGACCCCTCTGCCTCTAGAGCGTCTGTTGTTGTTACCCCTCTGCCTCTAGGGGTAAACTGACCACGTGAATCGGCGTGACTCCTTGGGATTTACGGAACCACATCTTCCCACCCTTCTGTCCTTTGGGATAAGGCCTAGAAGGGGTGGAAAACAGACTCCAACAGCAGAAAGAGTCTTGCCGTCCTGCTCACACCTGGTCAAGGTTTCCTTCACCTGAGGGCCAAACAAAGCTGACCCATCAAAGGGAGAATTTGTGAAGGACGCCTTAAAGGGATCCAAAAATCACATAGCCGCATCCAGGCTTGGCGTCTAAGAGCCACACCTGTGCCTGCGGCATTACCCATCCGCAGCATAAGATATTAGCCGCATGGAGGAGTTAGCAATGGAATTGAGGGTTCCTAGCTGCGAAGCAATCTTTCTTGGGCCCCTGCAGCTGTAGGATCCTGAACTACTTCTCCCAGCTCCTTGAGGATATCTCTTTGGAGTCTGGTGAAGTGACATAGGTAATTCAGCAAGGTCGCTGAGGAAAACATCCGCTTACTGTACCTATCCATGGTCCTAGAGTCCTTATTAGGAGGATGGACGGGCACGGAAGGATCTGCAAGTTCCTTTTGGTGGCCGCAGCCACCACCATGGCATCAGCGGGACACCCTTGGTAAGGAATTGTTTGTCACTAGGGGCAGTGATAAATTTAGAAGGCCTCCTAGGGACTGGCTCTACAGAGTCAGGAGCTGCCTGCAATAACCT
Organism: Protopterus annectens; assembly: GCF_019279795.1. Taxonomy (NCBI): domain Eukaryota; kingdom Metazoa; phylum Chordata; order Ceratodontiformes; family Protopteridae; genus Protopterus; species Protopterus annectens. The sequence continues at coordinate 333,029,442 of NC_056726.1, forward strand.
GCATCAGGGGTCGAAGGCGGAGACACCCAGGAGGTGGAGGGCCGAGATCCAAACGCCTCTAGGTATACTGACTCATCCTCAGAGGGATTGTTGGTGGGCCAGTTTCCCTCTGTTTCAGAAGTTCTAGGATGTCTGAGAAGGAGACATCCTCAGAGGGGATCTAGGGGATCCCTCTGACTCATCAAAGTCAGTATCCGAGTGACAGACTCGGGAGTCTACATGCTTCCTCTTACAAGTCCTCTTCCTAGGAGGATCTCCAAACATCAGGAGAATCCTCGGCAGAGGGCGAAATTCCCAATGGGGAAAGCTGAGGCGGAGGATCTCTGGGTCCTGTAGCAAGAGAAGTGGCAGAGATGTCAACAGGTACTATAGAGGAGGAGCTACGGAACAGACTGCTGACTGATACCAGTGGCCAGTACACTCTTCATCACCTCGAATGCTCCCTTCCCAGGCAGGTCCGAGAGAACCCGCTCCGAAGAGGTAGGAACTCCAGGGGCCACCGAAAGGGAAGTCACAGAGGCAGATGTCGGAGCCGAGCTCACCAAGGCCGAGGCTCCAAGGGGAAGAGCGGGCTCGGACAAGGGTCCGATGCCACTCACCCCCTCGGAGGAGACCATGGAAGCCCGACCACCGAATGCCTCTAAGGAAGAGGAGATAAGAGTAGAGGCTGAAGGAACAGAAGGGGGTATCCGTCCTCCAGCCGTAGCAGTAACCATGCCCGAAGACTCCAACTCCAAACTCTGGGGTAGAGTTGAAGGAGGAACTGAAACGGGGTGTGGACCTACAGTCGTCTGCTGAGACGGACTGTGTAACATTTGGGCCAGTACCTGTGTCTTGCGTAATCTACTGCCCACTCTCTAGGTCATGATCTGACAACCTGGAAGACCTTGAAGATCGGCTCCGATGGCTCCGTTCGATAGAAGAGGCGGCGAGCCGAAAATATCGGCTCCAAGGAAGGAGACCTCGACCTCTTCCTGGAATGAGCCATCGGAACCGATACTACAGATCCTGTCGGCGCCGACTTCGGAGCCAACAGAACGCTCGATGTATCGGCTCCAGCCGGAGCGATACAGCCACCAAAGTAACGTGTCGGAGCCGATCGAGCAGACACCGATGCCTGTGACACATGGGTGTCGGAGCCGATCGGGGCCGAGATCGCAGGGGTCAAAATAGGTCCGGCACCGATAGCCATCGGTGCCAAGTGCTTTGTAAAGCCAGAATCGGCTCCAGCCGGAGCCGATCTCGACTCAGTACAAGTCGGAGCCGAGGCCGCAGGCTTAGAAACAGAAGCCTGGGCCTTGGAAACTCTTGCTCGTTTTGATGGAGCCGACTTAGCCGGAGAGCCCTCCGGCTTAAGAAGGCCCCTAAGAACCAGTTTGTTATGTCTCTCCTGCAGGACTCTCTGGCTGAAGGAGTGACAAATAGCACAGGAGTCCTGCAGGTGAAGAGGGCCCAGACAATACAGGCAAGAAGTGTGACCGTCTGTCAGAGACATCTTCTGACAGCACGAGTCACACTTCTTAAAACCTGAGACCCTCTCCTTTGACATGGTGCCGAAAAACACACTCACACACACCAGTCAAATTAACTTAAAAGAAATACCAAAAAGGTATTGTATAAAACCAATACACACACACCCTAACAGGGGGTGGATGGGATAGGGTTTTAAGATATACTAACTAAAAATTAACGGAGACAGAAAAATTCTGTCAGAACAGGTATAAACTAGAGTTAAAACTATAAATATAAAGTTTTTTTGACTAAAGGGGCTTAAAATCACAAAAGTGAACAACTTACCAGGAGCTGGCAAAAAGAAGACCTCCCAAGCCGAGATCTGGGTACTTACTGCCTTGCATCATGGGATATGGGGCTGCCTCGAGCTGGTAAAAGGAGTTCTCGAGCTAAAGCAAGTGCCGAGTCGGAGCCGAGGATCGGCTCCGAACCCATCAAGCAAGAAAGAAGGCGAGATTGACAACTTAACATGAGTGAGTTTCTCCAAAACAAAGTTAAGGTCCCAGGCTTGGGTTGGAGTTCTCCTGGGTGGTCTCAAATTTGTGGCCCCTCTGGGGAACTGCTTGAGCAGTGGATGAGAGAAGAGGGGAGGCTCTGTGTTATAATGAGCTGAAATGGCTGAGGCGTGAATTTTGATGGAGGAGAAAGACAGGCCCTTGTAAAGCAGCTCAGTTAAGCATTGTAAAATCTGAGGTAAATTGGGCACTGCTGTGCTCCTAGTACTAGGCCTCCTTGCCTCTAAAATGATATCCATTACTGATTTACTGAGGGATGGTAAAGGAGAGATTAGGTAATTAGCCAGGCTAACAGGTTCAGTGTTAGAAGCTGAGGGTGCAGAATCTGGTTCTCCTGCTGAGCAACAGGGAAGGAATCTGAGGCAGATACCATGGGGCTAACCGTGACACACTGAGCAGCAGGGGGGTACCACTGTTGGCGTGGCCAGTCTGGTGCAATCAAGATCATCCTTGGTTTGTCCCAATTGATTTTTAGTAACACTTTGGAGAGCAGAGGCAGAAGGGGGAAGGCATAGACTGATAGGTTTTTCCAGCTGAAAGACAGAACATCCACTTTCCAGGCTTGTTTGTGGGGAGTCCTTGTGCAAAATGCGTCCAATTGGTAGTTCTGGGGAGAGGCAAACAGGTCTATATCTGGGCTCCCCCATTTCCTTGTCAACATGTTGAAAATCCTTGGTTCCAGTTTCCACTCGTGTGGGTCCATGAGGTTTCTGCTTAGTCCGTCTGCCATTGTATTTAATTTTCTTGGCAGGAATTGAGCTTGTAGGTAGCTCAAGGCTGTGCTCCACAATGCCATGGCTAGTCTGCAGAGGGAGTAAGAATGTGTACCCCCCTGCTTGCTTATGTATCATATAACAGTGGTGTTCTCAGTCTTTACCATTAGCAGTCCTGGAAGAATGTGGTCCTTGAAGGCTGTCACTGCATTCTGTACAGCTAACATTTCTTTTTGATTGATATGCAGGTGAATTTGACTTCGGTTCCATTTGCCCTGAATGCACTTCCCTGCGTGGTGATCCCCCCCATGCATAGTCTGATGCGTCTGTTAGGGTTTGGGTGGCAGGGGGAAGTGTAAAAGGCAGTCCCTTGTTTTGGTGGCAGGCCTCTGCTCACCAAAGGAACTCTATGTGTAGGCAAGGTATGATAGGAATCATTGCTTCTAGATCCTGAGAATGTTGACACAATAGGCTTTTTAGATACCATTGTAGTTTCCTCATATGCAGTCTTGCACATGGAATTAGAAGAATGCAGGAGGCCATGAACCCCAAGGCTTGCAGTATTTGTCTTGCAGATAAAGTACAGTTTTGTACCTACCATAAATGTAGATGTTCGAAGATCCACATTGCTGCAGTCCTAACACTTGGGTAGTCCGCTGTCCCAGTCGGCCCGAATACCAAAGTATATGGCTGACGTCGGTCAAGGCGCATTAGTCTGACGTCAGGACGTCAGGGTACAAATGCGCATGACCGACGTCATATCCTCAGTCTTTTCTTGCCCCAGATGTCAGAAGACCCTAAAAAGATAAGGCTAAAACCAAAAAACACCACACACTCCTGCACCAAACATATATACAATATATACAAATTTACAAGAGTATAACCTCACCCACACAACCACCCCTAAACACAGAGGGAAGGAGGGAGGTAAATTGGACTGCAGCAATGTGGATCTTGAACATCTACATTTATGGTAGGTACAAAACTGTACTATGTTCTTCATACCACATTGCTGCAGTCCTAACACTTGGGTAGAATCCCAAAGCAGAGGTAAGGGAGGCTGGCAAATCATAAGGAAGCAGGAGCTGACAACATGCCCTGCAAAATAGCCGTGGCAAAACCAGCCCTAGATTTAGAGTAGAGAGGAAGGTGGTAATGCTTAGAGAAAGTATGCACTGAACTCCAAGTAGCTGCCTCCAAAATATCCTTAGTTGCCACCCCTTAGAAATGCTGTTGAAGTGGCAGTAGCCCTAGTGGAATGAGGCCTAATCCCAGCTGGAATCTCCTTGCCATGATGGGAATAACAAAATGCAATGCAAAACCCAATCCACTTAGAAATAGTTTGTTTTGACACAGGCTTGCCCTGAGAACTCAAAGCAAAAGAAATAAACAACTGCTGAGACTGCCTAAAATCCTTAGTCCTGCTTAAATAATAACGCAACTGCCTGTGTACATCTAAAGTGTGCAAAATCTTTTCCCCCTTATTTTGGGGATCTGCAAAAAAGGTAGGCAAATGAATAGTTTGGTTTAAAGCCACACTAGAAACCACTTTAGGCATAAAGGAAGGATTAGTACGTAAAGATACCCTATCCTTATGAAAAATCAGGAAAGGCTCAACCGCCATAAGGGCCTGCAATTCAGACACCCTTCTTGCAGATGTAATGGCTAACAAAAAGCAGTCTTCCATGACAAATATTTCAATTCAGCAGTAGCTGCAGGCTCAAAAGGTTGTAGAGTGAGTTTCTCCAACACAAAATTGAGGTCCCAAGCAGGAGTAGGAGCTCTACGTGGGGGTCTTATATTCTTTGCCCCTCTAAGAAATTGCTTGAACAAAGGATGAGAAAACAATGGTGGGTCACAATCATAGTGAGCTGAAATTGCTGCAGCATGAATCTTAATGGAAGAGAAAGACAAACCTTTGTCCAATAACTCAGTAAGATATTGAAGAGCCACACTCAAATTTGGCTCAGAAACATCCAAATCCTTTGCTGCACACCAAAATAAAAATCTCTTCCACTTTCCTGCATACACTTTCCTTGTACTAGGTCTTCTGGCTTCCATAATCACATTCAAAACTTGTTGAGGAAGCTGAGACCTGCTATGGTTCAAAACAGAATATGCCAAGCTGTTAGATGAAGAGAGTGAAGCTTGACATTGAGCAGATGCCCGTCCTTCTGAGACAATAGGTGTGGAATCAAAGGTAAGGGCCATGGAGGCTTCCTTACCAGACTCCTCAGCAATGGGTACCAGTGCTGCCGAGGCCAATCTGGAGCTATTAAAATCATCCTTGGCTTGTCTTGTCTGACCTTTAGAAGTACCTTTGGGAGGAGAGGCAGAGGTGGAAAGGCATACACATGAAGATTTTTCCAACTGAAAGAAAGAGCATCCACTTTCCAGGCTGTGTGATGAAACCTTTTCGTGCAAAACTTTGGCAGCTGGTGGTTTAGTGGAGAAGCGAACAGATCTATGTCTGGAGTTCCCCATGACACTGTCAATGTCTGAAATACATGAAGATCCAGTTTCCACTCGTGGGGATCCATGACTTGCCTGCTTAACACATCTGCTAAGGAGTTCTGTGCTCCTGGCAGAAACCTTGCTTGAAGATTCAGCTGCAAGCTTAGCATGATCTCCACAAAATCATTGCTTGCCTGCATAGAGGATAAGAATGTGTTCCCCTTGTTTGTTGATGTACCACATGACAGTTGTGTTGTCTGTTAGAATCAACACCTGCCCTGGAAGAAGTAAATCCTTGAAAGCCAGTAATGCAAACTGGACTGCTAACATCTCCTTCATGTTGATATGTAGATGCTGCAGTCTGGCAGGCCACTTGTCTTGTATCCACTTTCCATTCAGATGAGCTCCCCAAGCTGTGTCTGAGGCATCTGTCGTTAGAATCTGACTCGCCTCTGGCCGGGTCACAGAGAGTCCCTTGTTTAGGTGACATTCCTGAGCCCACCACAAAAATTCCTTTTGAATGCAAGGTATTATTTGAATGACAGTGTCCAAATCCTGGCAGTGCTGTGTCCATACATTTTGAGATACCATTGTAGCTTCCTCATATGCAGTTTGGCATTGGGAAGTACCAGAATACAAGATGCCATGAACCCTAAGGCTTGAAGGACTGTCCTTGCAGTCAGCCCGGACTGATGAGATAGTTGATGGAAGTAAAGAGAAAGATTCTTTTGTTTGTCCGGGGTTAAAAGGCCATCTGGGTTGCTGTATTCAGTCTCACACCCAGAAAGCACATGTCTTGAGAGGGTACTAGACTGGACTTTATTTCGTTCACAGAATACCCTAGGCATCTTAGCACTGCTATCACATATTCCAAATGCTGAAGAAGCACGTCCTTCCTTGAGCCAGAATCAGGCAATCGTCCAAATAAGGATAGATTTGCATTCCTTTTAGCCTGAAGAAAGCTATCACTGGAGCCAGAACCTTTGTGAATACTCTGGGCAGTAGATAAGCCAAAGGGCAATGCAGAGAACTGATAATGAGAATTCCCAGCTCGAAAACGCAGATATTTCCTGCAAATTAGTCTGATAGGAACATGAAGGTAAGCTTCCTTGAGATCCAAAGTTACCATCCAGTGATCTTTGCCCAGCAGAGGTAAAAGCTGTTGTAACGTCAACATTTTGAACTTGGGAATGTCCAGATAAGTGTTGAGGATAGACAGATCCAAAATTGGTCTCCAAGTGTTCCCCTTTTTGGTACTAGGAACAGGCGAGAATAAAATCCTAGGCCCCTTTCTGGCACAGGAACCGGCTGAATGGCCCCTATTTGGAGCAACAGAGAAATTTGCTTGTGAGCCTCTTTCCTTTGTTGAGGAGGAATGTCTGGCATGCCTTTGAAAGGAGGCAAGGTATGGAAATAAAACCTGTAACCGTGGTGAATGATATCCAATACCCATCTGTCTTGGGTAATTAAACTCCAGTTTTCTTTGAAAAGTGCCAACCTTCCTCCCAAAGGTGCTGCCAGACGAGAAGATTCTGGCAGCTGAAAAGGCAGGTCATTGTGTCTGTTTCTGAAAGGACTGACCCCTGCCCTCACCAGAAGACTGAGCAGGTGAACTCCTGTTCTAGGCCTAAAAGAACCTTGAGCTCTGCCTCTACCACGTCTAGACCTACCCTAGACTGGGAATCATAAGCAGGATATGTCCACCCTTTGGTAGGCCAATTTCTACTAAACTTGGAGGCTGAACCTGCAAAAAATCTTTAACAGTCTGCATAGACTTAGCCTTGTCTTCCATTTTCTTTAGAACTGCTTCCACAGGCGAACCAAACAGCACATCAGATTGTAAAGGAGCATCTAAAATCCTTGTTTTCACATGCTCAGCTAAATTCTGATCCCTCAACCAGGCGTGCCTGCGAAGAACCGAACCAGTGGCAGCCACCCTTGAAGAGGCCTGCACAGCATCAAAACCACATTGCAAAGAATGCTTACCCACCTGTTCAGAAACATGAACTAAATCCTGCAACTCTTTACACTCAATACCTTCCGCCAAAGCATCTACCTTAGACTTTAATTGTGAAAGGAGATAATTTTGGTATTTCAACATGTGAAACTGGCAATTCAAAGCTCTCATGGCCAAAGTGGAAGAAGTATACACTTTCTTTCCCCATCTATCCAAAGCCCTAGCCTCTTTATCTGGAGGAACAGGATTTTTAACAACAGAAGCCTTAACACCTTTAGGCCCCTGTGAAACAGTTTCTGGGTCTGCCCTAGGACTCTTAAAAGATACTTATGAGCTTCAGGCACCCTATAATATCTATCCGGTTTAACTGGAGCAGGAGGCAAAGAGTCAGGGTTCAGAGAAGCCTCTGCAAAAACATCCTCTACCACATCTAGAACAGGAGGTATAGCTAAAGGCCTATGCTGGGGTAGAAACAAAAATTCCCTAAGCCTTTTCCTGGAATCAGAGAAATCCTGACCTTCCCATTTAAAATGCTCCCTCATGGAATGAAGAGTCTCTGAAAAAGAAAAATCCTCAGGAGGAGAAGCAGAAGGAGTAGAATCATCTACATCAGAATCAAAGTAAGGGGAATACTCCTGCAAGTCTTCAGCCGAAGACTCAGAAGCATCCGAACACTGCTCAAAACTCCCAAGCTCAGGTTCCACCCTAGGCCTCTTATCAGGAGGGGACATAGAACCTCTAATCATTGTAATCAAATCTTCTGCCATCTTAAGCATATGCTTCTTAGGTACAGACCCTGAAGAACTAGGGGTAACTCCTGAAACAAAACCTGGCCTGCCCCTGGGAGAAGCCTTGGAAACAGCAGGGGAGGGCCTAACCACCTTAGGAAGGGAGGGAAGAACAGCTACCTGAGAAGCCCCTTCCGCCTGGCCTACCTCCTGAGAGGTCACATCTTGCAGTAATAAAGTCTCTCCCTGGGATTCCAAAGAAATTTCTGGCTGAACCCTGGCTCCACCGAGCCCTCTAAAGAACCGGCGTCCGGGACGACGGTTCTTCCAGCCTAGGCTTTGCTGTTTTGTCCTTGCGCTTTTTGAAGCGGGCGCCGGAGCATCCGGCGGCATTTTATAATTACACCGCTTCCCAAAACTAACCTGGCACAATCTAATCTTCTCTTTATAGTGCGTTTGTTAAATCTAGCACAAGAGCGACAGCCAACAACGTCGTGCTCAGGCCCTAAGCAAGGTATACACAAGGTATGGTAATCCCTATGAGGTATCTGTTTCCCACAAGAAATACAGTTATTCACTTTTTCTGACATCCGGTAAAATACTGAGGCAAGAAAAACCAAAATAATCCCCACGGGTACTTAGCCAACTTGGATTCGGTCTGAAACTCCGACTTCGGAAAATCTCAGAACGCCAACCTGCACTTGCAAAACTGCTTCTGCATCGGACCATGCGGCAAAAAAGACTGAGGATATGACGTCGGTCATGCGCATTTGTACCCTGACGTCCTGACGTCAGACTAATGCGCCTTGACCGACGTCAGCCATATACTTTGGTATTCGGGCCGACTGGGACAGCGGACTACCCAAGTGTTAGGACTGCAGCAATGTGGTATGAAGAACATCAGGGTTTTTGTGGCCACTTGTTTGAAGTAGGTTGTCAAATTAATTTGTTTCTCTGGCGTGAGGAAAGCCATCTGGAAAGTTGTATTCCAGCTTGCTCCCAGGAATAATTTGTTGACAGGGTACCAGGTGTGATTTATTTTCATTTATGGTGTACTCCAGTCAAGTCAGAACCCTTTGTACAAAGGCCAGATGATTCAAAAGTATGTCCTGGCTTTCTGCCTGAATTAGACAATCATCCAGGTATGGGTACATTTGAATATTTCTTTGCCTGAAAAATGCAATAACTGGAGCTAGGCACTTTGTGAATACCCTGGGCGCAACAGATAAGCCAAAGGGCAGTGCAGAGAAAGTACAGTTTTGTACCTACCATAAATGTAGATGTTCGAGTGTTCACCCTGCTGCAGTCATCACACTTGGGTTATCTTGCCATCGGCGGTCCCGCAGTCGGCCTGAGTTCCAAAGTCTTGGTCCGGCGTCAGTTGCGGTCACTTCTTCCCTGATGTCAGTGCACCAGAGGTATATAAGAGGCCTCCAACGCCATTTTCTTCAGTTTTTCTTGCCCAAGATGTCAGGTTAGCTATATAAAAAAACAATACCTTCAGGCATAAGCAAATACACCACAGAGGTTGTATAGGATAGAGTGGCATAGATAAGTTCAGCTAGTTCAGAGGGGATGGAGGGAGGGTTAACTGGACTGCAACAGGGTGAACACTCGAACATCTACATTTATGGTAGGTACAAAACTGTACTATGTTCATCGTGTTACCCTGCTGCAGTCATCACACTTGGGTTGAATCCCAAAGCTAAGGATGGGTGGTGGAGTTAAACTGGGTTAGAAGAAGCTAGTAGGCCCTGTAAAACTGCAGTGGCAAAACCAGCTCTAGTCTTAGAATATAGAGGTAAGCGATAGTGTTTGGTGAAGGTGTGCACTGAACTCTAAGTTGCAGCTTCCAGAATATCCTTGGTTGGCACTCTCCTGAGAAAGGCTGCTGATGTAGCTGTAGCCCTGGTGGAGTGGGACCTAATGTTAGCAGGTACCGGTTTCCCATGATGCATGTAGCAGAAACGTATGCACTGCCCTATCCATTTAGAAATGGTCTGTTTTGAGATAGCTTTTCCTTGTGATCCTGCAGCATAGGCTACAAAGAGCTGGTCAGATTTTCTGAAAGCCTTAGTTTTATCCAAGTAGTAACGTAATTGCCTGTGAATGTCCAAAGAGTGCAGGTGTCTTTCTCCTTTGTTCTGGGGATTTCGAAAAAAGGTGGGCAAATGAATGGTTTGGTTTACAGCCACAATGGATACCACCTTTGGCATAAAGGAAGGGTTAGTTTGCAGAGAAACTCTGTCTTGATGAAAAATGAGGAAAGGCTCCACTGCCATTAGTGCCTGTAGCTCTGAGACTCTTCTAGCTGAGGTTATTGCTAGTAGCATGGCAGTTTTCCATGAAATAAATTTTAAATCAGCTGAAAAAGCTTGTTCAAAGGGCGGCAGTGTGAGCTTTTCCAGAACAAAGTTGAGATCCCAAGTAGGTGTTGGTGCTCCCCTGGGCGGTCTTATGTTCTTAGCCCCTCTGAGGTACTGTCTTAGGAGTGGATGTGAGAATAAAGGAGGATCCGTGTTGTAATGAGCTGAAATTGCTGAGGCGTGAATCTTAACAGATGAAAAGGAAAGTCCTTTGTGCAACATCTCAGTTAAATATTGTAGGATCTGAAGAATGTTTGGATCAAGGGGATTTTGGCCTTTAGCTTGGTTCCAGGCGCAGAATCTTTTCCATTTGTCTGAATAGGTTTTCCTGGTGCTGGGCCTCCTGGCCTCCAGAATGACATCCATAACAGCTTTGGATAGAGGTGTTGGCTGGTTGTTTAGGTAATTTGCCATGCAGCCAGGTTTAAAGTCTTGAGCTGGCTGTGTAGAATCTGATTGTCTCGCTGGGTGAGCAGGTGAGGAATTTGTGGTAAAATCCATGGTGGGTCGTGGGCCATGTTCCTTTGAATTGGATACCAATGCTGGCGTGGCCAGTCTGGTGCAATGAGTATCATTTGTGGCATCTCTAATCTGACTTTCAGCAGTGCCTTTGCTAGAAGAGGCAGTGGAGGAAAGGCATACACTGTTAATGTTTTCCACCTGAATGAGAGGGCGTCCACTTTCCAAGCTTGTGGATGGAATGTCCTTGTGCAAAATTTTTTGAAGTTGGTAGTTTTGGGGGCTGGCAAACAGATCTGTCTGGGCGTCCCTATTTTTGAGCTATCATTGCAAATATTTGTGGATCTAGTTTCCACTTGTGTGGATCCATGATGTTTCTGCTTAGGTCGTCTGCCAATGTGTTTTTCTTTCCTGGCAGGAATTGTGCTTGTAATTGAACCTGGTAAGACAGTGCCGTGTTCCACAAGGTCATTGCTTGCCTGCATAGAGGGTAGGAATGTGTGCCCCCTTGCTCGTTTATGTACCACATTACTGTGGTATTGTCCGTCTTTATTATTAGTTGTCCTGGGTGTAAGAGGTCCTTGAAAGCTGTTAGGGCATTCTGTACTGCTAGCATTTCTTTTTGATTGATATGCAGATGCCTTTGATCTGTAGTCCATTTGCCCAGAATGCACTGTCCTGCCATGTGTGCTCCCCAGGCATAGTCCGATGCATCTGTTGTGATAGTTTGCCTGGCTGTGGGTAAGGTGAAAGGCTGACCCTTGTTGAGGTGACATGCCTGTGCCCACCATAGAAACTCCTGTTGAAGGCAGGGAATGAGTGGTATCATTGCTTCCAAGCTGTGGCTGTGCTGAGTCCATACGCTTTTCAGGTACCATTGTAATTTTCTCATATGCAGTTTTGCAAATGGTATTAGTAGTATGCAAGATGCCATGAATCCCAAGGCCTGCAGAATTTTTCTTGCAGGGAGTTGGGTCTTTGTTGCCATTATTTTGAAATAATGAGTCAGCTGTTGTTGCTTGTCTGGCGTGAGATAAGCCATCTGGGCCATTGTGTTCAAGCTGGCACCCAGGAATATTATGTTTTGTGAGGGCACTAGTTTTGATTTCTTTTCATTTACTGTGTACCCTAGGCAACTTAGAAGGTGTTTGATAAATGCCAGAAGCTTTAAAAGAATGTCCCTGCTTTCTGCTTGACTAAGGCAGTCGTCCATGTATGGGTATATTTGAATTCCTCTTTGTCTGCAGTATGCAATTACTGGTGCCAGGCATTTTGTGAAGACCCTGGGCGCAGTAGATAAGCCAAAGGGCAGTGCAGAGAACTGATAATGCGTTGAACCTGTAATGAAGCAGCGGTATCTTCTGCAATTTTGTCTGATAGGGACATGCAGGTATGCCTCCTTGAGGTCCAGCGTTACTAGCCAAGCATTCTTACCCAGCATGGGAAGAAGCTGCTGTAGTGTTAGCATCTTGAATTTTGGTACTTGCAGATAGGTGTTCAGAATTGAAAGATCCAGAATGGGTCTCCATGCTTTGTCCTTTCTGGGGACTAGAAAGAGTCTCGAGTAAAATCCTTGTCCTTGCTCCTGTGTAGGTACCTGTTGAATGGCTCTCATGTCCATGAGAGCTGTAATTTGTTTTTGTGCCTCTGCCCATTGATTTGGTGGCAGGTTTGGCATTCCTTTTATCCTTGGCAAGGTATGAAAGTGGAATCTGTATCCTTGTGAGACAATGTTTAGGACCCATTTGTCTTTTGTGACGATGTGTTAGTTGTCTGCAAAAAATGCTAATTTTCCTCCCAAGGGAGCTGCCAGGAGAGATTTGCTTGGTAGTTTGAGGATTGAGTCATTGTGTTTGTCTTCTGCTAGCTTGGGGCCTGTCTTCTCCTCCTTTCTGGGTAGCAGTACCCCATTGGCGAGGTTTGTAAGGGCCTTGTGACTGACCTCTGCCGCTTGGGCATCTGTATTTGCCCCTCTGTGATCTGTCAGAAGCTGGAAAGGACCAGTTTTTTGTTGGCCAATTTCTGCTGAAACGAGGGGGTTATACCTGTAAAAAATCCTTGACCATCTGCAAAGACTTTGCCTTATCCTCCATTTTCTTTAAAACCTCTTCTGCTTTGACACCAAATACATCCTGCTGTAAAGGTGCATCCAATAATTTTGCTTTAAGCGCGGTTTGTACCTACCATAAATGTAGCGTCGCGGATCACACCTCTGCATCTTGCCCTACTGGGTGATCCGCAGTGATAGGCGAATAAATAAAATAAACCACAAAA